>NC_084913.1:3559795-3859795 GCF_949316345.1 Pungitius pungitius
CCTTGTGCGCGTTCTCCTTCTCTCCAACACAAATACACACAAAGGCTCCACTCACGTGTATCTTTTTTTTTTTTTTTTTTTTGCGATGGCGGAGCCCAAATCGTCTGGAAGCTGCCAGCAGCTCTGATGCGTGAATGTGAAGGAGGACATTGCATGAAACGAGAGGCGAGTTTCTTCTTCACGTAAAGCATACAGCCCTCGTAATAACCACAGCAATAACCATATTAATAAAGTAATGGCATGTTCCTTGTTACGTAACCCTGCTGAATTCAGGTCGCGGGCCTCACAAAGACAACCGGCTTAGCCCTCATCTGTTTTAAAATAACTATGCGATCAATCAAACGCTATCAGACTCATTGGTGCGGACAACGATACGAAGCCGATGCTCTAGGATCATAAACACACACTCTTTAGACTCTTTAGGAACTCACACGCTGTTTCCGTTCTTTATTGCAATGCATTTGCGTGTCAATATGCTTTATGGAAATGTCGGCCTTTTATCCGAGCTTTTGAAGCTGCGAATTTAAGCATCAACCTCAAAATATGACCATAGAACGGACCATTTAAAAAACCTCGACCGATATATTATGCATCGACATGGAGGGTCCAAAACGGCGCCGGCACACATTGAGCAATTTTTTTTATACTGAAAGCATTAGAGATGCACACCAAAGAGGGAACTCCGATTCACGGAAAGGTGCGTAAAGGGAAGCAGCTTTCATCACGATGTGAGCACAACACACAACAAGTGACCTCAGTCTGCTCTGGATCCCCGTAGCTGGTCCTCAGCCTTTTACTTCAAAAAGCAGTGCAGCTGTAGCAAATTCGCATCGCTGCCAGTGTGAATAACCTTATTCAGAAAATAACGCCTTTCCTTGTCGGGGTGGGGGGGGTGTGGGGGGGGCCCTGTTTGTAAGGGCCTCCGGGCTGCTTTCAAACCAGATCAGCTGTTGTGGCAGGAGAAGCCAGGGGAAGTCGGGACAACAAAACAATCCACTGCGGAGAAAAAGGAAACAGAATAAACTTTTGGGAAAAAGGCAACAGCGACGTCACGGCCCGTTGACCCCCCCCCTCCAAGCGGGAGGTCACCAAACCAAATGAACCGCGATAGCTACGGTCAGTTTATTCTCACGGCTTCCCCTGCGCGTCAATCCGTTCTCATTAAAGCGCCACGCGGGGCCCCCGCCCAGGAGCCCAGTGTCCCCACAACCTTCTATTAATGACTCTTTAAGGTCAGTTTTGTTCACCTTGATGCAAATCAATCCCCCGGCTCAGCACTCGGTAGACGGGACACCGCTCAGGTGCCGCTGGGTCTGAATGTCCACATGTCACGTGACGGTGCACATCATCCTTGGCGGGGGGGGGGGGCGCGGGAGGCAACATGGCGCTCTCTCCGGAGGACTCGGCCCTGCGGAAAGCGGAGCGAGAGGTTCTTCCAGCACAACGGTGCTTCCCTTCCCCGCTGGCATCCTCGCAAAGCCCGGCGAGGGTCGCTCCCCCTTTAGAAGCTTATTTTTAGACCGTTTAAAAGCGCGTGATTTGTAAAAGGAGCCGTGTGGCCTTTTTTTTCTCTTTTTTTTGTTTTCAATCAGTACGATCATTAACGCCGCAGTCTGCTTTAAGTAAGGTATTTTCTCTCCTCCGAGTTGCTATTTTGGTGCTAACGAGGCGTTCGTGCATCCACTTTGTGACTCTGACTTGATCCGATATCTCATTTCATTTAGCATTAGTAAGGAAGATCGCTTTGTGGCGGACGGATATTTCTGCCCTCTCATTGGCTTACCCTATCCGACCTGCACGTCTTAACCCCCCCCCCCCCCACAAACAGCAACAGAGGCCGAGGTGGGTCGTGCACAGTAGGATTTGTGCAGGACCCACATCTCTTTCCATTTTGGTATTTCATTTATTTTAAACGGTGGGGGCCCGTAACCTCGCGTCTCCCCCAGTTGTGCCTGCACATCTGGCCCACATTCTAACATTAGCTCTCCCAAACTCTGTCCCTCCACCCCCCCCCCTGCATCCCCGCTACGGTTGAATTTACTTTAGACTCGAGTGCAGCATAACTGATCGAAACGGACCGAATAGAAATGGATTACACGTAGTGCAGGTGAAAGAAACGAGAGCCCGGCGGGGGGGTGAGGGGGTGGGGGGGGGGACATTAAGACGAAGGGAGGCTGAAATGAGCATGGAAAGGTGACAAAGACCTCAAAGGAACGAGATGATAGAGCGTAAGTGATGCCAAAGGTCAAAGGGGAGGCATTTTAGAATGTCACGAACCGCACACTGTAGATTAAAGACAATCTTTCCAAGTGAGAGCGTAGAGTTTAAAGAATAAAGGGGAGCTTTGACCCTTCCGCTGAGGTCCTCCGCCCGCCGTCATAGATTCTGAATCTCACCATGTTTCAGCGTAAACCCCCCAAACTCGATCCAACTCAAGGCTGTTATGGATTGTTTCTGCCTGCGCGGCTGCAATGAAGACAAATGACGCACCACCAGCTTCACGCTGATGCATTTCTATCAGGCAACGAAAAAGGCAATCATCAAATGTTTATTTCTAACAAAATAATACTCCAGCGCTAATAGATACCCGACGCCGCGTCGTAAACAACACCCGCTGACAGACCGACGCAAATCAAACTGAGCTGTGTGGTAATAAAAACAACCGCTGACGGGCTGTCGTGTGTGATGGAGGCGGGGGGGGGGGGGGGGGGGGGGGGGTAGAGGGGGGGGGGGGGCAGCGTGCTGATGCGCATTTCACAGCAAGCATTGCGGGGTCACGCCGTCGTCTTCGCCTCGGCGAGAGAGGATGGAGGTTTGCTTTTAGAAAGCACGCTGTCACCGCCGTCGCCCCCCCCCCCCCCCCCCCCGGTGGCGTGCGTGCGACCCCTCCCCTCACCTCCCCACCACATCATTATGAACCACTTCAAAGAACCAGCGGACCCCCACCGCGCACACAGCACAACTCCCACAGACTCCAGTCGTGGAGCCCGTTGGCCTCCCGAGCGCCCTGGCTGATCCTTTGTCTGAGAGCGCGCTCCTTGCACGCTGTGGGGGGCGAGGTGGGGGGGGGAGAGGGGGGGTCGACAGCCTCGACCCACGCGGGGTCAGGAGCGGCGCTCTCGGTGTGATCGGGCCGGCGCTGTGATCGTGTGGGTCGCATACCAAGTGTTGCCGGGGGGACGTCTCGATGCTCCCGGTGACCTTTAGTGGCGAGTGCCCATCCGTACCGCTGAGACGTGCCGAGGACGGCGCGTGACAAATTGTCCCTGGCATCTGGCGTCGTCTGGATTCCTTCGTGGGGGGGAAAGGGGAGGTGACCTGAGAGTCACTTTAAAGGTTTATGTCCTCACGCACTGTGACTTCCCCCCAGTTGGGCCGCATGAGTGTTTTGCGTTGGGATTTCCAACTGAATCTTCCAGTTAGTGTCCTTTAATATATCCTTCAAACTGTTTCACATTCCCGTGCAGAAAAGTTTGCACGCTGATGTGGTTTCGCTTCAGAGAGTCTCCAGAAAGCCGCGGAGGACTTTTCATCAATAACTTCCGCTTTATCTGACTGTGCAGAAAAACAGTATTTATAGTGCAAGGCAGGCAGAGAGGAGGATGACAAAGGAGCAGCAGGAATCGTTTAATTGAAATCCCAATCGCCATCGAACGTCAGGAGCAAGTCTCAGCAGCGGACAACTCCTCAGCCAAGTCACAGCCTCGAGTCTCCTTCAGATGAGGTCACTGTAGCCACGGCCAGCAGTGGTGTCACAGCGTGCCGACACGCCCAAGAGTGATGTCACAGCGCGCTGACACGCCCAAGAGTGATGTCACAGCGCGCTGACACGCCCAGGAGCACACTAAAAATGAATGTCAAGACATGGAAAAGTGAGAATAACCTCAGAATAAGACTGTGATGACATACATTTGTATTCACCACCGAAGTGAATTAAATCCAAACATTTATCCAACATGAAAGATTTTTGAATCAGGAATCTGTAAAAAATCAAGCAAACAATGTAAAACAATGAATTTATATTAAATCAGCACCGCAAACCTGCAGCATTAATGCGACGTCTGCAAATTTGAATTTGAAGTGTTTCCCAAAATAAATGCGTTTGCTGTAATGCTGTCAGTTTCTTTGCCTTCCAGCTGGCAAACAGGTTGGAATCAATCGAGTGGTCGGACCGCAGAAACCTGCCCCGAAGGCACAACGTGTTTTGAGGGGAGCCAGATTCTGCAGAACTAATAACCCGAACGTCACACTTTGGAGTGGATGAGGGAACAGACGAGCACTGTCGCACGAGAGGACATGGCGGACGGGTCGGATTTTGCTAAATCCCGTGAGCTGTGCGAGCGGTCGTCCTCGCCGCGTTCGTCAGCTGCTTCGGGGCTTCATTAGCATAGCCGCGTTGGAAGTGGCCTCACTCGCAGAACGAGGCCGTCCATTGTCTCGCACGCTGTGGGTGAGCCAACATCACGCCCCCACGGGGGGGGGGGAGAGAAAAAGAAGCAGCTCAAACTTCAGGAAACTGGAAGGCAGAGCCGTTATGTAACTGCTTTTAAATGTTTTTACAAGAGAATCTGTGCCAAAGAGGTTTCGCTGTTGTTTTTTCAGTGTGGAGGAATGTACTCCAGTGTCCTATAAAAGGTACTTAATGTGAAACATTGTAGATTGATTAAAGGTCATTTGAGATTCTCGTGTTGAGTCCTGATTAAGATGAATATTTCAGGGCCGGTTGATTTCCCAACACCTGGGTTCCGCTCAGAGAGTCTTAACAACACAAATTACACGTTAATTAATCCCAAGGGGACGATTTGTTTGTGATAATAATAACAATCATTATAATAATCATTATTCAAACACTCGATGGGTCTTGTCTTCAGGGCGTCTCTGAAGCGGAGGCTGCCATTGATGTTGCTAACTACGATAAGGCTGTAAATACATTTAATGGCTAAAGCGGAATAAGTACCAGCCCGGAATGTTAGCTAAGGCTTCAAGTCGCTGTGCTCTGGATTCAGCACCGCACGTCAGTGGACAGCGACTACTCGTAAATGAAGCGTGAATATGGATCCCGTCACGTACCCCCCCCCACCAGGCCCACGGCACGTAGCTGGTTGAGGCCGTTTGTTCCAGTTAGCCGTTGACCGCGGGCAACTGCTCACTGACATTTGGGTTCTAAATCAACATTTTTTATGCTTCGCAGCTTCTTGTTTTTTTTTCTTATCCGTTCATTTGATTCAAAGGCGGGATTTTTCTGCACCGTCGCAGACAAAGATCCGGCTACGCTAACAGCGCCGGCAACATTTCTCATAAATCCAGAGCGTCGTGGGCCAAAAATTATGTTGACAAAAGATTCCTTTCCTTTCCTATATATTCACATGATATGATCTAAAGCACCTGGCTTCAGAGGGCTTCCACTCGACACATCACGGCCCAAAACACACACACCGAGGCATGGTTAAGAGACCAAACAGAGTAAAAGGCTAAATGCACCTTGGGCATGGAACGGAATTTGTGAGCTGAGAAGATTATCCGGGACATTGTGTGTGTCAGACCCTTCTCCTCTTTGCTCAGTAACTCACCACAGGCTTAATTAGAGGAAGAGGGATTGCTGGACTATTTTACTTAAAAACAATTTGTTTTTTCACTTCCTCTTTCTTAATTTCCCCAAAGCCTGAGACTTCACGGGAGGATTGCCACCTATTTCACTGGCGGACACTTGCAGCGCTGCACAATATGCCGTTATTCTCTTGTTAAGAGCATTAAGGGATTTCTGTTGCAACAAAGTGTTGTAATTCATCTTTTCGTTCCCTTCAAACCGCCTTACCTGCTTCTCACTACACACAGCGTAGGGTGATGCTTTTTTTTTTTTTTTTTTACTATTCCTAGAACACTGAAATGCGATGATGAGAGCAATGTTCCCCACAATAGAAAAAAAAACTCAGCGTCTAAAAATACCGTTCGGCTGCGATGAATTGTGGTCCATTAAGTCCACTTATCTGTAGAAAAGGAGAAGTCAGCATACTAACCTGAGCCAACACACCAACGGCTTGTTGGGCCACAAGCATGAAGTGATTTAATTAAGCAATTTGTTGCTGGTGGCTCTCCGAAAAGTACGAAAACTATTTTGGTGAGCAACTAAGTGGTTGTAATGGTTCCGGCCATTTGTCGGCTCTAATGGGTCATTAAAGGAGAGGGAGGAACCGGCAGAGTGCACTCAGCATTCCCACGTGGACAGAACCTTGATCACTGGGTTCTGCCCCGTTCAGATAATCATTTTCAAAGGCACTTATGTCTCTAAAATCAATATATTCTGGTTTATCTGGCATAGTGTTTTGGAGAAGTGTTGGTCAGCATTGTGCAGCTTTCTAATATTCCTGACTTTTGTTATTTCTGCCGTCTTCTCTGGGGTCTTAAAAGTTAGCGATGATTCAGTTTTAAATGGACACAATAGAATGGGATACATGCAACATCATGTCATTTAGCCACGGATGCAACCATCACACATTTCCTTCGGTTTCTTTTAAACTATTGTGCAAGTTACTTTAACTCTCCTAAAATAATAACTTCCTTCAGACAACATTGCAGAACACAAAATGTCTCCAGGGCCGAGCCGCTGATGCTATTCATGTTATGGGAATAAATGTGTCTCGTGTGATCTCCGGAGACCCCGGTTTGGGGGGAGGGGGGGGGTCCCTTGTATGTTAAATAGGGTCAAGGCCTCCCTCGGCAGCAGAAAATGCCCGACGTGAAAGACAAGAGACAAATTCAAGGACCAATGAGGCGCATCCTCCCGCGTCGCCTCCGATCACCTGGGCCCGAGGACGGAGGAGAGACGCAGCAGCTGCCGCTGTTTACTCTGCGGCTCTGTGTTCCGTTGATAGAAAATAGATGAGGTGCTAATTGATGCATGCCACCAGTAGTCCTCCAGCCTGTGTGAGACAGGGGCTTTGCTGCAGAAGCCCCCCCTCCCCCCCGCCCTCCCTTTGTGCTCAGCTCCTCTGTTTGGATTTCCTGGCATGTGTTTTGGATTTCTTGAATGGAACAATATTCAGGATTCACAACGTTTGGGGACAGCTGAGCACACACAAGACACACAAAAGTAACTTCACTCACTAACGGCTTCACTCTGCCAAGAGAAAAGGAGTCGGGCGAAATGATGTTTCCCCCCCCCCCCCCCCGGTTTTTTTATTTTCGGGATGCCAGTCGTTGTGTTGCCTGCATGTGGGAAACGCCGTTTAAACATATAATGGCAGCTTTGTGCAAACTCCACTTCCTTCAAGTCGCTGTGCGGTGGGAGGCTTTTCAACTGGATGTCAGACTGTGATGTTTTGGAATATTAATGCACGACATGTGCGTTGGCCTTGGGTTTCAGTGCGTTGAAGCCCATCTCAGTAGTCCGGTCTCGCCTCCGTGCAGGTGTAAAATGTAGGTAATTTCCCGTGAAAGCTCCCAGTAAACACACACACACACACACACACACACGTATACTAATTTGATGCCGTTGCCTTCATTCTGTGGATGGACAATCTGGCGTAAACAAATCACAGGAGAAGAGCTTCCCACTCACAGCGAGCCTCGGGCTTCTGTCACATTTGTAGCTAGAAATCCACAAACACCGTTTTGCAATCAGTGCTTTTATTGCGCCGACGATCGGGGGGGGTGGGGGTTATTACGGCGTCTTGGCAGTCATGTTGCACGGCATACCGGTGCTAGAAAGGTACTGCAGGGTACCCTTACGTTGAAAACGGTACGATTTTGCATATTTTTAGTACCGGTACTTCATTAAAAAAGCTTCGGATACAAAGTATTTCGTATTTCACGCATTTTTTTGGTCTCAAAAAGAGGAAACTGACGGGTTGCACTTGCTTGATGTTGCCAACTCAAACACACATCTGTAAAATGTACTTCTTACTTATGTAAATAACTATGTAGTCATAGAGTCAGATACGGACAATAGGCCTACATAGCAATCAATGCTATGATTTCACCATGTCGTTGTCATTAATATTTTATACTTGATACCAATATGAATGACATATGACAAGTGTTCGAAAAGCTGGGCAGGAACAAGCTGGTAAAAAGGAAACCTTACAGATGTTTTATCGTAGTATTTTGGCAGTATCGAAGTCATCATTTTGCTATCGTGACCCTTACATCGCAGCGACCAGAACGAAGCGCTCCTTTTCTCTGCAGCGCAGCGGTCAGTCCAAAAGTCGTGGCGAGAGAAGTTGCCTCAAAGCAACTCGACGGCAACCCGAGAATAGAGACTTATCAATCACGTCGCGCGGAACCTCTGTGCAAACACTTTGACGTAATCTAGCCAGTAATCATCTCGCACAAAATAGCTAAACGATGAGAGTGATTCGTCCCTTGTTTGGTGTTTTCGGGGGAGGAAGCCTTTAAGCCCGTCGGAGTGAAACGTGTCGGTGCGCAGCCGCCGCCGGATTAACCTGTTTTTTCCCCCCTCCCCTCCCCCCCCACATCGGACTGAAATGCCAGGTGTGACCGCGTTGAGAGAGCAGGGCCGTGTATTTTGGGTGGGTGGCGTCAACTGACGAAGGTGACCCCCCCCCCCTCCCCTCCCCCCACTCCCCACCCCCATTTGGCCTGACGAGGGACGACTCTTTCCACCTCCCTCCCTCCCTCCCCCGGGGGGTGTCACCTTGGCCGTCACTCGGGCGACTTGAATCCGTCTCTGGTGGCGATCGCTAATCCCTCAGAATGATTTGGTGACGAGAGAAAGTTGCTAATCCCCCCCCCCCCATGTGGGATTCAGGGGCCTAATCCCTCGCCGGGGTGGGGGGGGGGGTGTCGGGTGTCGGAAAGAGGACGCTCAGTGCACGCTGGCATCAACGCGGCGGTATTTAACGCCGGAACCTTTTAATGGGTTCAGGGGAAACGCCTCCGGATTTTCCCTTTTTTAAGTAAAAACCTTGAGTTGTGACTTCTTTACAAACCGAAAGGCAACTTCTTTCCCCTGAATGTGAGCCGCCCCGCCGCCGGGCCTGCGGGAGGACGCGTCCACGCGAGGGAGACGAGCCGAGAAGCGTGCCAGGCGTTTCAGGCCGCCATCGGGGTCCCCGTTTACTGTTAGTTAGGAAAAAAAAGTTTGAAAAGAAACGACTTCGGGTCCCGCCCTGACGTCGTTTTTTAAGTGGCGGAGGCTCTGAGGGCTCTGAAAGAGACAAGAAAACGTGTACTGAGAGCACTCTCTGAACGCAAACCCCCCCCGGCGGCGGCGGCTAATGGGAAGTGAGTGACTTTTAAAGCGAGCATTAATTACACGAGCTGTCGGCAGCGTCTCGCTTTAGCTGCCCGACGTCTACCAGTGGACGTCATTTTTAAGTAAATGATGGAAATGCAGGCGGTGACCCGGAGGCAGGAAACACACGTCCCCAAGCGCAGTGAATAAATTGGATTTTTTTATTTTTTTAAATCCTCTCATTATTATTATCACTCTGGTGCAAATAGAGTATTGTTAACTCTCCCTCTCTCTCTCTCTCTCTCTCTCTCATTGAAAGAGATGAATCATCTTTTCTGAATGAAAGTGGCCCGAAGCTGGGAGCGAGGGAGCCGCAGGGTTTTAAACAAAAACATAAAGGTTTTAAAGAACATCTTTTGATTGTAGAACGTGAAAAACGGACTCAGTTAAAAGGAACGGTTCAACACTTTGGGACGTTTTGGGTGATTCACTTTCTGAACAGTGGGATTGGTGCCACATCTGTTATTACTCTTTTATCATGAATATTCAAATTGGCTTTGCCTCTAATTGAATTCACCTGTACAGCTTTCCACTTACTGTATAAGACGGCGGGGGCCACGTGGCAGATTGTGTACGTCAGGGTCATCACGTCTCAACAAAAAGGCCAAGGCAAAGTCTAGCTAAGCTACCTGCTAACAGCGAGCGAGGCGCTTTTAAGCCCCTTGTGTTTGACGTCGTAACGCCTTGAATGCATCGACCTGACTCTCCTCTGGAAAAAGGGAGTCATTTCAAGTAAATACAAACGCCTCATTTACGAGAATCCTGGATCTTTTCAAATGAGAGCTTTCCAGTTTTCCCGTTTCCTCCACAGAAGCGGCCTGTTGAATGTTAAAAGTCCACGCTTCAATCAATACTCAGGATCGATGTGGGCAACATATAATTGAAACCGGCCCCCCGACTCGGACAGTACAAATGCCCCCCCCCCCCCCCCCCCCCCCCTCTTTAGTCATGTGTTTTATTGTGTGCAGAGTTAGAAATATGTGGCCTATTTTTGGCGTGTTTTATAAATTTGTAAGGATTTCACACAAGCTTAACTGAAAATAATCCCTCCCCCCCCCCCCCCCCCCAAGCCGCAGCGAGCCTCAGAAGGCGCCGCTGAAGGGTCACGCTGTCCGACGGTAACACTGGTTCTGGTGAGAGGGGAAGGGGCCCGGTGGCGAGTCGGTGGTGACGCGCCATGAAGAATGGATGAGCTCCACCTCCCGAGACTAAAATTAGACAGGAAGCTGATATGCCGAGCGTCCTTCAAGTAACACTGAGATTTATAAGCAACAACAAGAGAGTCAAGGTGAGGAGAAAAAAATAAATAAAAAAGATCTACCGTTTCACAAAACACTCGCTGTAAAGAAATGAGATGATCCCTTTTTGGAGGAAACATATAAGCAGCTTTTGAAATGAAGCAACGGGTCTTTTTAATCAAGCCCAGCACACGAGGTGATTACCTGTCCTCCGGTGAGTGTAACGGATAACGTAGTACGCAGGGAAACACAATTCCCTGTACCTGTGCCACGGATTTGGGTGTTTGCACGTCGATGTTTGGGGGGGGGGGATTCAACCTTTGGAAAGCGGCTAATAGATGAGCTACTTTAATAGATGGTTCAATAATGAAGGAGGACCTTAATAAGCTTTTATTTGCTCCTTTAGCATGCGTCACCAACGCCAGTAACAAATTGCTCACTAATATTTAAAAGTGCAGGTTTATTAATTCATCATTTAAGCTTTGTTTGTTGACTAAAAATCAACGTTGTTGTGGCCGACAGGAAATCATTTATCTCGCTTGCTCAGGTATAAAGGGGCCTGTAAAATCTTTATTAATTAAGATGTGGCATATTTAACTCAATTAAATATCAGTTAACATGAACAACTTTCCAAAAACGAGAGTGTTCAAATTTGAATTTGAGTACATCGAAGAGATTAATTGTCTATGGAGCAGCTTCAGACTCTTGATGGGCTTCACATTTTTAATTTAACCGTTAATTAACGGCGTGACAACACAATATTCTTAATGGATTTCTGTGGGGTGATTTGCTTCCTCATCATGAATTCAATCACGTGACTCTGCCTAAAGGTCCAGTAACCGCTGGGCTTTGAAAGGGGGGAAACAACGATCTCATCTGCTGTGAGAGGCTTCCATGTTCACCGGCTTCTTGCTAATGTCTCCCACTTACTGCTGAGCCACATCCGGGACGATAATTCACGTGACGCCTGTGCACGTGTTTGTTCACGTTGGAGACGTCGGATTCAGACACAATTTGAAAAGTGTGACAGGGCGGTCGCGAGGACTCGTATTTATTCGGGTGCTTCTTCAGACTGCAGCGTCATGTCTGTGTAACGCAACCTGCCAGCCAGGAGACGGCACTCTGAGGCCTTCCACCTCTATTTTGAGCCCAACCAGGTTTTTTCCTTAATCCCGACTAAGTGCTTCTCTTGTCTAAACATAACCTCGATCGTTAGCGTAGTATCGATGTTGGTGATTCCATGCACCGTCCTCTGTGATGGGGTTTGACGCATGTCTGAAAAGGGGCCTTGAATTAGACTTGAAAAGTGCCTTCGTTCACGAGTGCCCGGGTGTTCACTGGACTTCTCCTAAATCCAGAGACTGCGGCGGGAGACAATCCCAATGGCTCAACGAGGCCCAAAGGCCTCGGAGGCAACGCGGGCTAACAGTGCGGAAAGGAGCCGCTAATAGTGCAGAAAGGAGCCGTTAACAGTGCGGAAAGGAGCCGCTAACAGTGCGGAAAGGAGCCTCTAACAATGCGGAAAGGAGCCTCTAACAGTGCAGAAAGGAGCCGCTAACAGTGCGGAAAGGAGCCGCTAACAGTGCGGAAAGGAGCCGCTAACAGTGCGAAAAGGAGCCGCTAACAGTGCGGAAGGGAGCCGCTAACAGTGCGGAAGGGAGCCGCTAACAGTGCGGAAAGGAGCCTCTAACAATGCGGAAAGGAGCCTCTAACAGTGCGGAAAGGAGCCGCTAACAGTGCGGAAAGGAGCCTCTAACAGTGCGGAAAGGAGCCTCTAACAGTGCGGAAAGGAGCCGCTAACAGTGCGGAAAGGAGCCTCTAACAGTGCGGAAAGGAGCCGCTAACAGTGCGGAAAGGAGCCGCTAACAGTGCGGAAGGGAGCCGCTAACAGTGCGGAAGGTAGCCGCTTATTAGCCGCGAGGAGCGCGGCCCAGCGTCCGCAAACCCCAAAGGCGTCCCGAAGGGGAGCTGGTGCGCCCGCGCTGCACTCTGCAGGGTGTGCAGACACACCGCCAGAGCCGAGACGTGCATCGGGCCCGTTAGCACACGCTGCGAGTCGCGCTCGGGTCGGACCCTCGCGCCCCACTGGCGTTGAAAGTGTTTGTGGTTCGGGCGCTCTTTGAAAGTCGGCTTCCCCTCTGCATCTCCTGTGTGACAACACGGGCGGAAGAGCAATCAGCGACGATTTCCTCGCGTGTCGTTAATTCCCTCTTTCAATCAGCGCCGGCACACACGCTAAAGCACATTTGTTTCAAGCGCAAATGCTTGAATAACAAAAGGGGGAGGGGGGGGGGTAGAGAGAAAAAATGGAGGATTAGTCTTTTCAGGACAATCGTGCAGAGTTTGACGTGTTATGTGTTCACTCTGCGTCAATCAGCGCCTTCATGTGAACTCTCTCATGTGAAATAATTCCGTTATTCATGCCCGCTTTCACATCTGGAAATGAGCAAATTCTGCCTTTGTTTAATATTTCAAGGGGAAACAGCAGGATGAATGAGCCCTTTCGGTTTCATGATCCAAGGTGACAAACGAGAACGTAAAATATGAATAGATGCTTTGTTCTGATGGAATAAAAATGTGCATTAGACTTCTGTACAGGGACTGTATTAACTAAGGTTAATGCTGAGGAAAACAACAGTGTTTCTGAGGAGTAGGTTGCAAAGATATGAAGTGAAATCAGAGCCTCTTGTTTCTGAGGAGCACCGAGGAGGAGGAGGAGGAGGAGGAGGAGAGAAGATTGTTATGCACGGTCACCACTAAAACCAGCCACTGCTTCACACGTAACCACACACACAGATTTCGGGGGTAACTGTGCTAATAGCTTCAGCTTTCACTCACTCACGACGCGTCGATTCCACGGACCCACTCTGTCAATACGCCTCATTGTTAAATCGTAAACCATCTAGAAGCCATCAGTACTGTAATGTGGAGTAGTTTAAAAAAACAAAAAACTAATTGGAACAGTGTAATTAGGCATCGGATTAAGATCTGGAGAGTGTTCCAAGTGTAATGAACGTGGCCTTAATGATGCTCATCGCGTTACGGAAACACTTCCACGAGCTTTACTCGGTTAAATTCACATTCAACTCGAACAAACGAGGGTTTTATGTCATCTTGTTAGCGTCCTTACGTCCTCTCCTCGTTCCCCCCCCCGCTCCTCTCTCTCGCTCCCGCTGTGACTCATGCGTCGCGCGCTACACCTCCTTTTTTTTCGGCTGTCAGATTTTCTACCGTTTCACCGACTCTAATCCGATTCAGAAGCAAATCCCAAAACTGGCCCCCAACCCCGTAGGCTGCCCTTCTCAATGAGCTCCCCCCCCTCCTCGCCATTACCACTTACCCAGAATGCTGTGGGAATCTTGTGGGTTTTCCATCTTGCGCATGACACAGTTGACTCCTGTGGAAAGTCGGTGGGACTCGAGAACCAACGTAATAAGCCGAGGGATGCTGGAAGGCTCCTTAGCAACGGAGGGAGCTACAGGGATTTAATAACAATTATCACTATGAGCACCACATGACACATTTTCTTTAATGATAATATACAAAATCATCGGCTCTAAAAGGTCAAATTCCTCGTCTGCCAATGTGCCACTAAATGTGACAGCGTGTTCTGAGATCCCAGAGGATAACTTTGCAATCTTTCTAAATATGACTTATCTTTCCCAAATAGTTCCCTAAATCTGTGACCACGTATTCACAGCGTACCGAGCAGCCTACTGTTCGCTCTCTGCGCTGTGCCGCTCATGCTGGAAGAGATTTTGATTTCCATCTGCGTTTTCACTCCTCCCGCCACCTGTTATTGCCAAAAGCTTAATTTCTACGGCATTTAGCTGGAGGAGAAGAAGAAAAAAAAGGCCTTGTTAAAACAAGCTTCTAAATCTCCAGCTCGCTGTGAACAGTCGCCACAAAATACAAAAGAAAATGTCATCTGCAGGAGCCACCTTCGTTCAGCACTTTCGGAACAAGTGGTAGAGAAAGATGAAGTGGCTTTAAGCCACAGTCTGCCATGCGGATCTTTTATCTGTCAGCTGGTATGGGGGGGGGGGGGGACTTGTCTCAATGGCTAACAACTGAAAACAAAAACGCTGCTGTGTGCCAGATGTGGATTTGGGACATCAAACAGGCTGCTGGTCCGCAACGCAGCCGAAGCTCTCAAGGTAATGCGTTTGAAAGAAAGTGCCGAATCAGAACTTTCATTTAGAGCACATGTGTCAAACTCAAGGCCCGCGGGCCATATTCCGGCCCGTGAGTGAATTATCTTTGGCCCGGCGTATCGCGCGCATCACCATAATACTACAAATCCCACAATGCACTCCCGACAGTCTGTATTACATACCGCTTGTGTCAACTTTCGTTGTGTGGGGGGGGGAGGGGCTGAACTTTCCTTCTTCCATTTGAAAAGGTCAAACATAACAATAAGCATTTCCATCCCCGGGTTCCTCTCCTCCGCGTGAGTTTAAATGAGTTACCGCGCGGCGGCGGCCGGAGCGGCAGCAGACAACGGCGCTATAATCATGAAACGGGGAGAGGCGGAGAGGAGGCGGCTGACGGGGCGAGAGGCAGACAGATAAATACAAGCAGCCAGAGGCAGGGCTGGTGGACGGATAACAAGGGAGACAGAGGTAGTTACCAGACCCGCCAGACGGATGGGCAACAAGACAGCTCGACAAATAGCGAGGACGGCCCGGCGTGACAGATTGGAAACACCTCCAACAACTCGGCTCCGCTGCAGCAATGAACCCCAACTTCCAGGGAACCGAAGGAATGTGAGAAAAAAAAAGAAAGAATGTCGCCCGCATCGCTCTGTTTCTCCCTCTCTTGTTTTTTATCCACTAATGTGATTGGCAGACTACACAGAGCGGATGGGAGTATGGGGTTTGTAGTTGCTGTGGCAACGGTCTGCTCTTTGTTAAAAGGCTGCAATCCTGGCATCTGATGTTTCTGCGCCCGCGATCGATGGAAAACCCAGCCTTACAGGAGGGACTGATGAACCGACCGGGGGCTTCTGCCAGGCTGGGATCGGCAAGAGGGGGGGGGGAGATGGGGGGAGGGGGAGGGAGAGAGAGAGAGAGAGAGGGAGGTAGAAGGTGTGCGAACAGGAGGACGTAGAGATAAAACAGCGATAGGAAGAAAGAGAGGGAAGATATGGAAATGCAAGCGGTGCAGCTGCTGAGCCGGGTGGAGAGGTGAGTGCTTCTGGAGTGTGTGTGTGCGCACGTCTGTGTGTGTGCGCGCGTGTGTGTGTGACTCCTTCTGCCTCATCACATTTTTCCGAATGTGGCTCACTTCACTATCACAGTCCGGTGCGTGTCTGCCTGCGTGCTCGTCACCTACTTACCTTTCTTCGTCGGATCGTGATTGACAGGGGATCTCATTGCAGTCTAAGAGCTTCTTTTTTTTTAAAAGGCACCTTTTATGTTTATGGCATGTTTTCTTTTCCTCCGCGCTCAACATTTCCTGCACTCAGAGATGTGCCCGACGTTTTGCACACCTAATTGGCAAAGGTAGCCACGAGCTGAATCGACTGGTAATGAGGCAATTATGGTCAGCCTCACTGTCTACACAGCCATCTGCCAATTCAACAACCTGTGGCTGCTGGAAGGTGTCTGTTGCTGTGGGGAGACGCGGATCTCAGAGAACACAGTGTTTAACAGTCAAAACTATACACCCTTCCCCTCATTAGCTTGCAGCTGTCCTGTAGAGTGTGTGTGGCGTGAATGAAACGTTTCAACCAAAAAAAAATTGGATTTTATTTCACGCACTGGGTTTTTACACAGCTGCCACATCGATGTGCTTCCATCCGTCTCCGCCACATGGACCGCGGAGGGAGAGTGATGCTCACACACACGCATTAACATTAAGTATCATGAGATACCACTTAACTGATGCTTTGGAGAAGACGGGTCATTTTAGCAGCCACTTGCAGAAAGAAGCAGTGAGAGAATCCCAGCGATGGAGTAACGACACAAATATAAACCGTTGTGGGGAATATGCCAATGTGCACATCTGTTATTTCTCTATTGCTTTTTCAATTATTGATGAACAGGAGATGTATGCGTTCTCTACACAAACACGTTTTAATCGCGAGGTTTTAGCGATAAAACGGTGGATTCACTCGCGGAGGCAAGCGCACACTCCCACTTTATTTCCTGTTCAGTTGGTCTTTAAGGCCGTTGATGCAAGTCAGTCGCAGACATGCACCAAAACCAGCGCCACGCGGGCTTTTAGCCTCGCTGCACTCCGACGGCTTGGTTAGCCTGCAACCTCTTGGTGCGTCAACGCGGTTGACGAACGGCCACATCTCGCCGCAGCTTTTTCTCCTGCTGTGTCTCGCGCCGGCGACGAGTTCATCCGCATCTCATCCGCCAGAGTGACGGTTCAGTGGAGATTGAGTTGAGTGTTGAGTTTTCTAACACATTTCTTGTTTTGTGCGATCTCTCTCTCGCAGGGATTGTGCGTGATGGTGCTCTGTATGGACAAGAAGCCGTGCCGTGACAGAGGGCAACGTGGGTAAAAGAGACATGCGACACCCAGCCCTGAACCACTGGCACCTCTTCCTGGGCGGGGCCCTGCTGCTCCTCCTGGCCAGCCCCACCCTGAGCTGCCCCGCCCGCTGCGAGTGCTCCGCTCAGAGCAAGTCGGTCAGCTGCCACCGCAAGCGCCTGCCCACCATCCCGGAGGGCATCCCCATTGAGACGCGCGTCCTGGACCTCAGCAAGAACAAGCTGCGGATCATCACGCCGGACAACTTCTCCTCGTTCCTGCAGCTGGAGGACCTGGACCTGAGCGACAACCTCATCAGCGTGGTGGAGCCCGGCTCCTTCCGCTCGCAGCTCGCGCTCCGCTCGCTCAACTTTCGCAGCAACCTGATTCAGCTGGTTCCCGCCGGCGTGCTGTCGGGCCTGACCAACCTCACCCGGCTCGAACTCGGACACAACCGACTGGTGGTTCTTTTGGATCACGCCTTCCAAGACCTGCGCAGGTTGACGTCCCTCAAGGTGGGCGACAATGAGCTGGTTTTCATCTCGCAGCGGGCCTTCACTGGATTACTCGGACTCCAAAGCCTCACCCTGGAACGTTCCAATCTGACCGTGGTTCCTACCGACGCTCTGACGCACCTGCACGGCCTGGTGGAGCTGCGCATGCGCCACTTGAGCATCAGTTTTCTAAAGCCTTACTCCTTCAAGAGGTTATCACGTCTCCGCCGACTGGAGATTGATTACTGGCCCTGGCTTGACACACTGCCCCCCCTCTCCCTGGACGGCCTCAACCTCACCACGTTGGCCATAACCAACACCAACCTGTCGGCCTTCCCCGGCGACGCCCTGCGCAGCCTGCCCTACCTCACGCATCTCAACTTGTCCTACAGCCGCATCCAGCACATACACCAGGACAAGCCGGTAAAACTCCCCCACCTGCTGGAACTCCACCTCCAAGGGGCTCGTCTGATTTCCATCGAGGCCTTCGCATTCTCGGGCCTCAAGTCCTTGCAGCTGCTGGACGTGTCGCAGAACCGCCTGGACTCTCTGGAGAGCGGCGTGTTTGCCTCGCCGGACGGCCTCCAGAGGCTCTGTCTGGGCGGGAACCCACTGGTGTGCGACTGCAGGTTGCTCTGGCTGCTCAATAGCCACAAGCCCCCCGCCCTGCAGATTCTGGACGTGCAGCCAGAGTGCAGCGCCCCGGTGAGCCTCCTGGGGAAACCGCTGCGCGACCTCAAGGAGCCGCTGGTCTCCAGATACATGACCTGCACCAAGCCCCGGATCGGACCCAACACCACGCAGCTGCTGATGGCCGACGAGGGTCAGCCGGCCCGCCTGAGCTGCGCGGCGGAGGGGGCGCCCCGGCCCTCGGTGGTGTGGATTACGCCTCACAGACGCAACATCACGACCAAGAGCAGCGGCAGGGTGGAAGTCCGGCCGGACGGGACCCTGGAGATCAAGGAGGCGGAGCTGCACGACAGCGGCGTGTACTTGTGCGTGGCCAGCAACCCGGCTGGAAACGCCAGCCTGTCGGCCTCTCTGGCCGTAAAGGGCCTGGGCCTCGGCGACAGATCTCACTTCAGCAACAGGAGTTCAAACTATCTGGCAAACTCCAACAGCACGTGGGGCAACGGGACAGTACTGTACAACATGACGGTCCCCATAGACCTTAAGACTATCATCATATCCACAGCGATGGGCTGCCTGTCCTTCCTGGGCGTGGTGATCTTCTGCTTCCTGCTCCTGTTCGTGTGGAGCCGGGGGAAAGGACGCCACAAGAGCAACTTTGACATCGAGTACGTGCCTCGCAAATCCAACGGCGCGGCGGCCGACGTGACGGAAACGAGCGGCCCGCGGCGGGTCAACATGAAAATGATTTGAAGGAAGGAAGCGGACGGTTAGCGGAGTCTACAAAAAAGTGCACATACCAGCTGGGGGGGGGGGGGGGAGGGGTGGGGGGGAGAAAAAAAGAAACCTTTCCTTTTTCTATCACTCGGTGAATTTGTGACTAACAAAAGTGACGTACTATTTACAGTGGGTGTCGATATGGCGGTGATCTAGTGATAAAGTGGGCATGTGACTATAAAAGTGATCTATGAAACCGTGGATGTGTTTATATGAAATAATGTTCTCATACAGTACATTAAGTATACTACTATAACCAACATATCAATATGGGAGTGATGTAGTGCTGCACTAGGCATGTCTTTCGTGGTGGTGATGTGACGAGTAACGATGTTGTCGACCCGCCGCGACATCGGGGCGAGGGAGGGAGCCGGTTGGGAGTCACGGGGGGGGGGGGGGGGGACATCTTCACGTGGCAGTAGAGCCGGCACCGCTGCGACATGACAGGACTAAATCACCCAAAGCCCCTCTTAGCTGCAGAATGGAAGGGTGTGTGTGTTTTGCGTGTGTGTGTGTGTGCGCGCGTGTGTGTGCGTGCGTCTGCGTGAGTGCATCCGTGCGTTTCTTTGTGCATGTGCACGCATTTGCCTTTCTCGTTGGAGTGCCGATGACCCCGGGGGGGGGGGTCCAAAGCATTTTTTTCTCCAGACCTTGGCTTGTTTTGGGTCATTGTAGCAACGGCGTTGTCACCGTTGACTAAAACATGTTTGAATACAAAACAACAACAATCAAAAAAATCACAGAGATTATATTTAAGATATTTAAGAGAAATGCTGCAGACATTTAGAAAAAGTTCATAGCCCCCCCTCCCCCCTCTCTCCGATATTTAACGGGGGGATTTTTCCACACTAAACTAACACCGAGTTTGAAAATCTTTCTTTTTCTTTTTTAGCGGTCAGAGCTGTTATTACTTACCAGAAAAACTTCCAGCCACAGAAATGGCACGTTGAACCCGTTTTATCACATAATAAATCACGGGCAGATTTCCCTGCCAAACAAAAATCCCTCGACGTGGTATGAAAGAGTCGGGGGGGGGGCAGACGGAAAGGGCAGAGATTTACCGGCCGGGTCCCTCTTTGGGACAAGACAAAGTTGAGCTCCACAGATTTATGGGTTGCATTCCCGCCCCCCCCCCCCCCCCCACAGTGTCACATTTTTCTTTCGATCGCCCCAATTCAAGCTCGCGTGTCCAGATTCTTCCCTCGGGCGCCAAGGCGTTCTGGGTATTTAATAGATGGCAATTTGAAAGTTGTAGTTGAAATCTTGTATCGTTTAAGTTTTTTCGTTGAAAATGTTTTAAGTGTTTAAGAAACAAAAAAAGAGGAAGAAAAAAAAAAAAAAAGTAAAAACCAATTAAGGGCAATTGTTTGTAATGCAGGGAGGTGGGTGTTAACTTGTGTGATCCTGTTGTGAAAAAATGTTCAAGGTTGTATAATTGTTTTCATATGACAAATTTATGGGTATATTTTCAAAAGGAAATAAATCTT
The DNA here is from genome assembly GCF_949316345.1 of Pungitius pungitius. Taxonomy (NCBI): domain Eukaryota; kingdom Metazoa; phylum Chordata; class Actinopteri; order Perciformes; family Gasterosteidae; genus Pungitius; species Pungitius pungitius. The sequence goes on from NC_084913.1 coordinate 3,580,158, forward strand.
GATCATACCCCGATAACTGGACTTTACAGTGATGTTCATTTACAGTCCTATTGATCCTTTTCTCTGAACTATATCAGTTATGGGACTTAAACGTTCCACCTATAACCCATGTTTCTCTGTCACTGAGTATTGTATCTACAGTCATGCCCTTTTCATCGTCCATACATCATGTCACACAGTAAACCTTCTGTTGTAACAACTCAACATGTATGTCACTTTTACTTGTGTGGTCATTATAACACGACTTGTATATCACGTACCGTACTTGTAATTTGCGGCATGTTCCGGCAGCTCGTTCTGTTTTTTTTTTTTTCCCGTCCAGATGTTGTTCTACCAGACGGCTGTTTCATTAACAGTGTTTTCATGTATCTAATAACGCTCTATTTTGTATAAATTCAACCAAATGTTGACCAACTGTTCATATTCCACGTGTGTATGCAGAAGCATCCATTCTGTTTAGCTATTAGTTCCCTAACTTCCGTGGTTATTTTGACCCAATCAAGTTATAAGTCATGCAACTCAACTTACTCCTGCAGCGTTGTTGCTTTAAACAAAAAATACACACGAGGTTGACGTTTTTCGTTTTTTAATTAATTGCCTCCAACTTCTCCTGCTCGTCCCCCTCTCAGCTCGTGTGTGTGCATCTTTTCACATGGCGACACATTCTGCGTTGTGTATTCATGTTCAAACCGCTCGATGTGGTTGCGCAACACGATGTGAATCGGAAAAAAAACGCGGCCAGCGTGCGCATTGTTTTGCTGTCCCCAACTGACCGGAGGACATCAAAAAAAAAAACGGAGACGCGTGGGAATCGGGGGGGCGCGGCGCACGCATTATGTGACCTGACGCCCGAGACTTGCACGTGTGCATCGTGGCACGCCGATGAAGAGGCCTTCGGCAGCTGCCTCCTCCGCCCGCCTCACCTGGCAATCACATGAAAGGAAATGCTAATTTGGCGCCGCCGCTGGAACACAGAGAGAGAGAGAGAGAGAGAGAGAGAGAGAGAGAGAGTCTTCTTTCAGACAGCACTTCATGCCATCGCGCTAAAAAGAAGATGTGTCTTTTGTGTGCGAGGGGCTCACGGGAGAATATTCAGGGCGCCGCTGTGCAATTACGCATTCGAGATCAAAGTCCCCTTCAATGGGCTTCTATTGGTGCTGTTGCAGGTTCCCCCCTTTCACAGAGAGAGAGAGTTCTCCACGCGATCGACACGACGTGAAAGCAAGTGTCACCGCTTCCTCGCATCATATCTCTTATTAATGGATAAATAGGATTTCGGCGTCAGTTCTTCAATGATTCGGGCCTCACTCACGCGGGCGGCTGACAGGCTTCACATCTGAGTGTTACAGATTCACTCCGGCAAAGAAACAACGCGAGGCTGCCATCTATTGCGGTGAACGCACCACGCCGGGGCTCTGGGTGATTAAAACACTTCACTGAAGCCTGCGAATCAAAGGGAAGCAGACTCTGCGGGGCCGGCCGCTGCGTCAGAGTCAAGCTCTAAATGAAGCTTTAAATCAGCTTTATTTGGCCAATGCTTACGCGTACATGAAAATTGACTCTTTTTAAAATGTTCTCTCCACATGCTGTACATGCAGCTTCTTCTAGACTACACAATGTAGATAGAACTGTGTCGTCTCCACAGCTCCAGGTGGTCAACCTCACTTCATGCACATGCAAACTGAATAGATCCCTAAAAACCACGCGTTCTAATTCAGAGGGAGTTCTGCATTGACTCAACCCGTCACCCACGATGCCCCTCCTGCCTCCGCGTGCCACATCTCCACGAGATACAGAACCTTCTCCGAATCCATAAAAGCACACCGGGACGTGGGGCGCCCCCCAAAAGCCGGGGGGGGGGCTGATGATGGACGGAAGGTCAATGAAAGGTCAGCCCGCTAATCGAGCTGGACCCCAGAAGAAGAGGCATGTCGGTTTTGATGGCGCTGGTGTTGCACTGCACTGCCGTCCTCAGAACGTGTCCATCGAAAAACACAGGAGCACAACCGTCCCTCTGCAGGAACGCCACCGCCTCGAAAACAGATGGAGCACCCGGTTCATAATCGCTTTTTACGGGCTCTAAAAATTGCAGCTGGCCATCTTTTTCGCGGTGTTGGAAGTTTAGGCTCTATGAAGAAGATGAAGAAGACCTCGTTCACCAGGCTTTCACGCAAACTTCGAAAGAGGAAATAACACACTGTTCCTCTTGGAAAATGAAAACGTATAATTAGAGGCAACGTTACACACACTCCCAGTGTTTTTTTTTTGGTACTATTTCATCAGTTGAGAGTTTTCCAGTTAAATATAGTCCCAATTTGAAACATATTAAAATAACATATGCAGAGGAAACTGCAAATACAAGAATTTTAGACCTTATTTATGGGGGGGGGGGAACTGACATTTCACATAAAAACGGTGCACGTTAACACACCTTTCTGACATGCCTTGCAGCAATTGTGGCACAATGATGATGCTCCATGATGGAAAAGAAATTAATTCCCTCCTTCACTCGCCGGTTGACCCCCGCTCCGGTCACCCCTCGCCCCCGGTTTAAACGCAGCTTGTGGCGAGTGTCAGGGAGAGGCGCCGTGTGAGAGATGAGAGCAATAACAGGAAAGCAGCACCCCCTCCCCGTCCTCCCGGAGGTGTGCCGATTGAACCGTATAGCATCGCCAGAAAGCCTTTTGGGGGGTGGAAAAGGTTCAGTCTTGACGTCCCTTTACGGACCTCGCCCCCCCCCTTCCCCCTCCTACGGCAAGTTTCTACGAGCGAGCTTGTGACGGCGCCCCACGAGTGTCTGAGGAACGGCAGCTGGGCGGCCTGCAGGCGTGCGGCGTGATTTGTGCTGAGGTTGTGAAGAATCGCACTCATAGTTGTAATAATGTCCTCTGGGCTTCTCTGTCTTCCACTAAGCAGCTGCGACTGTATCGCTCCTGCAAAGAAGCCCCAGAGCCGAACCTTTATTTTCAAGGATAGAGGACGGAGGGGGGGGAACGCCGCGTTCAATCGTTTTCCTTTTTTTGCAGCCGGCCAAACAAGCGAGATGAAAGGTTGCAAAGGTGATTCGTTTGTGAGTTACGACTCCCCCCGTCACGCAAGAAGAAAAGCAAAGCCGGGCTGCTGATTAATTCAAGCATTAACTCTCCTCACAACCAGCCCCCCAGTCTGCTTCAAACAGGCCTCAACGGAAATGTGTCCTGTTTCGTGCCAGCGTTGTTGTCAGTGATTCACCGATTAATGTGGTGCATTCGAGGGGGTTGGGGGGGAGGGGGGGGGGGCGTTATCCAGTTGCCTGCAACTGCAACCAAATGTGTCAAATGCTTCTGCTCGCGAGCTCGACTAAATGCAGGTTCAGGTTCAGAGGTGCTGCAGACACACGCAGGTGGGATTTGCGCGCGTGCCTGGCTCGGGGAGGATCCGTCCGGGGCGTCGGCCTGCAGTCACGTTGGTGACGAGGCGAGGGGAGTCGGCGCCGTGGCCGGATGGAGGGGTCACGTCCGTGCTCGGAGGGTCAGGAGAGCTAATTAGACAGAATGAGTGACGTGGGCCTCGGGGGCGAAATGCAATTACCAACAGAATGAAAGCCGTGAGTGGAGGAGATAAACCCACGGGATGAGATGATGAAAGTATAAATGTTTTAACTTTAAGCCCTGAAAATACCTGGAGTCAAAATCAAATATATGCAGCACTGGAAGGTTTGAGCTTTGAAATAGAGGGACACTCAGCTGGCTTTGGGCCGGATTAGCACGCGGATCACACTCTGATAGTCAATGCAGCCGCTTCCTGTCAACGTGACGAACGCGATGGCAGAGTGAATATGTGCCCCTTTGCCAAATGGACTGATCTGAGCTCAAAAAAAAAAAAAAAGGATGAAAAGGATCACCTGCTTCCCCTCTCAGCAGGTGAGAAGAGTCGGACGGAGAGGAGCCACTTGAATCGTCACCAAATGGCCTCATCAGCGATTTCCCCCGAAAACCAAAAAAAGAAAAAGGTAGCAATGAGCAGGAGACGAGCGTTTCGTTTCAAATGTTTGATTGAAGATAAAAGAAACACAGGAAACACCCCCACCCCCCCCCCCACCCCCCCACCCCCCCGGCCGTCTGCTCGGCTCCTTTTCAAAGACGGTCCCTGGTTGGAGTCCCTTAATGTCTTCAGCAGGAGGAACTCGAATCCGCCGAGTTGAGGCTTGTATCAGTAACAAGCGCCAATGCATCCGTGGCGGAGCATTTGTATGTGCAAACGTGAGTGAGATGAAGACATCACTGAAGAAAGAAAGAATTGAGAATAGTATCAAATTACCAAATGACAGAAAACACCATTTAAGCTGAATTTAAGTAAGAAGAAGACAAAGTGAAAGAAAGAAACCTTCAGCTAACAAACATACCTCTGGGCAGCTCCATGCTCCAGTTCCCCCCCCACACACACACCAGCTGCTCTGCCCTGGTTAGCAGCTAGCTGGCAACACTGCCCCCGCCTTGTTGAGTGCCACGTTGGAGCTTCAGATATGCTCCGAGTTTCATAGAGAACCTTAAATGTCAGGCCACTAAATACCATGGTTCACTTTGGGCAAGAATCGCTGTTGGGCTCGTAATAAAAACGCCGTGGCGCATGAGACCGTCTTAACCCCCGTGCACGTGGCACATTAACATCGGACGCGGGGGGGGGCGTGAAATAGGCCGACGTGGATGAGATGCCTCTCGCAAGAGCTGATGAAAACATGGCGTGACGTGGGGCTGCAAACAAAGACAGCAATTAAAAAAAAAAAAAAAAAACGAGTGGCTCCTGCGGCTGAGTTCTGAGTAAAGCCCCCCCCCCCCCACCCCCGCTGAGGGCCAGTGCCACTTTGACTTTTGGGAATTGAAAAAAAAAAAAAACACAAGTTGAAAGGGATTGTGGGAGCTTTGGTCTCGACCCGAGGAAACCTGCGAGGGACAGAGCGGCACCCCGAGGAAGCAGCAGGGCGCCGGCAGGAGGTGGGTTTTTTTTCGAGGTAGATCCTCCAGCAGAAACAGAAGAACTTGGACGGTCGGCTGCCAAAGAACACGGGCCTGTTTTCTCATGCATCATGATCCCCTCCCAGCGGGATGGAACGAACGGGGTTGTTAAGGGAGACCGGAAAAGCACCAGTACAAACGAATGATGTCATCAGGGCAAAAATGGTGGAGCAGAGGCAGGTGTCGAAAAAGGGGGGGGGGTTCACGGCTCACGGCAGAGCAAATAAAGCATGATGAGCACACGTGGGGCATGAAATCCCAACACAAACACAGCCAATAGGTCCGGCCCGCGCAATAACCGGTGCCTTTGAGGCAGAAGTGCTCAGTGCATGGCTTTTAGAACAGCAGCACATATTAAAAGGCATGAGAGGCAGCTGAGATTAAAAAAAGAGAAAAAAAGCAGTGTGACATTAAGGAAGCCCATAAAAATCCCTCTCTTAATGCATATAGAGTAGAACTTGATCAAACCTGGAGTGATGCATTAAAAATTAAAGAGTATCAGAGGTACACTGCTGTCATCATATCACCTCGATGAAGGGGGGAAATGTGTCACTGCGCTTTTTTTGATTTTTCTGCTTCACGAATTGGCCCAGGATGGTCTCGGCCTCTTAATGCATTCTGTTAGTCTCCATTGAGAGGAACCGCTATCGATTTCGTTCTTCTGCAGGACCCTCGCAGTGCCGGCACCAGGAAATCTTTGCTAAGACCTCAAATCATTTGCATTGATCCAATCTGAAGGTTTCAGACTTTGGGGGAAACACGGTAAAATGTCATTTATATAGCTTTGGTCTCATTTAGAACCGGGGCAAGTACAGGTTAAGCCCATAAACGATGTGTCACGGCCCACTGGAGTTAAAAGTTCAACTCTTCCGTGATGCTTCAACTTACTCAGTGCTTCAACTTCAAACTTTCCTCAGAAAACCAAGCTGATAATGTTGGATAAATAATGTCAGATGATAATTAAAATGCACAGTACTTACACAGAGTCCTTATACCTTGCATGATGTCTACATTCCTTATTATGATCCCTCTTGGCCCTCCTAACATCACTGGATTGGTCTTAGAGATTTCAGACCGGTATTACAGGCCCGCCATTTTTTTACTGGTCATAACGATCGGCCGGTTTGGGGGGGACTTGGGGGGGGGGGGGGGGGGTGTAAAAAAAGCAAATGAAGCTCTTTCAAATGAAGTTGCCTCCTTTGAACGTGGTCACCGATCATCGGTATCAGGCCCTGTTCCAGACCCGAAGGCGGCCTTTGAAGCCCCACAAAGGGATCCCGCGGCCCACACTTTGGCCTTTTCAGAGAATTGAGGAGTGATCGGAATTGGCGGCGTCAGCGTGATCGCGAGCGGCTCTTTGTGATCATGCTGATGTGATTCATCCTCGGAGTTTTTTTTTGTTCTTCTTCCCCCGCCGCGTTTGGATTGTTTATTCATGTCATTGTGTCTTTTGTTTAAGGTCTAATCTCATGTGACATGGTGCCCAACGCAGCCTCTACCACTTTGAACGAGCGTGTGTGTGATATTTTCAGATCTAACACAGGTCACGTGAAGGAAGATAAAAGGGGAGGGGGTTACTTCACAAGAAGGTGGCGGATAAGAAAAAAAGACGAGCAGTCGTGGAGGCCCCCCAAGCCCCCCCCCGCCCCCAACCCCGGGAGGCTGCGCTTAGGGCAGCTCCGTCCCCGTTTCTAATGGCCATGTGGGTTTGTGGGGAAAAGGACTGATGCTAAAAAAGCGATCCTAATGGATGCTGGCGTCGAGCATCGGGCCCCGGCAGGAAAAACAGGAGTCTGTCCGTTAAACCCCCCCCCCCCCCCGTAAAGACGGAGACGAGGCGCGGCGAGAAGGAACTCTGAGACACTAATGAGGTGAAACACGCGGAGCCACCACCTCAGAGGTTATAACAGCGCGACTCGCTGCTCGGTGGCGTCCAACGCAGCGTTTTACTTTGAATCCAAATTAAATCGTGTTTAATCCAAATTGAATTAGCAATTCATGAGGTGTTTATTGTGCCGAACACTTCAGAGATCAATGTGGAATAACTCAATGAGACGCTATTAAATGTCCGTCTCAATCAAGCCGAAATGAATTACATTGCTAGAGTAAATGTACACTAAAACAATGTAAATTTACACTAAAACAATGTAAATTTACACTTAAACAATGTAAATTTACACCAAAACAATGTAAATATACACTAAAACAATGTAAATTTACACCAAAACAACGTAAATGTACACTAAAACAATAATTCCTTTCAGTTATCAAATAAGAACAGTTAGCCTTAGTTTATAATAATCAGACTTCATTTTATTTTCATTTCAATTCAAATAAAAAATATACATCTTCAATAAAAAAATGTTTTAATCGTTATTCAAAGTAATTACCAACAGCCTCTCGATTCATTGGTCACACACCGGAGACCACGAGCTACTTCTTACAGACTGGACTAGCAGCTGGATTCACATCCATACAGTTAATTATTGTACAACAAAAGGTTTCTGTCCGCGAGGGACTTCTCGTGACTTAAAAAAAAAAAGGCCTCCTTTGAAGCCAGTGACACTGAAGTTCAGATTAATGACGAGAGATTCTTTTTTTTTCACACCCTTCGTGAATGGGAATGAAAAAAAGGGACTGTGAATGGGAAATGAGCAACGGGGACGGATATTCCTCCCACTCGTTTGGGCCGGATGTATGAGATGAAACAGCCTCACATGAAAACTCAATGATGTGCCTGGTCTGACAGACACTAAAGCTCTCTGTAAAGTGTTATTTCATGTAAATTGTCAAATGAAGGAGCGTCAACGCGTTGGAAAACATTCAGATGAAAAACCGAGACTGTGCTATTATTCTAGTAATTATGAAGATTTAAACATTTTTTCAACCCTTGAACAGTTTTGCTTATTGTGCAGTTCCCAGCCTTCAACAAAGCTAATGTCTGCAGCTTCAGTTTCAGTAAACAAGATAGAGCCTGTTTTCATTTAACTGTTATTTTCCTCTTAAGGCCTGCAGTGGCAGATAACCAGGCAAATGTCTTAAATCAGCATTAAGAAATGGCTATTTCGGAACATTTCCAAGCAGGAATATTGTGCAGGGAATATTGGAAAATTGGTGAACAAAAAGACTTTGGTGAGCGCCGACCTGAAGCAAGTTGGGAAGCAACAGACGTCCACAAGTGGTACTCGGAGACACAGATATTGTGGGCGACATACGTGATTATCCTGGCGAGAGAAATCCTGCAAAGGGACAAAGTAACACCATTACGGTGCTAACGCGGCCCGGTAAGTCGATCACGGTTGTGACTGCGGGCGGTTAGAGGTTCTGATTGCATCTTCGCGGCGGCCTCGCGGACACAAAAACGCCGAGAGAGGCAAATGTGTTGTGTCTCGAGTTTCTACCGCCCTGCGCTATCATGCCAGCAAAATGCACAGCAGACGGCTGGCAGGTGGCAATGAGGCAGGATTAACCCAAAAAATGAACAGGGGGGGGGGGGGGGGGGCGGGAAATCAATGTAATATTTTCTTCGACCCAGTCAATGGAGGCAATGGTTCTGTAAATGGCAATTGTGAGAATATGAAAGAGTTACAAAAAGGCGGTAAGCGCATCATGAATTTCTCACGAATTGAAATCCAGGAACCCGCTTTTTGAAGATGAAAAGATTTACAACAGGAAGGGAAAAGATCTTGAGGCATTTTTCATGTAAAGCAAGGTGATGAAGTCATTTTAAAAAGGAAGACCATACACCTTTGATATTCATCAGGGCACAAAAAATAGGAGATGTCTTAACACCTTCGATTTGGAGAATCCAGCGGGAGGAACTTACCAAAAAAAAAGAAACAAGAAAATGAGATAACACCCCGCATTGAAATACTTCTCCAAAATTGCCACGGATGCTTTTGCCTCTGAGGAATATGGAGTAATGGGAAGCCTCGCAGTAGCAAGTCCGCAGTGCTGTTCACAGGAACCCAATCACATCAGCAGGGCGGCCAGCGGCTCGTCACGCCGTCCCGAGTGGATGCACATGGCGCTCAGTGACCTCGACGACTTGTTTTTCAGCTGAAAAGTCCAAGTCTGGTGTTGCTGCAGTGGACTTGAGGACTTGGAGTCGTCTCCTTCTTCACGATGTGGCTCGGAGAGAGGGAGGAGCGGACAATGATGCAGACACACTGAAAAGAACATTGTAAAAACATGTTAAAGAATATTTAGCATTATTTAGAGAAACCTCCCATGTGTCCCTGAATATTCAGAGGTGACTGATCCACTGTCTCCCTCTGTCCTTAATGTCTGTCCTCCAGAGGCAAAGGCCCAGTGCTGTTGAAGGCTCTGGAGAAGCCGTTGGGGCTCACTGCTACCAGGACCACTTCACAGGAATAATATCATGTAGACAAATATAAACGCTGAGTGTGAAGGTATTTACAGTCTTATTAAACCAATAATGGAAAACAGCTTGGTGTTCCACACTTGAAGCGTATCTTCACATGCTCTGTGGATGTGTGAAAGAGATTCCTTTCTAATGATCATTCTGGTAGGACTCGGAGGGTGGAAAATTCCAGTGAAATGGAGAAATTTTAAAATACATCGGCAAAGAAAATGAATGCTGTTAACACATCTGTTGAAGGTTCCCCTGCAGGGAGACTGCAGGCCCTGGTGGGAGGTGTCGTGAACGTAGTTTACAGTGAATGGAACAGGAATACGATGAATGAGTAGGAATAAAAGAAAAAAGGCAGCATTGGGATTAATTGGGACTCAGAGTACGTCAGGACTCCAAATGACATCATTGACTCGCTGTCCATGACGCGCCTGGTTCGCTAGAGGCCGCTGTGCGTCGGCACGTCGACGGTGACGTGACGATGACGTACCAGGAAGTCGTGTCGGAGACGACAGCACCAGCGGCTGGCTCGCCGCGAAGCTAACGTTACACCGCGTGACAAGAAAAACACGCAAAGATGACATGTCAACAGCGTCTGGAACTCGCCCTTTAGAAGTCGCTGCGTTGCGGCCATTTGTCACGAAGAAGGCGGTAACTCGAACGAGTAAGTCCCGCGACGTCACCGCTGCTTCGTCGGTGTCAGTTGGGCTAACTGAGATTTAATTAAGTCCGTTACCAATTACTGACTGTTAGCTAACGTTATAAATGCCCAAATCAGTTTTCTTTTTTTTTTTTACCGACATTAGTGATTATGCTGTTTCAACGTGTTTAGCGGTGCGTAACGTTAATTATTAGCCGTTTGGTTTTGTGTGACGGTAAAACGTTCACACCGAATTTTAAAAGATGTCAATTTAAGGGGCACGTCGTTTTCTAAGAGCCGCACGCCTTCAGTCCAAAGACGTCTCCTGCCGAATTCGGTATGCATTTACGAAGTATGTAATAAAGACATATTGGACGTTAAAGAAATGTCACCAAATAACGTGTAAATTAAAGCGTGAACGTCCCTCCAAAAGCATTTTTACAGACGTTCACTTAAGCTTGAAAAGGCCACACTTTGAGCACAACGTTGACAGAAAAAGAGAAGTAGCGGTTTACTTCTAAGAACAAATGACTTTCATTTCCACTTTGAGCTCGGGTTTTCCTGTGAGCTGAAACGTTTGTGACTAATGTGCCATTGCAGTTATTTTAGAGCCATTTGAAGCAGGAGTAATCTGCTCCGAACCAATAACTGATAATCGCCGTTTCCCGTAGGCTTCCTGTCCCCCACTGGGACACCGGGACGTCTCGATGTCCTCCGGCTGTCCACCCCAGTCGCCTGCAGTGGCAAAGTCTGAGGTACCGGTGGAGGGAGAATGCCCGCTGCTGGCCGCCACCTTCGCCTACTGGGACAACATCCTGGGCCCCCGCGTGCGCCACATCTGGACGCCGAAGGGGGACCAGCTGATGTTCCTCAGCGACGGAGAGGTCACCTTCTTGGCCAACCACACGCTCAACGGCGAGATCCTGCGCAGCGCCGAGTGCGGCGCCGTGGACGTGAAGTTCTTCGTCCTGGCGGAGAAGGGCGTCATCATCGTGTCGCTCATCTTCGACGGCGAGCTGAAGGGGGACAAGAACACGTGCGCCTTGTCCATTATCCTCCCGCAGACCGAGCTGCCCTTCTACCTGCCCCTGCACACCATCTGCGTGGAGAGGCTGAAGCATGTTATCCGCAAAGGGCGCATTTGGATGCAGAAGGTACCGCGCCGCTCTCTCCGACCCATGCCGCCACTTCTCACTGTTGTGCAGAAGAGAAGGGAAATGAAATCCCTTTATACCCATAAACCTACTTTTAAGACCTGATCCATCGCGAGGTAGTGATTTGAAAATGGATATTAAGTAATCCATCAACCCCGTTTTACCCGTTTGGGATTGCAGCGTCTTCGACAGAATAATAAAGTTGAATGCTCCCAACGCAGAGGACTGAATTAGCTAATTAGATCCGAGAGCCGGCGAGGAGGAAACAATAGGGGGAGACAAATTACCGGACCCACAACCCTAGGAAGGTACCAACGATGCAGAGGCCTGTGCTAAGAGCGCGCATGTCCCCAGTTTCATCTTGTGAGACTGTTCCCCCTGTCATAGTAAATATTTTAGTGGCTTTTCTTATCTTGCCCCATCCACCCACAGCGCTCTCTCTCTCTCTCTGCTGTGTTCTGCTGCTTTGTTACTCATCTTGTGTTGCTTTGAAGACGTATGTAAGAGTCCTCGTTTGCTGCCAAGTGCTGCTCACTGGCCTTCTGGCTGGAAATTGATCCTCAACACTTTTTTGCCTCTGACCATAAACCTGTCAAGTACAGTTGGCATTGTGTCTCGTCAGAATAATTATGTTGCTAATTATCACTAATTGTTTGATATTTTTTAATCCAGATGAATACTTTTGCTGGATTTTACATTGTATTTTATTTAGTTCTGGTACAGCTGTGTGTATTTAAATACCCAGATGGCTTTTACTTTATCAAAACATTGTAAATCCCGGCGCAAAGTCCCTTTTTGCGATGGAGGCTTCCAGCTGTGGAAGGTAAAGTGCAGAACATAACGTTTGAATCCTTAAATCTTCGTGCACGGTGCTTCAGCTTCCTGTTTGCTCTTCCCCCCTCTTCAGGGCTACAACATCATCTCGGTGCTGAGCCTGGAGATCGTCCCCATAATGGAGCTGTTGGCCTCAATGAAGTCGCACAGCGTGCCCGAAGACGTAAACGTAAGCGCAGCACAAACAGGGCTACCAGCTTGAGTCATTGTTTTAAATGGGAGTGTTGAACAAAGGCGGATTTTTTCCCCTATCGTGCAAGCATCAGGGCTTCAGTGATTGAGAGCGGACAAATGGTTATTGGAAACAATCGCATAACTCTTTTCAGTACTTTTAATTATTTCATTTGTTTAACGAGTTTCTGTTTCCAAGATGATTAAATAACCCAGGTTCCCCGCGTGGATTACCACCCGGTGCGATTCAACTCATCTTCTTCTAATATGCAAAAAGCAGCACAAACGAATCTCCCTGGAATCCGTGTTGCTGATTCCTGAATCGCTGCACGATGGTGCTTTTTGTCTTCTTTTTTTTTTCATCAGAGGGGCTGCAAATGATGTGCCCATCAGCACTTTGTCTTTGTTGAGACCGAATTTATATATATTTATTAATTTTAAATGACTCATTTGTTTTCCCTCCCGCCGACTAGATAAAAGACACCGTGCTAAATGATGATGACATCGGGGACAGCTGCCACGAGGACTTCCTCCACAAGTAAGCACTGTGCGGGGCAAAGGGAAGACCCACGGCGCACGTCGCCCGTTTAACACCCATCAACGACTAATGGCTCGCCACTTTGCCCAAGTCTCCTCCGGAAAAAAGGGCGGAGGCTGAAATCGCCGTCAGTGGTGAGAGTCCCGAGCGTCCTCGCCGGCAGTGACGAGCAGGATTAGCCCAGCGTCCTGTGGTGTTGACAGAGCGTCTGTTCTTTGTTTACTTGAATTTTGAGGATATTTATAGCGGCTGGAGGTTTTTAATAAGAAAACAACAGACCCACAGAAGCCCTGAGGAGCGAGTGACTTTGCTTGTTTTCTCTCCTGTGTTCATGGCTTAAGATCAGGGTTTTACCGGGATAATTGTTTGTTATTACTAAAATGTTTTTTTCATTTGTGTGACGAGGGAAAATACAAAGTTAGTTACTTAATCTTTTTTTTTTTAAACAGCTTCTTGGAGGTGATGTTTTTGTGTTTGTTTTAATCCTCGATTCAGCCGTAAATGACTAAAGATGAAAGTTTTTTCGTTTTAATTCATTTCTTCTTGTCTCTGTGTTGCCGTACCGACTGGCTCTGTGTTTCAGCCAATGTTACATTAGGCCTGAAACTAATCCGTTTTCTTTCAGGGTCATCAAATGGCAGAAGGTCATGATATTAACTATTTACCACAAAATTGATGGAAAAAGGCACAAACCATACTCTCATAAACCATCAATGACTACTAGGCAGATATAACTCTCCTTTGGCCCCATGTAAAGCATCATGTCCTCCTCCTCCCCTCTGATTCCACCATCATTCCTAAAAGATGTCATTGGTGATTAAAGCATTGCTAATGAGGCAAATTGCCTCCAATTTGCATGTCTCTGTCTGTGGTTCAGGGCCGTCAGCTCTCATCTGCAAACTTGTGGCTGTTCCGTAGTGGTGGGAAGCAACCCGGAGAAAGTAAATAAGGTAAATGCTCCGTGTTAGCAGGCCGCACGCAATCATACTTGTAATGCATCTACATCATCTAGAATGTTTCGATGTGTGTTGGTTTGGAGCCTTAATGAGCCCCCGGTGCCCTTTTTTTTTTTTTCAGTCTCTGCTGCTGCTAGAGCCCACGTTTTGAATGCGTGTCTGGCTTACGGGAGCAGAGAGCGTCTCGGCGGCGTCTAGTGGGCTGATATCGGAGTCAAACGAGGAGAAGTCGGACCGGCTGTTTGTTTTTAAGAGCGGAAGTCGGGCCGCTAACACGCTCACTCGTCGTTTTATTGACCCGGGCACCAATTAGATCGTATCTTTCGATAGGTGTCCAACAACGAGCCTCAAGCAAAATGTCACGTCAAGGTCTACGAGCTCAATGTGGCTTCTCGCGTAAATTTAGCGCCGAGATCTAGCTCAGTCCAATGAACGCGTCGGCGTGAATATAACCGCTGCGCTGCGAGCAGGAAAATTACGGTGGAATCAAAAAGCTATTTATTTTCCGTCCACATTTAAACCGTAGACCGGATGCATCATGGTTCGTACCGATCACGCGTGCCTGGCAATAGTTGCAATTATAATGTCCCGTTTCCTCTGTCTCATTACATTACATTTCTCCCCTTTAGCGGAGAGAGCAAATCATTTTCTATGTGTTTTTTTTTGCAGATTGTGCGGACTCTGTGCCTCTTCCTCACCCCGGCTGAGAGGAAGTGCTCCCGCCTCTGCAGGACTGACTCGTCTTTCAAATATGACACAGGCCTGTTTGTTCAGGGTCTGCTAAAGGTAACCACCCGCTCCCTCTCATTGTGCTGCACAATGCAACGCTCATGAGCCGGCTAATTATTCTGTTCTGCATTCTCCTTTGATGTTTGCCTGTTGTTGTGACCCAATTTCTGTTTCCTTTTTTTTCACGGAATTGCAATAGTTGCAAAAATATATTTGTATTACTCCCATTACTGATTCAGATCTGTTCAAATGTATGCCGCTTTATGTTTTTATTTTTAAAAACCTCACTGCATTGTTCAAGCTGAGGGTTAGCAGGTGATACAGATGTTTCTCTGTGTTATTAGTGAATTCCACTACATTCGTTGGATCATTAAGAGTCTCTGTGGTGCCTCTTGTACGTTTCAACAAGAGATGCAGCAGAGAACAAGTGAAGGGAAGAACCAGAAGAAATGAAATGGTTGTGAAATGATTCATTAGCCCTTCTGATCACCCCCCCCTGCCTTTATCCCTTACTTCACAGGACTCCACAGGCAGCTTCGTGCTGCCCTTCCGCCAGGTGCTCTACTCGCCGTACCCGACCACGCACATCGACGTCGACATCAACACGGTCAAGCAGATGCCGCCGTGCCACGAGCACACGTACAACCAGCGGCGCTACATGCGGTCCGAGCTGAGCGCCCTGTGGAAGGCGGACAGCGAGGAGGACATCGCCCCCGACACGGTCATCCACACCGACGAGAGCTTCACCCCCGACCTGTGAGCCTCTGCCCAGTCTTGTTTCTTTTGCTTTTTTTTAAAGTCCTGCGTTCTTTTATAACCAGTATGCTTTTATTTTTAGGAATATATTTCAAGACGTCATGCATAAAGACACTTTGGTGAAGTCCTTCATAGATGAGGTAAGAATGCAGCATCTTTTAAAACATTTTTTTTTTTTACATATTGCTCATTTCAAGAAGCGAACTTTTTGTCATTAATATTCAGATGCCAAATGAGAGAAGTTGTAAGACGCTTCTGATAAAAACCTCAATTACTATAGAAATCAAACGGCAGGTTTTGGAAGTCATATCTTATCTAACTTATTTTTACAAAATGACAAAAAATATGCCTTCAATAAAACAAAAGGAACAAATAATATTGCCTAATATTGTGGTCTAATCCTAATGTTTTTCTCTTCCTTTTTAAACTTTTGTATTTCCATCTATGTAAAGAAAAGGTAATTCTCTTTGTCAACATGAGTCACAAGAAGCAAAGTGTACGACTCCTATGAAGAGAATTCTTCTTCCTCTTCGGTCTCCTATATCTATCAGCCGGATTTAAATGTGGATTTGACAAGTTTTTCCATAACAAGTTACGGTAAATTAGACGGCACATAACTCTACTGTTATGTATTGTTGAAGCTGTAACCCGTCCCACATACTGTTCTAGTAAAGATGTTTATTAGCTCTGAGTGAGGATTCTACCCGTTTATTGACCTATTTGTGTAAAAAGACTGTGAAATTGACAAGTAGATTATTATAATTCTTGGCTATTGCCAGAATAACCGCTTTACCGCAGCGTATTATATTGTGGAGTTGAAAGTTGGATGCGATGCTATCGAAGGATAGCAATACTTGGCTTGATGGTGCGCCCCGAACCTCACCGACTCGCTCTCCAGAGCCCACAACAAGCGGCGCGGTAGAATTTAATCCCAAGGGTCTCGACCCATCCGTGTGCGAGTGCTCCCTCGTTTCTCTCCAGACGCCGGCAATGTGTTCCCCTCCCAAGGTTCGCACAAAGAAGCGGCGCCGGGGGGTGTTTTTCCATTTTCTTTTCTTCTTTTTTTTTCTCACAGCAGAGCTAAACTGAGGTCCTGTGTCGTACCCAGGTGTTCATGCTGAAGCCCGGACTGTCCCTGCGGAGCACCTACCTGGCCCAGTTCCTGCTGCTGCTCCACAGGAAGTCCCTCACGCTGCTCAAGTACATCGAGGACGAGACGTAAGTGGGGACTTTTCACCCCGAATTAACAAAAAGCCAGCTTGTTTGGCCGCTACAAACCGCGCAAAGGCGCCCTCCTCAGAGGCCAAAAAGAACACCCAAATCTCAAATAGCACTGTTACTGCCTCCACGTTGCCCTGCAGCCGCTGACCCAGCGCCGATAGTGGGACCCTGAGGCTGTGCTGTGGATGCAGGGTAGACGGAGTTGACTAAAGGATCATGATAAGTTGAGAAAGTCCTAAGATGAGATGGCTCGGGCCCGTGACTGTACGGACGTGCACAAACACAGAGGCCGAGGAACCTTAGCTGCCGAGTGTTTCCAGTGTATCTGTTCACTGCGCCGCTTACGATGGCCACCGGTGCATAGCTAATGGCAAGATGCCGTTACATCTTTTCCGCTGGTGAAGCACGGATGGGGAGAATTTTATCTTGTTTGAGGGATAGAGTTACTCGGCTGAAAAGGTGTAGAAGGAAGACACATTTACAGTTGTTGGCCCTCAAGTTTTGTGCCAAAGTAATTGATGGTAGTCACCTGAGGGGCCTTTGGCATTCTCCCCCTCCTCTTCCTCCAGTGTGCCACATGTTTTTCAAGTGCATCGTCCGTCGCTGCTTCCTGTGCTTATATATACATATAAGGCAGAGCATTTTTCTGTCCTTTTTCAACATCACTGCATGGATCCCGTCTGGTTATACCGGACTAATTCAATCATTTTCAGTCCTTTTCATCAGAGCCCAGAGCTCTGAGACCAGCCCAGTATGAGACAAAACAAATGATGATGATGATGATGCAAGACCTGTTTTCTAAATGTCAACGTTGGAAAGAAGCTGTGACGAAGCTGGTGCACGGCAAGCCATGAATCCTCAGCGCCTCGGGGGGGGTAGTGGTGGAGGCTGGAAAATGATGCTGCAGCATGTGGCGTTCACCACGGCCAAACTGTTGAGAGACTTTCACCATTATCATCACCATCACCGCTCTAAACGCTCTAAACGCTCTCCCCTTTGCCCCCCCCCTCGTGCTGGAGATGAACGATGAAAACCGAGAAGTAGCGAACCTAAACAGAGAAGAGAGCTAAAAACATGTTTTTAAACACCCCCCCCCCCCGCCCCCCCCCTTAAGCCCCTGAGTCACATCCATCCAGCCCACGTGAGTCTCGAGCTTTCCCCCAAAATTCTCCCTGCGCCACTGTCGCCGTGGCGACCCGGTCATCTCTCCATCTGGGCTCGACTCGTCTCCGTCTGTGCTCCCCCAGCAGTGGACTGACCTTCCCCCACCCCTCCCGTTTGGCTTTTCCACATCTGCTTGATTCGTGACATTTTGAATCGAGGGCACTGGTTTTATGGGTTAAGAAAATGGTCGACACACAATTCCATCATGTGATCAAAACTCTACGCAGTATAATGACGGCTTGATGTTCAGCTCCACACCCAGAAACTAGACAGTTCTAGAAACATGATTATTTTTTTATCTTTATTTTATTTATGTAAATTTCAATATGCAGTTATTTATTAATATGCTGTGTGTGTAACTTTCTTGAATTGGTCCCACAGATGTGATTTTGAATTGATAGTTGGTGTCTGATCACGTCTCACTACAGAGACGTCACCACACAACAGTCAAACCTCTCGGCCCGGACGCTGTTGTTTGTGTTTGCCGCTAACGAGCCTGAGGTCAAAGGTCGAGCCGCTGTACAGCTGCCTCGACGGCATTGTTTATGCGCCGTAGCGGCATACATAATTAATTCGCGCACCTGCTGCGGCCCCAACTAGACGCTAATGCACATCCCCCCCCCGACCTCGAGCATCCCCTGACTCCTCGTCTCCCCCGCAGGCAGAAGGGGAAGAAGCCCTTCCGATCGCTGCGCAACCTGAAGACGGACCTGGACCTGGCGGTGGAAGGCGACCTGTACATCGTCATGGCCTTCGCCGAGAAGCTGCGGGCGGGGCTTCACTCCTTCGTGTTCGGGAAGCCGTTCTACACCAGCATGCAGGAGCGGGACGCGCTCATGAGCTTCTGACGCGCCAGCTCGCCGCTGCACGCCATATCGTCTTCAGTTTGTTGTTGTCATCGATGCATGCGCACCTCTGTGTGTGTGTGTGTGTGTGAGAGTGTGTTTGCTTCAGCTCTGCTGGAATGAGAAGAACGCGGCGATGTCCTGATGAATTCAAGGCGTGATTTCGAAGACGGATTGTTACAGCTATTATGAGCCATTAGAATTAAAGTTCTGATATATTGCCTCGATGAACCGTGAGCATAATGTGAGTTTAATGTTTTTAAGGAGCCACTCTGAGAGAGAATTATTCATGTATTCTATGCCTTCTGTATTAATTTATGGCGTTGAAATTGGCTGAGGTGCGCTCCAGGACATTTGCAATATAATTTAGAAATCATATTTATTAAAAGATGAGTTATGTTTTTTTTTTTTTCCTGCTGCCTGTGTTATACAATAATCTCAGAACTTGTAGATCACCTGTCTTTTTTTGTTTTTGTGTTTTAAGGAATTCAATTCAAGACACTGTGTTAATTGAATGTGCAGATCTAGTGACAATACAGAAGTAAGAAAGACAAGTCATTGAAGTCTCATCACAACCCGACTTGATGTGTGCAATCATTAAACGTGTCCGCAGCTGTGCGTAACTTGGATTTGCATTTGTTTGTTCTTTCTTTCATTCTCTCGAAGCAACACCTCGCGTATGTGCTGCTTTTGATTATCCATCCTCGCCGGTGGTCTTACAGCCAAGGGGTCTAGTTGATATGCCACATGTTCACCGATTCCACAAATTGTTTGGAGAGTGGGGTGATAATGATGCCGTGGCGTTTTCCATATATTTACATTTTCGTTTTGAATTCAGGATTTATACGGCCACCCTTGGAGAGAGTTTCCATTGAGAAACGTGTCTTGTTTTGGGCTTACTTTTTTTATGGAAAAAAGGAAACAAGGTTATGTCTGTTGGGTAATACAAATCCAATACCTTTCTGCTGCGCATGCTGGACAGTTCTTTCAGTTGCTCATAATCAGCTTTTCTTTTTTAATATCAACTTGCCGAAGTTGGTCTTACTCGCCGAGGTGTTCCTCGCCAAGGTTAATGGAACTGAGTGTGCCAAATGTCCTCTATATCATTTATTATTCTTTTTACTGCAGAAGGTCTTTTCTTTGTCCCGCTGTCACGCCGTCGAGTGTTCGAGGTTCTCCAGCAGACGTTCTGAACCCTTCTCTGTAATTCCGCATTAGAGGCCGACTTTGCCCCCAGGAATTATTGAGCCGTTTTGAAGATGGCAACATCGTTTGAAGTGACCTCCATCTTGTGAGGATGGAGCGTGTTAAACATTTGAATCAGCGAGTAGAAGGTCTTGCGTAATAACCACAAGTCATATTTCTTTACGTTGTCATGGTGATGTGTTGCAGCAAAGTACGGTGTGTGTGTGTATATATATATACGCAGCTCTCCTCGCTGGACAAACCCTGTCAGTGTTTTTGAACGTTTGTCGGCCACAGAGTTCATTTTCTGCAATTATCCAAAATCTTTCTTCTTTTTTTTGCCCAGCTCGATGATCTTCGGTCTATCTGTACTCGCCTCAAGCTAGAAAATGATAATCCGCTGTCCTCTGGAGAGCCTCGAAGTGCTGCATATTCAAAACAGTGAGCCAAAAGAGAAGTTGCTGTTAATTACTAATGGGATATCTGTACAGTGATCGTACCACAAAGGCTCTTTGAGGAATTTACTTCACAGAAAAGAAGAAAAAAAAAACGAACTTTTATGAGATGTGGTTTTTTTGTGGGTTTTTTTCAAGCCACTGCCAAAATAGGTCGGTCTTGAGGGGCCGCCTTGATTGGCAGGGAAATGCTCTGAGCATGATGTTTACCACCTTTTCAGTAAAACGACTCCTACGTGTTCCTAAGGGAGGCCTTGTTGTTGTGACTGCAGACCGGGGAGGCATGACAACAGGATCTTACATTAATTGCTCTTTGAGATGAAACAGTAGTTTATGTTGTAACCGCAACTCTTTTTTTTTTTTTTAAAGCCATGTACGGACGATGAAAATAAAGTTAAATTGCTTCTTTTTTTTTTTTTCCATTGGCCTCCCGGCTCCAGATTTAAACAGTTTTTATATTTTGCATGTACTTTTGCGCTTTATTAGTCCTGAGAGGATTAATCTTACTGACCTCTGACGTTTCCTCTTTCACTACCAGCAGATCATAGTTATTGCTGACACACTAAGCAAAAAGGGGATTAAACCTTATATAAATATCAAATAGGATCATATGGAATAATACTCGTTTCACTAATCTAATTACAAACTGTTGTCAAGGTATTTTTGGACTATTTTCAAAATAAAATTCACTAATATTAATATGGCAGGAATTATTGAGTGATTGTTATAATTATTTTAGAATTTCCAAGAAACGTGGTTAGCAAAATGAAAATTTGTTGAAAATATGCTACAAAACTTTCAAAGAAGTGTTGTAACAAAAAATAAACACTAACACCAATACATACAATAATGATATATAATATATTAGGGGGTGAAATGTAAGGACACAGTATATATTTTTTATTTATAGCCTACTAATCAAATCTACATAATCTGTAATGACTATTGGAAACAAAGACTCCACCTTCTTCAATACATTTATATCCTTCAAAAACTGAATCTCTAATGTTTAATAACCTACTGGCTAGAGGCCTTATTCACTGAATAAGAGAAATATAGTCCACCATAAATATTAAAAGGTAATCTGATGTGTCGCACAGGGTAGAAAACCCCTTAATTTCTTTATTCTGTTTACAACTTTGCATTTTCTGTTTTTTTATTTCTCTGTATAATTTAGTGTATAATAAGTGTGAATACATTTTTTTATTTGTATCCTTTATAAACAGAAAAGTAGGAACGTGTGGATCCTGCTGTGATGGGTTCAAATACACATGTACAGCACCAAAAAAGCACTGCTCAGACCCTCTACTATAAAAACATTACCGTCCATAGGTCGATAGAGCTGTCTGTCAAATCTGTGTGTGGCCTCGCTGACGATGCCCTCTGATTGGTCAGTTTCTAACTTGCCATCTCTCCTATTGGTCAATTTCGTGACCGCTCCCAACAGACCAAGAGGAGATGTTAACTGGTCGCCTGCCAGGTAAATATTCAACAGAGGATGCTAGCGGTGCCCATGTCTAACACGACAACGGGACAGCAACTCCTGGATAACTGGGGGAAAGATGAAACCACATGCCTTATCGAGGACGTCAAGGTAATTCAAGATCCCCACGTGACTTGTCTTCACAGTTCGAAAAAGGAGAAGTTAGAGGGTGCGGCCTTCTGTCATTAGCTGGCGAGCTAACCTCAGTGCTAACGTTACGACATGTAGCAGTTGGCTAAAATCACTGCTTTATTCACAAGCTGACACGTCATTTGCCAACGAGCTGTGTGGCAGCACGGGACGGGTCTGCAGCCACGCGTGGTAACGTTACACACGGCGCTAAAAAAGCTCGTTTGTGTTCAGAGAGTATTTCCCAGGACCGACCAGCTAGGATTAGCTAATGTTAGCTAGCGTTAGGTGTATGGCTCGAGTCAGGTAATGTATGGCTCAGGGTCCGAGAACTACATCGGAATTGAATTGAAATTGTAAGCAAGCAATTGGTCACTCCTGGTTCGTGTTTGCCTTGATCCCAACAGACTGCGTAAAATGAATACAGACAACCGTGTGGGTGACAACACTTTCTGTTCAACATGTAAACAAAGCCAAGGACTGTCGAGTTGCGTCGCCCTCAAAAACTCAGTTTTACTAGTTTAACGGGCATTATCATGCGTTTCAGGTCACTCTGAAACCAACGCTCAGGGTCTCCGGTGCACTGAGATCGATCAATGACATCACTGATCGTTCTGGGATTACTCGTCTTACAGGGACACTGTCGGCGCTGTGAGCCATTCCAAGAAAAGTCACACAAACACTTCCTTAGAACCTGTCTAATTTGAATGAGAGAACAAACTCAACGGCCAGAAGTGGATTGAGCAGGTAGCTGGTGTTTGGTTTACCTGGTTAAGTTTATCTAAGATCGAAAGCATCCCATTAACGACACGTCAAATTCAACAGTTCATTGTTCCTTGATGGGTCTTTGAAATATTGGTCAAACAGGGTTTGGTTACATTTCAGTGGTTTTACAGCCAACCTCCTGTAAAGTGGATTAGATGAGGATTTGGCTTTGTGTGTCATACTTATGTGCAACATCCTTTCCTCTTGCCTCACACAAAGAAAAACAAAATAATCCTTTTTGTGGAAGCAAAGTGCACGTCACCAAACACAGCCTCATGACAAGCAAAGTGTTTATATAGCTAATTATTATTACATGTGGTGTTACACCATGAGCTCACTTACGAGTGTTGGATACTGTGCAAATGCTTTGAAGATTTTTTTTGATAATGCCTAAATTGGTAAAGGGAAATGCTTAACAGTTTTGAGAGACATTATGATTGAGAGCTATTGAAATTATTCCTTAAACCGGTAAATGGGTATTTGTGCAAATCCGGTTCCCACCGCTCAAAGTCTGCTGGTTTTTGGTTAGATGCCTGAAAAAACTCATGCTTAAATGGATCATTCTGACTGGTCTGCTGTTGGATTAGTGGAGGTGAAGTTATGTTAATGTGGTGTTATAATGTATAAAGGTACAGTTATTTTATAACAGTGAATACTGCTGTCTAATAGTATACATTTGTGAAGATTATCTTTACTAAACAAACATCCTGAAATTATTTTTTGGAATAATCCAAATTATGTAGAGGTGACCAGATTAATGCAACACTCTGTTTTCTTTATTGACATCATTAATTTGTTCATATCACATAATACAATACAAAATATTATACAGTCTCTTTTGGTAGAATTCATCTGTTGAAATTCTTTGCTGTGGGGATTTTTTTTTAAATTCCTTTTGTTCCTGCGTCGTGCAAGTTATCTGACGTTTGAGTGTTTTAGTTTTAGGTATTGGACTGAGAGCCTGTAGCCATGGATGGGCATTCTCCCAAAAGCAATGAAAGCGCTTTCCCCAGCTTCGTGGACCTGGATGACTTTCTTACCAAACACAACTCCAACTTCATCTGGCTCCTTGTTGGTAAGTGCTTTACGGTTCAGTTCAAACATCTATAAGGTTAACACACTACTCCAAGTATCATAAAACAGACCAATGGGTTGTGTTGCTTATTGTGTATGTGTAATTCCGTGTATTGACAAATGGCATCATGCTTTTGTGTTTCAGCCACCATTCTGTCCTGTGGATGGATCATCTATTTAACTTATTACAACTCCCGTAACATTGGCCTCATCCTCACCCTCGTCATCAACCGACTCCACAAGGATGGCTACATTCACATCGGTGCGTTCATCCCGCTCTGTCACACAGTGGCGAATAAGGGAGGAGGAACGCTGGTGACGCTTTCGGTTTCGGCTTTCGGTTTCGGCAGCTGCACGCGTCATGATGAGCTCCAACTATCCCCTGATTGAATTCCTTTATATAAATAACACAGAACTTAATTTCTAAAAGATCTCGAGGCGATCAGTCCAAGTGCAAATTGGTGATTAGTTGATTTTAAAAACATCAATTTCTTCACTAAAGAGTACAGCTGGTCAGGATCATCTGCTCTGTCATACAACCCTTAATACCAAACAAAGTAACTAATGAAATGACTCTTTCAAATGATTTTCTCAGCTGGCTAAACACATATAGCTCCACAGTAGAACCGTGCAGTGAGGTAAGGTAGGAAGGCACACGTTTTGTTATCTGATGAGCAGGTTTGAACTTGCCTGAAGGTGTGTGCTGTCATAGCCAGGAGGTGAGGAAGACGTTCCTGCCACTTAGGATCTGAGTGGCACAACCGGTCTTCAGTGTCTGCTCGCATGATGATAGTTGAAGCACTGCAGTGTTCTCTGACACTTGTTATACAATTAGATCCTAATTAAGATTTTTGTCAGGTTATGAAATATTTCATCAACTTTGATTTTCTTCATTCTTTTTTTTTAACCAGGGCTCAAACAACCACTAACTACAACCTTTGCTTCTAAATATTTCAATGAATGAATTCACACCGCTGTGAGCAAAACCAAACATCGTTTCACTTGCTTTTTTAAAACTTGTATTCATCATTCTACTGCAGTGTTATTATTCATGGAAACATGCCGCTTGCATTGGTTTGTGAGACTTAATGTGTCTGAACGCTCCGCAGGCTCCTTCTCCTTCTCGGTGCTGTCGGGGAAAGTCATGTTCCGAGACGTGTACTACATCAACCAGGACATGTCCATCAGGTAAGCCGGCGTCCTTCTGCGCTCTCTTGCTCACAGTGTCATCGCTCTATGGCTTTTTGATATTTATTTTGTCCTGGTTAAAGGATACAGGATGGCTTCCTCATATTCCGCTGGTGGAAGATGTACAACCCAAAACAGAAACAGCATGGTGAGTTTACCAACGTGTCATTAGCCACAGTTCAAGTTAATGTTTCCTATTAGTTAACACCTGTAAGACTTGATTTAAGGGTGTCTTCTGATATTCTTCCTTTACTTAACTAAACACAAAATATCTTTTCAACCAGAGTGGGAAAATTAAACTTACCTCAGACTCAAAATGTCTATATATATATACGTATATATATATATGCACACACACAATATATGATGACACAGAGTTGGCAGCAGACCTCTTTAATGTTGCTGTCTCCCAAAAAATGTAAAATGTATAAGTTGGTACCCTTGTCAGGAGTCAAGCAAGAAATCAACATTTAAAAAATGTCCAGTAAAGCCTTAAATAATGAAAACAAATTAGCCATTGTTGCAAACAGGCCTGCCATTACCCACAAACGGTTTCCATGGAAACTGTAGGAGTCTAATACAATGCAGTAAATGTCTTCCTGGGGACTCTAAGCAACGAGTAATTCCCTCAGCTATATATTTATATACACTTTAAATGGCCCCCTCTATGGAAGGATCCCCAGCAGTCTGCGCTCTTGTGTCTTGTCTCCAGACCCCAAGGCAGAGACCCGGCTTTACGTGACAGTCAACGGCTTGGAGTTTCACGTCTACAACCGCACCGACCTCTACGCCCGGCTGCAGGAGACCTTCGGACTGGACCCCACACTCATCACTCCCAAGAAAGAGGACGAGAAGGGGCAAGAGGATCGAAACAAGACACTGGAGAGGTACTACCGAGGGCTCGTCTGTTGTAACTTTTAATGGGAGGGCTAATAAAGAGGAAAGTAGAATTAATATTGAAATGAAGCTTCAAATATCTGAGCTTACGTTCTTCTTAATTTTTTTTTTCTTCTTCTTCAAATTATTTAAATAAATAAAAAAAAACTCAACCTCCCTAGTTGGGAAATAAACCAACAGGGATATAAAATTCCCCTCAAAAACGCGGCTCAAATATGCAGCCAAGGGACTCCGTCTGTTATGAGAAAATGCGTTCAAAGTGTCTCCGCGGAGGACAGCTGTCGTCCTTTCCCAGAGACGGCCCAACGAATGGGGCCGCCTGGAGAATGCAGCACCGTTGAGCCGTTGTGAGCCTGCGTGTCTTCTGGTCCCCGTGCAGCGTGAACATCAGAGCGGAGAGTCCGGACCACACGTCGTCCTGGCGCTCCCTCATCCCCGTCATCAAAGTCAACATCAGCACCGTGAGTTGCCTCGTTGGGAGGGGAAGGAAACGTCCGTTGGGTGTCCTGGTTCCTTCATTGCACGCGTGTTCTGCTCTCCTTTCCCCCCCCCCTCCCCCCCCGAAGGGTCGCTTGGCGTTCGGGAACCACCACCTGCCCCAGACTCTGTGCGTGAACTTCGAGGACGCCTTCCTGACGTACGCCACCAAGCCTCCGTCCAGCCACCTGGACCAGTTCATGCACATCGTCAAAGGCTCGCTGGAGAACGTGCGCGTCATGCTGGTCCCCAGCCCGCGCTACCTGGGCATGCAGAACGACGAGTGAGTCAAAGGATGCCACTTCCACGCGGGGGTCGCCGCTTCAATCCGAGAGTGAAATTCATTTTGAAGATCGACCAGAGGGGAAATAAAAAAATTTAAATTAAAAAAAAAAAATAAAAAAGCCAAATGGATTCTAATGTCAGTTGTACAGCTGTTTTTTTAAATGAATGTTCTGGTTAAACGAATACATAAAACTATCCATGGCCACTCATTTTTGAAGCATACTATAATGTCAATAGACATCCAGTGCCCATTATGTCCAATGTTTAAATATTTAAATAAAGGGCCGCAGCCTGTAGTTCCCCTTCGGTGCAATTTAATGAATCACACTTAAGGGATCTGCAGCGTGCCAACCTTTTTATTCCTGTTTTTATTGCCGTTTCCTTTTAGTCGAGCATCCTATGTGTGTGAGCACTTAACATTGTCATCGTAAAGTCGAGCTGGATAATTCTGTGAGATGCATCTGTATTTCTGTATATCTATGACCGTTCTTCTTGCCGTTGAAGTACGTTTATTGAACTTAATGGATAAGTGTGCCTTTTAGTTTGCAGAGTACGAGAGCTGCAGGCTTCTTTAAAGCTTTAAATATCAGCTTTGGGACTAAAGGCATCTATATATAAACTAGACTCTGTGTATTTCCAACCTAGACCTCCCAGACTGATGGGCGAAGGCTTCGTGGTCATGCAGTCCAACGATGTTGACATCTACTACTACCAGGACGAACCCGGTACGCTCAGGAATGCACCAACGCACAAAATCCCAAAAATGGAAACGAACAAACGTTCGCAGTGCTGCCAAAACCTCCAAATGGGAAATTGTTATTTCTTTTAAAATAATGCACCAAATGTCTTTAACTCATAATACATGTTTTTAGACCGAAAAAAGTACAATGTCATCATCTGGTGAATATCTTTATGTGTTTCTTTATATCTTTCGCACATAGATCATGTTGTATCAACGTGTGTGTGTGTGTGTGTGTGTGTGTGTGTGTGTGTGTGTGTGTGTGTGTGTGTGTGTGTGTGTGTGTGTGTGTGTGTGTGTGTGTGTGTGTGTGTGTGTGTGTGTGTGTGTGTGTGTGTGTGTGTGTGTGTGTGTGTGTGTGTGTGTGTGTGTGTGTGTGTGTGTGTGCGTGCGCGCAGGTCCGGTGCCTGAGGAGCAGGAGGCTGGGGAGGAGGCGGAGACGTGCAGTGAGAGCGATAAGCTCCAGGACCTGCCGCCATGCTGGGGTCTGGACATCGTCTGCGGAAAAGGAACCGACTTCAACTACGGCCCTTGGGCAGATCGTCAGAGGTGAGCGACGGCCGCGCTCGCTTTTTACCGAAGACTTACAACGTGAAATCTCTCTTAGGAACTTGGTTTTGCGTGTATTGAAACACAATTCGCCACAAAATTGCACTCTGCGATCGTGGCAGTAAGACTCAAGCCAACCTTCAGCGTGGCAAAGTTAGTACATGGATTTAAGGTTTTTTTTGCACGTAACAGCACAACATTACGACGAAATGTCAGAAGACAGCTCTTCTGCTGGGTTCTGTTTCTCTCTCTCACACACACACGCTCTCCGTTTCCTCAGGGACTGTCTGTGGAAGTTCTTCCTGCCGGCTGACTACCAGGCCATGAAAGTCACAGAGGTCGCCCAGCCGGGGAAACCTAGGCAGATCCAGGCCTTTGAGCTGCGCATGAACATCATTGCCGACGCTACCATCGATCTGCTTTTCACCAAAAACAGGGTGCCTGACTCTCTCTCTCGAACGTTCTGTTTTTCTCCCGCCGACCTGTTTGATCTTTCTTCCTCCACGCTTACCTTTTATCTTCATGCCTAGTCGTGTTTCAGCTATCAATATCGGTCCATGTTTTATGCTTTTTCAAATCCTGGAGCAGTGCATGGATTTTCACAAAGCTAAGCATGTGAAGCGCATACTAAACATCGACGTGAATGCACGTGAATTAAATTGTTTAGAGGCAGATTGTTGAGGTGTCACATCTTTTTTTTTTATTTTGTTTATTTTATTACATATTGTATTTGAAGAGTTTTTATTGAGCGATTCGCAGCATACGTGACTGCTCTGTGTCCCTCTCTGTTGCCAGGAGACAAATGCCATCCACGTGAATGTAGGGGCGGGCTCTTACCTTGAAGTCAACATCCCCATGACTGTAGGAGAGAATGGTGAGTCTGGTCCCCAGCAGGACGGTCCCGGGTGTGAACTGTCCTCGAGGTGTGAGAGGTGCAAACAGGCCCGAGAGAGAGCGAGCCGTGTCCAGGAGGAAGCATATGAGGAACACATGGTTTAATAATAGTTTATTACCCTGACCTCATAATATTTAGTGAGTCAATGCCCTCCTCTGTCTCCAGAAATGTACTTTCCATAAGTGACCGTTCAAATTTTGCCTGTAAATGACATGATTTGCAAGAAGCCTGCCCCGGCCTCTGGGTTTTGTGAGTTGATGTCCCTGCCTGTCTGTCTCTCTCTCCTCTGCCGTCAGGCTACTCCCCGACCATCAAAGGCCAGCTGCTGCACGTGGACACCACCAGCAGCATGCAGTACAGGACTCTTCTGGAGGCGGAGATGCTGGCTGTAAGTAGGTGGCAGTAACACAAGGTGCCTTAAAGCCTTAACGTTTTTCCTCTGTCGACTTTGCACAGCTCGGTCACAAGTGAAATCCTTTTTTTTTTTTTTCTATGTTTCAGTTTCACGTCATAGCCAGCTACCCTCGGGTATGGAACATGCCTCAGTCGTGGCAGTGTGAGATTGAGGTGTACAAGGCCACGTACCACTTCATCTACGCCCAGAAAAACTTCTTCACCGGTGAGGTCTCCAGCAAACCGGCCTGACGATTGACTTTTAGCGCTTAGCATTTTTCAACGTGAAATGTATGAAGCAAAGCACCCATTTCTTCCGCTCATATCACTGTTCCTTGTGTTATTTCTTTTTAGATTTGATCCAGGACTGGGCGAGCGACAGCGCTCCGGACATCTACTCCTTTGTGCCCTACTCCTGGAAGTTCAAGGTGCTTTTCCACCAGTTTGAGATGATCTGGGCGGCAAATCAGCACAACTGGGTTGACTGTTCCACCAAGCAGCAGGAGAACGGTAAGAAGTAACGTCTGTCAGTCGAGTTCCACAAACACAGAAAACGAAAAACAAATCCTACCAGTTAAAGTTTAATTTGATGTATTTAAGTCCTTTTCTAGTAACATGATTGGGTGATAGATTTTTTTAGTTTACGCAGTTGAGTAAATGCATATTATGTTGCATACGTGTTTAGCATTGACATGTAAAACATGAAAATCCATAAAGGCAATCAATGAATCAGGGCCTCTCGAGCACTGGAAGCAGATGTCCGTGACGGGATACTTTGACTCTATTAAGTCATGATATATTGTCCACACAGTATGCACTCCGCTAAATCCCAGGGCCGACTGATCAATTGCCTTATTGATCTCATAGTGTACCTCGCGGCGTGTGGCGAGACGCTCAATATAGACTTCACTCTGCCTTTCGTCGAGTTTGTTCCCACCACCTGCAACACCCGCTTCAGCTTGAAGGTGAGCCACGCGCTAACGGGATGTGATCTCTGTGATCGCGGCGTAACTGTGCCGCTTTTTCTTTTCTGTCTGGGGGAGGAATGTGCGTGTGGGCCGACGCCCCCTTTTTCACTCGTGTGCTGCCCCCCCCCCCCCCCCAGGCGGAAGACACCGACATGCGACTGTCCCTCCCGGAGTGCCACCCGAGCCGGGACCCCCTGCTCACCCTGTCCAAAGAGTACCAGAACGTCAAGCTGCCCCCGGACATGTTCACGCCGGGGGAAAACCAAAGCGCCCCCCCTCCCAAACCCACCAAGTCCCGCTGGAGGAACATCACCCACGCAGAGTGAGTTGTTTGTCTTGCGTGCGTTAGAGAAGATCAGGGTGACTCATCGTCGTCACTCGCTGACTCACATCAGCCCGAGGTGGTCATTCACAGCAAATGTATCGCCAGCCATCACTCACACACTTTATGCCTCGCTTGCTTGGCTTTTAGAAAGATGCACGTTTAATTGGGCTTTTTATTTGGGATGAAAATGGAGGAAGGTAGAAATTGGTTCCCTCTGAGCCTGTCGTAACAATTGTTATATCCTTCTTCACCTTTTTATGTATCAGACATTTTTGCTTTTAATCAATTTTGGTTGTATCCCTTTCTGGAGAATAGTGCAAAGCGAGGTCTGTTCAGGGGTCAGCGACGGTTCAAAAAGAGGGTGGAGAATATTTAACAGTTGGGAAAGCATGTGCGTTGTGCAGTCTGCGCGTGATCAGTCAACATTCGGATCGTTTAGAATCTATAGCCCTGAGACGGACTGCTGATAGAACACCAGCGAGGAGACCCAACCCCGCCCCCCCCTCCTCCCCGGGAGGTTGAGATGAAATTCTGTCCGGACCGTTGCACTCGGCTGCAGAGAAATCAGGCGCGACCCGTCTGCTGTCTCTTTGCCCCTGCTGAGCGTCCTCGGAATGAACGGCTCATAAAGTCCACGATGTAGTGTAAAATCCACTCGAAACGATGATAAACTCAGTGTTACGACTGAGAACTGAGAGCGTGTATGTTTGTCTTCTTCTATTCGTCCCAGAGCTGGCTGGGTGGACTGCTGGAGCGTGCCCAACTTCTTGCTTATCATCGACTACACCTGGCACCCCATTTATCCCCAGAAGGCCGATGAGCAGCTCAAACAGTCGCGTAAGCCCACCGCTTTAGCATCAACTCGCGTCCTCACCGACGCCGGCTCGCGTCGTCGTCGTCGTCGTCTAAACCGCGTGTGGTTTTGCGTCCAAAGTGTCCGAGATGGAGGAGTCGATGCTGTCGGCTCTGCGTCCCCCGGAGCACGCCAGGGCGCAGCACAACGCCCAGCCGCGCTACACCCCAGCGGCGGCATCGGCCGCCCACAGCCGGATGCCCGCGGACCCCTCAGAGCTCCCACCCGACAGGCTCCACGTGGAGATGGAAATGTCCCCAGATTCCCAAATCATCCTCTACGGGCCTCTGCTCCGAGCGCTGATCTCCATCAAGGTGCGCAGGTCCTCCGGTCCGCCTCCACCAGGGGAATTCTGGTGCACGCCGAAGGTCAATGAAAAGGTGTGGATGTAGACTTCGGATGAACCAGTGAATGTTTGGTTTTGTGCTCCGACAGGAAAACTATTTCGGCGAGGACGACATGTACACGGACTTCGAGGAGGCGGTTACCAGCCCCGTGTTGTCCACTTCCACCTCCTCGGGCCTCGGTTGGTCTCCCCTGGTAATGGATGGCTCTGACCAGAGAGAATACGCAAGCATCCATCCCCTGGACCTGCGTCCCTGGGACATCACTGTGCTCATCAACCTCTACAAGGTCCACGGCCGACTGCCAATGGTAAATGCAACGCCAAAACAGTCTTTCTTTATCATAATGTTCCCAAATATAATAGGCATGCAAGGCGTCCAGCAGTACAGACATTTCATGTTTTAGTAACATTGTGAACTTTCCAAGGGACATGTGTACATTTACATTTGAGTCCACTTTAAATTCCATCTGTACTTTTTGGATTGAAACCTGCATTCGGGCCTTTTTTTAAGTTTGTGTGCGTTCATGTATACGAAAACAACTTGACGCACGACTTCCTCGTTGCCTCCAGCACTGCAGCAGCGAGGGTCCCGAGGGTCCATCCGGCTTCTTGGAGCGGCTCTGTTTCGAGATGAAAAAAGGTTACAAGGAGACGATGCTTCAGCTGCTCCTGTCTCCCATTCACATCTTCATCAGCGACAACTACCAGGTCAGAAGCACAGCTGCATGTGCGCCTGTTGTGATGCTTATTGTTGCTGTTTGCCAGTGAGAACGCTTTCGGAAAACAAATTTAGGAGCTTTTAAACAATAATACAAACCTTTACTATGTAGCACAGCTACAGAAGCCCAGAGAGGAAAAGATAAATAAATCAGGAGATTCTTTTTTTCGACTCCACTTTTCAGGTTTTTGTTGTTGTCGTGTTCATTTCAGCCACATTACCCTGTGTTCTAAATGGCACGCAAAGCATTCATGTTTACTTTCACGTGAGTTTTTTTAATTCTCTGACTATAAAAAACACTGAATGTTCCCATGTAATTATTTGCACCTACATATTGTATAACCACACAAAACTGCTCAGCTTTAGCCACCATTTGGGTCCTATTTGCCACGTGCAGGTAAATCACCCAAGCAGAAGATTACACCAGTCGATGATATAAGATAACAAATATTTGTGTGTGTGTGTGTCTGTGCGTGCATCCGTCCTCTCGCCCATAGCGTCCCACGGCAGACGGGGTTTTGAGGGACGGCCACCTGAGCCTGTCTGGCCTGCAGATGAGGGCCCACGCCATGTTCTCGGCTCAGGGCCTCCCGCCGGGAACTGACACACTGGAGTACGCCTGGCTCATCGACATGCAGGCTGGGGGGCTCACCGGCAGGGTCACGTTTCCACAGGTGTGTTGTGTGTGTGTGTGTGTGTGTGGCCAGCCGTTGTGCATTTAAAACGTTTATTTTTTGTCCACGGTCAGAACAAATCTTCCTCTTCATCTTCCTTGTGCTTTGTCCCCCACGATACAACTGGTCTTTATTCTTGTTCGTGTGCGCTTTCCCTCGCAGTAAATGTGTCCATCGATTCCGCTTTGCTGTTCTAACGGCCCTCTGTGCGCTTGTGATTTATTAGGTGGCCAGTATGATCGAGTGGGGAGAGACTTTCCTTTTCCACGGGGTGTCTCGAGAGTTCCAGCTGGAACAACCCAAGCCCTCCGTCATCTGCCAACACGGCGTCGACCGCCGCATCTGCGACGCCAAGGTACGAACGCAACACAACACAACATGCTGCGCAGCTCCCCAGCGTTATTCTCCACCAGTCAGCAGGCGTGTGCATCCCACGCTGGAAGCTTGCAATTCACCTCATCTGGGCTTTTTTTTTGTGTCAGATTTGGCGTGTAAGGGGCGTGTGTGAATTACATCGGTTGATAAGAGGAGACCACACTGGGAATCTTTCTCTGATGACGCGGCTGAAGCGAGCGCATGTGACAGCACGGCCCGCTAACGCAGGACTACGATGTGCTCACCGGCCATCGTGACTGCATCTAAAGCACGGCCAGGATGGATTTAAGGTGGTTTTCCTTGCATCCGTTGAAATGTTTCTGGTTGTTTCCCCAGCTGAGCTGCCTGCCGGGTCACTGTCGCACATCGGAGGAGCTGAAGTACACCATGACCCGACTGGCCATGGACGGAGTCGACCTTTTTGTGGTGGAGCAGGGCTGCGCTGCCAACATCAAGGTCATTTGCAAAAACTATTTACATTCTATCTATTTATAAAGTAAGTATTTTAAATCGTTTCTATTGACTATTTGTTAAGATTCTTCTTTCTTTCTTTTTTTTTTTTTCTCCCACCACCCCAGACTGCCATCATTCATGTAGCCAACTGCAACCTACACAACCAGGCGGTAGGAGAAGGCATCAGCGCCGTGGTGCAGGACGTAAACATCCGGCAGTACATCGAGCAGCAGCAGCAGCACAGCGAGGCGACCCGGCTGCAGCCGGCCGGACAGGGTCAAGGTCTCGGGCAGCCCGCTCTGCTGCGACGCTCCGTCTGGCTGGAGGCGGGTTCGGTCAACCTGAACCTCATCACGGCAGACGTCGCCCTGGCCGCTGACCACCCGGCCAAGTGTGACGTCCAGAGGCTCTTTCTGGAGATGCACGATGCTCACACCAAAAGGTAGGAAAGCCAGTCGGCCGTGTGTGAGTGATTTCTTTTTTTCTTGTTTTTATTGTTCACCTTTTTTCAATTAGTAAAAAGACCGTTTCTAAAGGATGAAATGTCAGTGCTGAAACACCTTTTTGGATGTAGAAATGACTCACTGGCTGCCTCACACCTCTGTACAATGACTCATAGATACAGTCAGCTCGTAAATGTGAAGTAGGTCTGTTCAAACAAAACAAGATGATTCACTTTGTGTCATAAACGTGTACATTTCTGATTTCTGAGTCAACAGAAAATTGAGGGGGAACTGTCAATAATATACTTGACATTTTTATACAGTTTTTTCCAAAATGCCTTGCACAATTGTAAGGGTTTACGGACTGAAAAATCAAGTACGTACGGGTGACTCCATCCTTTGCTTTGATCGTACTCCCCTTTACCTCCTCTCCTCAGACTCTGGTTCCTGTGGCCAGAGGAGGCCGGCATTCGCAACAAGCGCAGCAGGAACCGCTGTGGCTGCCTCGGAGGCTGCCGGTTCTTCGGCGGCACCAACATGGGCCTGGACTTCTTCAAGCTGGAGGAGCTGACGCCGTCCTCCTCGTCGGCGTTCTCTTCCTCCAGCACCGACGCCGACATGTCTTATGGACAGTCTTTGCTGCAGCCGGGGGAGTGGATTATCACCAAGGAAATGCCCAAAGTGGACGGTATGCATTGGAAATAGATTTTTTTTTTCTGATGCCATCGTCAGACTTGCTTGAGGAAGATGCATTCCAAATAGTTAGTAGTCCATAATGTTAAATTCAGTTAATCGCCCCATGTGGGGACCACCGGGATGGGAGTATCGGAGTTCTTTGTTGCGCGTTCCTTACATTCATATTGAGCTCTTTAATCTTCATCTTATCAGTGCGACCCGTTAACTGTAAAATATGAGCCTTAGCGTAGTGAATGCATCACACTGCTGCAGGAGTAATGTAAATGTCTAAAAGCAGTGGCGGTTGATCAACCCAACACGTGTTCCCACAGGGCGAGTCGTCGGACTGAAGACGGACACGCACTCGCCCTGCCTCCCTCCCGAGCTGCCCGAGAGACGCGGCCAGCAACACCTCAGTCTCCAGGTGCCCCAGCGCTCCCACAGCTCCGCCTCCTCCTCTGAGGAGAATAGCACCTGTAGTGCCGCGCTGCCCCTGCTGGCCGGAGAGAGGGACACGCCCTCGCCGAGCACAGAGGACCGCATGTTCCCCGTGAACGGCAGGAGCCCCGGCGAGTAAGTGACCTCAAGAAGCGCGTGCTGTAGGGGCCGCGAGAGGCCGCCGCACACCAGGGGTTTATAGCGCGGGTGTAACCACATCTCCGACCGGTCTCCTCCTCTCTCTCTGCGCAGCGCCCAGGGGGAGGTCCCGGAGGTCTCGCCGGTCTCGCCCAACAGCTCCCAGGGCCGCTCCTCGGTGCGCTCGCCGCTCTGCTCGCCCCTCAAGCGCCAGTCCTCGGTGCAGTCCGGCCGGCTGGGCAGCACCAAGAGCCTGTCGGCCGCCGTCTTCGCCGAGAAGCCTCCGCCGGTGCTGTCCGGAGGCGTGCAGTTCAGCGGCGAGGTGTCCCGCAGCGACGAGAACGTCCTGGACTCTCCGCGCCAGCGCAGGAGCTACGGCTCCTTCCCCTTCACGCCGTCGGCCGACTCCAACACCTTCCACCAGTACCGCTCGGCGGACTCCAGCATGTCGGTGGCCGACAGCGAGGCCTACTTCTCGGCCACCGAGGACTTTGAGCCGATAAGCAGCGCCGACGAGGGCCCGGGGACGTACCCGGGGCGCAAGAAGAAGAGGCGCCAGCCGATGCCGCAGCCGCCCGCGTACCACATGGAGAACTACAGGTCAGCTCCGGTGATGAGGTACTTGGGAGGAAATGGGGCGCGGGATGTTGAGCGGCTATGAGAGATAAGTCAACGACCCATCTGTCGAGTAGCTACTTTAAAATACTTGAGGTGTTACTTTTGGATAACGATGCAGAGGTCATTCTAAAGGACTTTTTATTATTTTGGGATGAATCTATGCATCATAAAGTGTTTTCAATTTGGCATTATAAGGGATGCTACTGTGCGATACCAAAAGTATTATTACAGCGTTTTGCACTTGCACCATTCCGAACCATTAGAGTTGAACCAAAAACTGTAAAAAATTGAGCCAAACAACTTGCAATCATTGCAAAACGTCTTAACAGCACAAACTCCCATTAACGTGGTGACAGTTTTATATTTAATGCCCCGCAAGTTTTGCATTTCATCTCTTTAACCAACTTTTCCCAACGCCACACACGTGGCTGCATCTTTTCCATTTATTCCCCTGATTTGATCATTCAAGGATAGATGTGATCTTGGAGGGTTCTGGCGAATGAAATGTTTGATCCGTGGGCGGCCACTTACTGTGGCTGCGTTTTGCAAATTGGATTTCAGTCTCGCTCTGCAAATACCTTGTCATCTTTCCATTACCCCGACGTGTTCTCACATTGATTGCAACATGCTTTTTGATTGATACAGCCTCCACTCCAACACAAGTAATCAATCCGCTCTGGTGAAAGGTTTCCACTGGTTGCTGTATTTCGAATATTCCCCCCCCCCGCTTTACCTTGCCGCCGGTCTACTTTTTGATTTTTTTAATTAATTTGTATGTTGGGATTTACCAAATGACACCAACAAACAATCAGAAAGTTGAAGGGATTGTAAAAAATATCTAAACTACACCTTTAATGTATTGAAAGCCGTCCTGCCATTGGAAGGAAATTTAAATTCTAAGGAAGGGGGTTCGAGTGCAACAAATAAAATATTTTTCCCCTCCCCCCCCCCCCCAGCCGCAGCTCCATCTACCACAGCGTCGAGGGCCCCCTCACCTACGTTCTCAACGGGGAGCTGATCACTGAACCTCGGCCCCTGCCCATGCCCCCCGTGCTGCCCCCGCTGCCGCCCCACCCGCTGCCCAGCCACATGTCCCAGGCCTCCTTCGTCTCGGCCCTGGCCATGGAGGAGGAGAGCTCAGTCGAGACGGAGAAGACTGCCGAACCCGGCCCCGTGACCCGCCAGCCCCACGTCATGGCGTGCTACCAGAGCTACCTCGCCCACTACCAGGTGACGCCGCTCACGTTAGTCAGTAGATGCGAATTCATGGGGCCTTCCATCGCCGTAACAAACGCTTCCATCTACGTGTCTAGAATGTTAATTTTGCTCAAACCTGTGCATTTATTAAAGCATTAATTGGGTTTATTTTCTCTTCTGCTCGGCCAGGTCTCGAATTGGTCTGTCAAGCAGCCCACCAATAAGAGGACCTCAAAGTCGTCTCTTCACCGCCCCTTAGATTTGGACACACCCACCAGCGAGGAGAGCGCCTCCTTTGACCAGCTCTCTGTTCCCAGCTTCAAGGTCTTTTAACCACCAACATTCTTTGTGTGCATGTAGCAAAGTGACTGGCTCCATCGGCGGATGAATACGGATCTCGTTGATGGTTGTTTAAAGGGGTGAAATGACACCACGGAGGGTTTGATATTCTCTTTAACATTCCAGGTGATTAAGCAGGGCCTTTCTGCCAGCTCTCTACTGGACAGAGGTCTTCAGCTGATCAGTGAAAACATCAGGTATTTAAGCCACGCCCTATACTAGACAGCACCCAAAGTATGTATTGTATGTATTGTATGTATCCCTTCCTTCCTTCCTTCACACAGTCTTCTCAACTAGCAACTTATCCTTTGTTGCTTTTTAATTGTATCCTTAATATATATACATAGTTTGTGACTTTTCTCCTCTGCAGTACTCCATACACACCGCTGGATAAGAGGGCGATGGAGAACACTGACGAGGACACGACAACGGACGACTGGACTCTGGAGCAGCCGTTAGCTCAGACCAGGACCACTGCCATTGTGGAGGTGAAGGGAGCCATAAACGTGGTGCTCACGCCCCTCGTGGCTGAATCCCTGGACAGGTAGCAACTCCGCTTTGTGTCGTTTTTGGTTTAGTTTGATGTGTGTGTGTGTGTGTGTGTGTAGATTGAAGGGGCAGTTTTACATAGTCAGTATATTATCTACAGGAGATGATTCGGGGCCTGCCCACATTTTGGAGAAACAGACAGCCCCTGTGGATTTCCCATCCGACCGTTCAAAAACATCAAAGTCACGCAATACCTCACAGACAAACTATCCGGCGGAGACCGGTCATGTGCTCTGGTTACCCGTCAGGAATAGCTAAGGCGGTGAAAGTATTCTATATATAGCGCACACTTAAACTGATGTCTATTTGTTCAGGTGGCTGCTCTACGGCAGCACATTACCGCGCTGATGCTCCGACTCTGTTCCTCTGATCTACTGTAGATAATGTGCCGACTCGGGATGAGTAACTCCTACAACCCCACTTCAACATTTATTAACCATCTCTTAAAGCCTGTTTAATTCCTATACACACTGCGTATTGGATGTAAAATGAAGTTAACGGTGCTACGGAGTCTGGTCTCGCTCTTGGCCGTCTACCAGTGTGAATCTTTTCCCAAAGGCTAAATTTGCTAAGCTCTTGGCTCGAGCAGTGTGGAGGTGGTTAAACCGAAGCTTGAAGATGCCAAACTTCAAGTGCTGACATCGTATATTTTATTATACTTGAAAAAGGGCGATTTCTATATCCAAGACACACTCCTACTTCTAATCCTGCAGCGTTGTATTGTGTTATTACAGCGTTCTGTCTGTCGGGTCTCTTTTTAAGGTACATCGAATCGATGGTCCACTTTGCCAGTATCCGTCATCCCGCTGCCATTCTGGATGACCTGCATGGAAAAGTCCTCAACGAAGCCTATCAGATCAGCAAGTCCACCGTCACCGAGTCCGTAAGTACAACAGTGCACAAAACAGAGCTCCATGTTTTGATGGTGAATCACCCTGATGGATGCTTTTAAATGTTGTGATACTGGTTGAATTCAATCGGAAGGAAAGCTGTAATTCCTGTGCTAGATGTGTCACTCAATTATTTATTATTAGTATGAAATAAGGGTTTCCACTCTAAATGTTTTAACCAATTACAGAAAAATGGCCTTGACGTTAGGACTAAAACCATCTTCCAAATTTAAAAGTGCCTTTTTTTTTTTTGCCTGATCCCCCGGGGTTTTGGATCTGGATCCACACAGAGCCAAACAGGCAAGCAGGAGCACAAGCTGTCCAAGACGGAGGGCACGACCCCCGGCTCCCTGAACACCACTCATGGCCAGACCGACCTGTCGGTCAAACCAGACAATGTGAAAATCAAGGGCCTCCAAGCCAACGTCTCAATCCCCAAGGTAAGACAGACTTGTGACCCGATATAATGA
The DNA here is from genome assembly GCF_949316345.1 of Pungitius pungitius. NCBI lineage: Eukaryota > Metazoa > Chordata > Actinopteri > Perciformes > Gasterosteidae > Pungitius > Pungitius pungitius. The sequence continues at coordinate 3,619,515 of NC_084913.1, forward strand.
GACTGCACCGGTGTTCCTCAAACTGTGGCCCGTCAAAGAGGAGATCAACAAATTTCAATTGTTTCAATTCAAACAAACAAAGAATTTACAGTTTGCCCCAGTACCTTTTTTATGAAATGTAGCACGCACTGCCCATTAATTTATTTATTTTCTTTGGAGATATAGGACCGTATTTTGCAGACTGTCGGTTTAGTTCAGTTTGATTTTGTTGTGTATTTTTTCGTTTTTGTTTTATTTTTGTCCTGCAGGTGAATCTTTGCCTCCTTCAGGCGTCTGTAGAGGAGGGGTCGCCGTCGTGCTCCACTAAGTGCGTCACACACGTCTCTCTGGTGGCGCTGTGCTTTGACAGGATCGCCACCCAGTTCAGAATGAACAGGTAGCGTCTCATTGTGTGTGTGTGTGTGTGTGTGTGTGTGACCAAGCTTTTGGGAGGAAATATATCCGTTATGCACAACATTTCAATGGATCGGTTATGAAATTAATGAATATTTTATAGATCAAAAACGACGTGGTTGAATATTTTGTGTCTTCTAAGGACCTGAGAGCCACACGCTCATATCCAAACACACTTTTTCTTCTACTCCCCCTCTCAGGGGCATCGTGGAGGAGACGCCAAACACCACGGAACACGGCCGGCCCTCCATCATGTTGGAGAAGTACGCCTCGGCCACCAAAATGCAGCCTCAGTCCTCTGGCTCGCTGCGCTCCAACGCCGGCATCGAGAAAGGCAAAGAGATCGCCGCCAGGCTCAACATACACCGCATCCACAGCCAGCTGAGAGGCCTCGACTCCACGGGTCGGTCCAGGCTTTTAGCTCCTGCTTGTTAATGTACTGCAGTGGCTTGTGTGCACAGCTTCGCTCCCAGTACCAAGTTAAATTATTGAAGACCCTTTGGACTTTTTGTACTTTTTTTTTTTTTGGTCCAAATTTTGAACAGGTTACTTAACAACCATCTTTTTTTTTTTTTCTTTTCTAAAAGTTGCGTGGTTTCTTCTGCTTTTTGGTAGACATCGGCACGTGTGCCATCACGGCGATCCCTTTTGAGAAGTCCAAAGTGCTGTTTGGCCTGGAGGAGATGGAGGAGTTTTCCATGGTGGACGAAACCGACGCCCACGCCGCAGCGGGAGATCTGAGCCGCTCGGCGACCTCTCTGGAGAAATGGGGCTGGATCATGTTCGAATGTGGCATCGAGAATCTCACAGTCAAAGGTAAGGAAGGAAAAAAGAAAAGTACCAGAGTCCATCCCTTATGTCGCCAATTCGCCGGCAGAATTGAGTAAGTAAGCGCGTCCCGCTTTGCGTCGCAGGGGGCCGTCAGTCGGGAGCCATCCTTTACAATTCATTCGGCGTGATGGAGCGCTCGGACGCTGGGGGGAAAGCGGGTATGTCCAAGTCCAATGGTTCGACCGGCTCTCAGACGGGCAGCGGCTACAGCACGGACGTCTCCGACGACAACCTGCCCAACGATACCATGAGCCCCGCCTCCGATGCCAATGAGCACTCCGACTCAGACGACCAGGTGAGAAATGCCGTGTGTGGAGGAGAACAAAAAATGTCAAACCTGCTTTTACTCTGCTCAAACTCAACATTTTTACCGTGAGATTGGAGTGTCACTGTCTGATATTCACCAGGCCGGCAACCACACAAAAGTTCTCAAATTTCCACTTGTGTGAGGACAAAATAAATTCTCTTGGAGACGACTTTCTTTTTCCATTCCTCTGCAGCCGTGGGCTTAACAGAAGTCTCACGGCATCTTAAATGTCACAGAAAGTGCAGGCGAACGTGGTGTTAACGGAGAACCTGAGCCGTTCAGCACTGATCGTTTTATCACTGCACATTGGCAGCCGTTTGATCCAGAATTTGATAAAAGTGTCATTTATTCAAAATAAATAATGAAAGGGAAGCGATTAAAGTCATCAAACTTGGAGCGACCACTCTGGTCTTGAATCCGCTTTGGTGGCGAATCAAAGTTCTAATCAGCCACAGAGGAGAGCAGTAAATCTTTTCAAAAGCTGCAATACTGAAACTCATTTCGGCCTAATCTCTGCGTTCCCCGTGCGCTCTCTAGGATGAAGGAGTGGAGTCAGATGACCTGAAGAAAGACCTCCCCCTCATGCCCCCGCCGCCCGACTCCAGCAGCATGAAGCTGACCATCAGGGAGATCTGGTTCAGTTTCGCTGCACCCACTAACGTGCGTTCCCCTTCGCGGGCCATCTCCAGGTACGACTCCAATGCAACATGGGCACCTCTTAACATGAGTGCTTCCACACACAGTAAATCCAGACCTGTCAGCTTCAATGGGTCTGAGTTTTATTAGAAGTCAGCTAACCGACACATCTTAAGTCTGCAGGAGAGAATAAAGGAAGAGAAATCAATTCTTAAACCACTTATTAGCATTTTAGCTGAAAAAATGAATATTATAGGATAGAATAAATCAATACCAAGGGTTCTTAAAAAGTGCTCGAAGATCGTCTGACTCTATTGTGTTCACAGGCAGTTGAATCTGCTCAGCACGGCCACACCTGCCATTGGAGCCTGGCTGGTTCCCATCGACCAGCTCAAATCTTCTCTACGCAAACTGGACCTGGAGGGCACACTGCGCGTGTGCGCCGTGATGGGCTGCATCATGACCGAAGCGCTCGAGGTCAGCAATGCACATGCAGACCCAATTAAATAAACACCTATAAAAGGATTTCCAGTGTCCCCTGACTTACGGAGCATGCCGCTTTACTCGATTTCCGCGTTCACTTGTTCGAGGCTATGACCTTGACCCTCTCTCCGTCTTTCCCCGACAGAAAAAGAGCATCCACATCCCCATCCGGAGCAAGTACAACCGAGTGACCAAACGAGCTCGCTACCTGCATGAGAATCCCTCCTGCATGCTTTGTAACATCCTCCATCGCTACCTGCAGCAGGCTGACTACTCTGTCATCGAGGAGGCCACCATGGTAAGTGGCCGACTCTCCTCTTGTCCATCTCTCCATGTTAAGTTAATTGGCTACTATAATAGATATTGTCTCATTTAGAGTCAAAATAACTACCGCTTATTTTAAGTGGTCTTAAGTGCCCTTGGCTCTGCTTTGCAGTTTTTAATGAATCCCCTCACCAGTGTCACTGATCCACTTTTTTTTTTAAATATTCTTTTCCCTTCTCCTCTCCATCCCAGAATGATGGGGTGCCAGCCCTTGTGACTCTTAAGAAAGGCCTGGTTGCTTTGGCCAGACAGTGGATGAAATTTATAGTGGTAACTCAGGGCTTCAAAGCCATCGGCCTGATGAGGCCCAATCAGCTCGCCAAGCCCAAGGAGCCTCAGCAGAGCCCGGGCGAGACCATCGTGGGCCTGGACAACGGCGCCGCCCTGCAGAGCGACACCAGCGCCGACGGAGCGGAGTTCGAATTTGACGCAGGTGGGATTCGCGGCGCTTCGGTGCAACAGCAACATTTGTGTCACCGTCCCACCTGTCGCCCGCACGGTTCTTTTTTTTGAGGAGTTTTATTTGATGATGTTATTGTGAAGCCACAGTGAGTGAACACACCATGCTGCTGGAGGGAGCCTGCAGTCGACCCCCGCCCAAAGAAGCCAACTCTGGTCCGGTCAGCGGAGTGGAGATCATGAGGAAGCTGTCCAAGTCCCACGCGCACAATGAGTCTGCTCTCAGGATAAAGGTACAGCTCTGACCCCCCCCCCCCCCCCCCCTTGTGTGCAATGTACATGTGCGTTATGGATTCATTATTAATATCTTTGCTCAAAGAGGGAAAGGCGTGCGGTTTCCCATCTTAAAGGGTAAATATAAACACGTTCCTTGAAAGCATTTGATTATTGGGAATATAAAAGTTAGTTCTCTAAGCCAGTGGCTGATGGGCCAAGAAAATACCTGAGGTTTGTAGCTCATTTAATTCAGGATGTAAAACATTACTTTTCACCGCAGCTTTTCAATTAACTATTATTTTTAACATAATTTAACATTAGCCCTAATCCTAAAATATATATTTTTTTCTTATTAAATTTGAATGGCAATTTTCTTTGAATTGCCTTGTTTTGTGCACCTCTTCCCCTTATGTTCAAGACGTGTTTTCTATAAAATACCATTACAACACCAAAAAATAACTTGGAAAGTCCTGTTTAAACATTTACGCCCACTCTTGATCAACTATTGATGATCTTCTCACTTCCTCAACTGCCCCTCTGGGCTTATATTATAAAATTGTCTTGGACACCAAATATGTCAAACTAAAGACTGAAGTTAAAATTGATTTGTCATTACTACTTTGAATTTCATCATTTTACAAGAATGTTAAGGCTTCGTCTAAACTGTTTTATAAAATACTTATCGTATGTATGAGAAAAGGCCCAGGTAGACCCCGTCTGTGCATTTGTCACACGCAGGGCTCCCATCCATACCAATCGCTGAGCTACACCAGCGGTGACACGGCCGCCGACTCGCCCGCCCATGTGTGCCGCGCCGGCCTGCCGTCCAAGGACAGCCCCCGGAAGGAGAGCCTCCTGAGCAACCTGACGGGCAGCTTTCGCAGCCTGCACAACCTGCTGGAGGGCATGCCCCAGAGGAGCGAGCCATCTGCCGCCGCCGCCGCTGCCGCCGCCAAGAGCGGGTCCCTAACCCGCACAGGTAACGCAGCTGTATGGCACCAACGCCCCAAAGGAGGTGGAAGGTTCTGATGAGTGCAGAGCAGGCACTTGATTACAGCATGCTAAAGTCTGTTTGCCATTTGTGCTGCGAGGCTGACCTCTGCCGTCACATGGGAATGTGAAGGCCTCCCGGAAGCCCACAGTGGAGCCATATGCGTCAGTTGCGTCGTCATTCACCTGGTTTTGATAAACCCTCCTTGTCAGCTTGCTTCGGGAAAAGAGAAAAAAACGATTTAGCGACTCGACAAAACGATGATACGAGACGAAAACTTTCCGATAACAGCAGTCCAGTGTTTTTTTTTTTTCTTTTTCTTTTCACCATTCGTTCCACAATGCAATGTGCTCTCGATCTTTCTTCTGGGCCTCAGGAAACAGTTTGGGCACCGACATGCTGACCGAGCACCCGCTGCTGTCTGAGCCGTCCTCGGTCAGCTTCTACAACTGGATGTCCAATGCTGTGGGCAACCGGACGGGGGCTCTAACCCAGGACTCCCCCGCCAATCGGTCCCAGCACAACAGCCTGCAGACGGGTCAGACATTGTTTTTCAGTTTGTCCGATACTTGTATGTTCATCACAAAAGCCATACTGAATCAGAATATGCCTTATTAGTTATCTGGCGACTGTAATGATGCAGTTTGAATCAACTTCATCCTTCACTGTGTACAGTAGCTTTGACGGTGTCACTAGACCCGCTGGATTCTCCTGTTTACCACTACCAGTACCAACCACTGCCATCACTTACCAGTCCAGAAGGAGGTCAGGGGTTGTTGCTCCTCAGTGTTGTGTCAATGAACTAGTTAGCCGGTCAGTAGTTGCTTTGTCCCTATTTTGTTAGTTAAATAGTCACCTTCTACTCTGCCTCGATAAATAAAAGGAGGATAGATAACCCTGAGGAATCCCTTGCCGTGCAACTGTGATAGACCGATGGATCAAGTGATGTTGTTGTTTTTTTCACTGTCAAACGTTTTGGGAGGAGCGTGTTAGTGGAGTTTAGCAACCTGAAATGTTTGTTCATCCATCACAGCGCTGCTCTTTCCCACGCTCTGTTCCACTGCTCTCCCACTCATCCTCTGAGGCTACAGCCGCACTAAACTTCACTTTCAAAAGCATCTCTGTGCAGGCGAGCCTTTCACAAACAATCTCGGTTCACTCTAACACAGCCGATGTAGCCTCCTTCACTGGTTGGTTATTTTTTACTTTTAATAAAACGTTTGAAGGAACAGATTTGTGCCCAAAAGGATGAGCCTTGCTGTTATCTCTCCTCTCACCTCGGTGTCAGTCAATGACAGACCATTACAAACGCATTAAAGAGCTCCATTACATCGCGTTAAGAATTCCCAATCGGGTATAAAATGCCCATAAAGCTCCTCTTAACACTCCCGCTTGATGCGACGGTTAGCTTCCGTTTAATTCACTCATCTAATCCCAACTCTGTTGAGAGGAGGTGGACTGGTAAAGTGTTCCACCCTTCTGCCCTCTGTTCCCTCACTGCAGCTCACACTAACACGTCCATTATCTTGTAACTGAATGTTCACATACTCCTGCAGGAGTCACACCGCGCATGTCCCAAAAAGCCTCTCCTCCGCCCTCTCCCCTTACAGGTGGCCCGTGCAACCTGCCCACCATCCCTTCGGCGTCAGACTTCAACGCGGTGCTGTCCAGCGACCAGAACACCCTGGATGGGACCCACTCCCAGCACTCCCAGCATAGCACCAGCCAGGACGAAATGGCCTACATCGAGGAGAGCAACCAGTGCCCGGCCGCGGTCCAGCTGGCCGACGCTCAGGTGCCGTGGACGTACTCGTCATGTGGTCCTCTGTTTCCACAGTACATGAGCTTTTAGCCTCGATTGTCCTTGGATAGTTTTATGTTCGGTTTCTGCTCGTAGAGATGTCTTGATCTTTGTGCCTCGACGTCTACCTCCCCGCCCTCAGGTCGTTTTCAAGCCTTTGCTGAGCTACACGGGCATCCAGGCCCAAGACACCACTCCGCTCAGTTACAAGATGTATTTCGGAGAGCACCTGTCGTTTTCGGGCAACCTGGAGTGTCTCCGGGCCGACATCGTTGACTCCGACACCTCCAAAGAGCGGAAAAACAAGAGATCCAGGAGGTAAAAATGGATGTCGTAGCAACACAACAATCAGTGACTAGGACATTTCTGTTGGCTTCATATAGACGCAACCCTTCGCCCCCCCTTTCCCCCCATCTCTAGACAAGGCATGGTGAACCTCCCTCCGCTGGAGTTCAAGCCGGCGCTGCTGATCGAGACGTTCAGCCTGAACGCCGTGGTGATGGAGAAGTCGGCCAGCGCCCTGCAGGGCCCCACCGCCGCCCCGCTGTCCTTCCACGACCTCAACCGCCGCCACTACAACACGTTCCACTGCGACTTCACCACGGCCTGTCAGTCCATCAGCCAGCGCGTGGACATGGCCCTGGTGCGCCTCATCCACCAGTTCAGCACCATGATCGACGACATCAAGGCCACGCAGACGGACATCAAGCTGAGCCGCTACACCGCCGGCTCGGCCTCGCCGACGCCCACCTTCAAGGCGCGGCCGTACCGCCACTTCAGGTCCTCCGACTTCAGCCGCAGCTCCCGGGGCAGCGTGAACGGGGCCGGGCGCAGCGGGACCCAAACCCTGAAGAGCAAGCGAGGGGTGGGTGGAGGAGGAGGAGGAGGAGGAGGGGGAGGGGGAGGAGCGGGCGCGGCCGGGGGCTTGCCGGCAAACGGGCCTCCGTCGGGCATGGACACGCTGGGGAGACGGGAGCCCCGAGGACGCACCTCCCTCGGCCGCTCAGAGCGACGAACCTCAAAGGTAACGATGAGATGCGGCCATGTGCGTCGGCGTCTATTTAAGGGGGGAGATTGTATTTCAAAATAATGTGAACATCAAGCAAATGGGTCCATGTTTGCCTCCTCCCAAATATTAGATATTGGCAGACGCTTTTCAAAATGTTTAGTTTTTATATTTGAAAAGGACCTGACAACCTAAACAGGTCTTTTTTTTTTTAATCTTTGAACTTGGGAGCTTGGGATATGATCCAAATCATTCTGCTGCAATTGTAATTTTCCACACCTGAGCTCTAGAGGGAGCCAGAGGATAAGACTCATTTTTCCTAGAGCGGCAACCTCCGTTATGTCTCCATGCGCAAAGGGCTCAGTCGCTTGATGTCATCCCCGAGATCTCAGGCTCATCGCCACAGCGGGGCGACAGCAGACACAATGAATCAGCCAAGACTTGTTTATTCTTACTGCAAACGCGTGTCGTGACGTTTTCCCACTTGGTCCCCTTTTGCGTAACGCCTTAAGGTGTCGAGGAAGGGCTCCCGCGACGTGGCGGACCACATGGCCATCCAGATGGACGACTCGGACTCCATCACGGTGTCGGAGCAGAGCGAGCCGTCGGCAGAATGCTGGCAAAACATGTACAAGCTGCTCAACTTCTACTCGCTCATCTCCGATCCCACCGGCATCCTGGAGAAAAGCTCCCCGGAGAACTGCCTCTCAGGTGGGGACCGGCTTCCACAAGTCAAGCGTGTTCCTGACCTCCGTCCCTCCTCCCGGCCACGTACTTCCATCCCGCTTTACTTTACCTTTTTAGAAGACATTTCCCTTCCTCCCTGTTTCACTCTCCACTTGGTCCGTTTTCTCTACGTGCCAGAAACACGCTGATAAATGTACTAGAGACGATGCGAATGATACTTTATATGTAAAGCATCTGATTCTGAAGATCTTTGGACATCCTTCTTCTCTCTACTATGTTCTTCTGGAGCTTCACTCCCTTCATTTCTCTCCCCTGCATCACATTTCAAAAACCCATCCTCTATATTCTTTTGAAAGTAGTATTTTGTCTTTTTTTAATCTCCACATATTCGTCCCCCCCCCCCCTTTTTTTTCTCCCGCAGAAGGCGGGCGTCGGCCCTCTGAGCCGTTCTGTAAAGTGATCTTCGAGAACGAGCAGCAGGACCCCGCCACGCCAAACAAGCCGCCCGGCGCGGGGGGGCGGCGGCGCAGCCTGGTGAGCTCGGAGCCCCAACACGTCACGCTCATAGTGTTCGGCATCGGCATGGTGAACCGCACCCACCTGGAGGCCGACATCGGCGGGCTGACGATGGAGGCGGAGCTGAAGAAGATCCACGGAAGTTTCACCCTGAAGGAGAAGATGAAAGGTGAGGCCCAAACCTCGATGGAGACGTTTAAAGCTTATCGGCTGCTTCAGGGGAAATGGATACCGTTACTGCTGATTGTTATTTAGCTCCTTGTGGCATCGTTCTCCTTATGTTTGCGTGCAGATATCCTGCACCAGAAGATGACTGAGACGTGTGCATCCGCTCACATTGGAGGGGTCAACATCGTTCTCCTGGAGGGCATAACTCCTGACATCCAGTACGTACGATTACTATTCAACTTCTGCTTATTAGAAGAGACATTTTAACAATTATCTTCTCAATTAAATTTTAAAGCGATAGAAGCTTGAAAGAAATTCTATGAAATAGAATATTGATCCTAACGCTTGCTGTTTGAAATCTGTAATTTGTCTTTTTACTATTATAATTTTATAAAAATGCTCTATTCTGTTAATTTGTTGTGCTATACAGGAGAACAACTATTTGATTTTACAGCTGTGTTCTCAAAGCTTCTCGGCTCATAATTGTTACATCTTCGCCGAATTGGACTTGAACCTTTTTTTTTTTTTTTCTTTTTTTTTTTTTTTAAGACGCTCATTGATAAATAGTTGAGTCAAGTGAGGGAAGAATGTCGTCTACTTGCTCAACAACACGGCGGCAGAACCCGCACACAGTCGATGTAGCGTCGGGTCTCCTTTGTGACGAGTTTAAACCGAAAGATGGGAGGCAGTGTTTTCCTTCAGCGTTTGCCGCTCAGCGGAAGCCAATTATGAACTCATTTCCAGCCGGGGGAAATTTAAACTGCGCTTTTTGTTTTTACTGCAAGCAATTTCCTCAAAGCAAACCCCGCCCCCCCCCTAATCAGGTTACAAGCTCTGTAGTCATGCATTGAGACAGACTGAAGCATTTCCACGCTGCTTCTCTTCGCTTTAGAGCTTCTGCTGCTGCTTCTATAAGAAGCTTTTTCTTTTTTTTCTTTTTTACCCCCTGTCTCATTCTGTTTAACAGATGCTCCCACAGTGAAACTACAACCAAGACTTAATCCTATTTTCATAATGTATGCTCCAAGCTGCACCCGCGTGTTTGAGTCTGTGTGCGAGCCACACACGGCTCGGCTTGTTGTTTCTACTTGTGTAGGAAGCTCAGATAGAAGCACGAATGATTGCAGTGCTGCTGGCATCTTTTCCCTCCCTGCAAATAAACACAGTCGTCAGACAAAGACATGAATTAAGCGATAATTAGTCATGTCAGCAGTTATTTTTCTCTCTTTTAGGTGCAATAAACTCTTGTAATCCTCGATGGCTCAATTTATTTACATTTTTTTAATCCTGAGCCTTTTTTAGTCCGAAACGTGTGCGTCAAAACCTTTTTAAAAAAAAAAAGGTGTGCGTGACCCTCCCTTGGTGTTCTTCTGTTATTTTCCCGTTATGGTGTCTCAGTTGTTTCACACTTTCTTCTGCTCTTCTTCCTCTTCCAACTACTTGCATAGACTGGAGGATTTCCCAACATCTCCCACCAGCACAGCTAAACAAGAGTTTCTGTAGGTCAATGCCACCGTGTAAAGCTCCATGCATCAGTGAACAAACACAGCTCCTCCATTTGTCTTCCATCCGTGTGTGTTTTTTCAGGGAAAAGGTTCCTCAGGACTGAGCTTGTTCACATGTTTACTGTTTGTGTTTAAAAAAGCACAATTTGGGCTTCAGGTTAAGTTATTCGTGTACATCTTTCTTTTCCCATAACGATTCCAGTCGTCCCAAACTATTGGAAAACCTCAGTGTGATATTTCAGTAGAACATCATTATCATAATCCACAAAAAAGGAAGGATAAGCGCTTGTATTCGACCTCCATGTTGAATTCATTACCTCCTTCATTCATAGTGGATGGTGTGTCCGTCCCCCCCCCCCCCCCCCCCGTTGTGATCGCTCGCCCATTCCACCCGCTCCCCGCAGACGTCCCTCCACTGTCCGACGTCCCTCTCAGTAGACGCGCCGCTCATCCCGCTTGGCGCTGTGTTTTTTTTTTTTTTTTTTAGGACGGTGGTCAAGTGCAACATCGCCAAGTCCCAGGCCTTGTACAGCGCCCAGCGCGGCCTGAGGACCAACAACGCGGCCGTCTTCAAGGTGGGGGCCATCATGATCAACATCCCCCAACACCCGGCCACGCTGCACAGCATGATGGTCCGCAGCTCGCACCAGCTCTCCAAACAGATCTCTGACCTCATCCGCCAGCCCTCCAACGTGTATGTGCCCTTCATTCGTCTGCTCATTTTATCTTGAAGGAAATGTTTTTTTCTATTTAATTGTATTTCTTATTTTAGACATTTTTAAAGGAGCTGAGGTTGAACTTAAACATTTAGAAAAGAAATTTGCATCCGTGTCCAAAATGTGTGCCCTCTGCATCCACACGGCCAAACTAATTGAAAAATTACAAAAGCCCCAAATGTTGCCAGGGATGCACAGGTGGCTCGTTTACAGCGTTTAAAAGTAATGAGAAACCGACATTAATATGTTGTACACTAATTATATATTTAAAATCCAAAACAAATCCATCATGCAACACACTAATGTCATTAGATTCTAATCTTCACTTAATAAAATCCTCATAAGGAGTCTTTCATCTCAGTAAGTGACAAGTCATCGCAGCACATCCACATGGTTGCCAGTTTTAACGCCTTTCAAAGTGCGTGCGTGTGTGTGTGTGTGTTGTTTGTTTCCATAGTAATCTTCTGAATTATGTTAATATATTTATAGAATTGTAGGTGTGCTTGGGATATCAAACAACCTTTCTCTAATTTGATGTTTACAGCGACATGAGCCAGTTTGTGCAAAGCTCTCCATAAAAACATGCACGCGCATATAATGCAGAATTAATAGCAGCGATTTCCCAGTGTGCATGTCACTTCCAACAGAACCAGTTTTCCCTGATGAGTTAAAAATACACATTTTAAAAAAAGAATTGGAGCTTGGGAAGATGGTTTATGTTTTAGAGATTCCCAAGATTAAAGTGATCATTTTAGGTGTTATTTCATGAGCATAATGCTGAAATCAGGATGGATCAAACTTTTTTTTTTTCCTCATTCTAGAACTGTTTTTGCTTTCATTTATTTTAACTTTGCCGTTTCCGCTGGTCCCCTTTTACACGTTACAAGTCCATGGGCTCGTGTTTTTAAAGCGTGGGTTTGAATTTACAGTCAACCTCCCAACCGCGAAGACACCCCGACCCCGCATCCCTCGGACCGAGCGTCCAGCATCAATCAGACCCCCGTGGAGGCCAACGAGTTCCCTCAGCTCCCCGAAGGCCTGGAGAAGAAGCCCATCGTCCTCAAGTTCAGCGCAATGATAGACGGCATCACCATCGGCGCCGCCCTGCTGCCCTCGCTGAAGGCGGAGTACAAGATGGGTTGCATGAAGAGCCACGGCATGACAGGTGTGTGTGTGGGTCTGGTATTGACTTCCCTCCATCATGCACACTAATTGGAGAACAGATCCTTTTCCCATGCAAGTCTATTTCCACCTGTCCTGTCTCGCTTCAATGGTGCCACGCCCCCAGACTACGTATTAATGATTGTGCTTTTTAAATTAATAAATAGGGGCGCAAACCAGTTTCACCTTCGAGCTGCCAAACCACAAGCTTTGCTTCCAGTCCAAAGTGTCCCCGGTGGACATGTCCACCATGCCGCCGTCAGCCAGCCTCACCCTGCCGCCGGTCACCATGTCGGGAGAGTACATCATGGAGGACCACGACAGCCACTCGGACCAGGGCTGGGCGCCTGACGACTTCCCGGCAAAGCAAGGGAACTACCTCCAGGGCAACTACCTGCGCTGCGTGGCTGAGGTAAGGGCCTCCTCCCGAGGGAGGGGGGGGCGGTGGATGAAAGACAACCAGACGGAGAGCAGGACAGCTGGCCTGGCACTTAATTGGCCCTGACGTGTCTCATCTTCTGATGTGCAGATCGGTTCTTTTGAGCACAACCTGACCACAGACCTGCTCAACCACCTTGTCTTCCTGCAGAAGGTTTTCATGAAGGAGGTCAACGAGGTCATCCAGAAGGTCTCAGGTGCGGTACCACAGGCCAACAAATGTGCTTTTACATTTCTTTGCCTTCGGGGCAAACTTCCCGTCATTATCATATTAATAGACAAACTGCACAAGGCGATATCTTTTCCCTTTTCCGCTGTAATGGCCCAGTGTTTCTTTCTCTCTCAGATCGATACAGTTAATCTAATCCTAAACATGTGGCTGTTCCCAGCAGCCCACAGCTGCTACTTAAGTCAATGAAAAATATTGTTTTCCACACAAAACAATACCCAAAGCACTGATGCAAATCAGCTCCAGTTCTTTTTCACCAACAATATTGATCGCCAGTGGCGTTTTATTTTATTTTTTTCCAAACTCGCTAAGCTTGATCGATGCTAACCCAGCAGAGAGAACTATGAGTTTTACCCTATTTTATGATAAAGGCTAACGGCAATGGCACGTGGCAACTAGTCTCATCTGGATTTTTAACAACCATAGCACTGAATCACTTATTATTAGAGCTGACGCATCACGGACAACACGAACCCACATTATTACGGGAAAGGTAGCACTTGGCCAAAGGCCGAGGGTGACTTGTTTTTGTACCCTGTTCCCGCAGGAGGAGAGCAGCCCATCCCGCTGTGGAACGAGCCCGACACCTCGGCCGACGCGGAGAAGCCCAAAATCCTGCTTTACTCTCTCAGCCTCATGTTCAAGGTGCGCCCGCGTCGTTCAGGGTTTCGTTCAGCCGCGAGATTAAATCTGCATTTGGTTTCACGAACAACCCGCAGTAACGCGCGGTTTCCCCGTCGCTCCGTAGGGAATCCAGATGACCGCCACCACTCCTTCCATGCGAGCTGTGCGCTTTGAGACGGGCCTCATCGAGCTGGAGCTCTCCAACAGGATCCAGTGCAAGGCTCAGCCCGGCGGCAGCAGCAGCTACCTCAAGCTGTTTGGCAAATGTCAAGTAGATCTCCACCTGGCTCTCGGACAGATCGTCAAGCACCAGGTATAGATCGGGGGGGGGGGGGGGGCAGCTGACCTCCCACGGTCAAAGATCTTGGTGACTCCCGCTCTCCCTTCGCTGCGCAGGTGTACGAAGAGGCCGGCTCGGACTTCCACCAGGTGGCGTACTTCCGCACGCGGATCGGCCTGCGCAACGCCCTGCAGGAGGAGATCAGCGGCTCCTCGGACAAGGAGGCCGTGCTCATCACGCTCAACAGGCCCATCGTCTTCGCCCAGCCGGTGGCATTTGACAGAGGTTCGGTTCAAGTTTGCGCCACAACACGTAGAATGTCAGAGCTTGTCGTGTCTTCTTTTTTTTTTTTTTACAAAACACGCTATGGTTAGTGGCTGGTATTGTTTTCTGTGTGTGTGTGTGTGTGTGTGTGTGTGTGTGTCATAATGTCACAATGTGGTCCTGGAGACACCCGCTGGAGTGAGAACTATCAGGAATGAGGTTTAAATTGCCTCGCCAGGTCTTTATTTTTGTGTCTGTCTTTGCACAGAAGATGCAATCACAAAACTTTGCCATCTTGTGTTTTTTTGCAACCAGTTTAGGGAAGTGTCCGGAATTGGGATTACGTAGCCACCTGTCAATCACATGATAGCCCCTCTCAACCCTCCCAAATCACACACTTTCCTTTACAACCACTGGAGTTTCCTCTTGATGGCCTGTAGAGACAATGTATTGTTGCACTCAACACTAGTTGAAAAAGGACGGCTCGGATCGCATCTCACTTTCACCACTCGTGTCTTAAAATAAAAACGCGTTCTTGCCACATTCAGGGTGTTAACTCCTTGTGGTTCTTTCTACCGACGCGCGTGTCCTCCTGCAGCTGTGCTCTTCTGGCTGAATTACAAGGCGGCGTACGACAACTGGAACGAGCAGCGCTTGGCCCTCAACAAGGACATCCACATGGCCACCAAAGAGGTGGTGGACAAGCTGCCGGGCATCCAACAGACCTCCGCCCAGGCCTTCAGCACCCTCTTCCTGCAGCTGACCGTGCACGACCTGGGCATCTGCCTACCCATCACCAACACGTCCCAGGTAACCGCCCCCACCCCCCCCCCCCACCCCACGCGCCGCCACAGTCAGTGTTGTAGAACTGCAACATTTGTACTTGTTATGTTTTAGAGGGCAGATGTCAAAGTTCTAATATTGTAGTTGCTAATTATATGACCTATAAGAGGGTTTGAACAGCCGGCTTCAGGGTCGTTCTGGTAAAATGTCCACATATACATATGTAGTCATGTTTAATTCAAGTGATAAACACAGGTTGTTTTGCATTTTAGCCGTTGTACAGATGTTTTTGGAGAATATGCAAATGCACATATGATTTTGTCCACAATAAAAAGCACTCAGAAAACGCAACAGGACCTGTTCATATTAAATAGTTCACTTTATCCCTTCGTTAAAACGTAAATAATTATCATTTCTCTTTGCACTTACCAGTGTTTATTACTTGGATTTTTGTTATTCCTCTAAACAATTCCTCTGTTACCAGTTTTGAAATCGGTGTCACCAGCTACCGGGTGTTATGTCGCACTTATTTCCATAGAGAGGACAAGCACCAGCTACGGAGGGCATCAACTCTGAAGCTGGGGCCGGCTCATCAATAGGCCGGCAAAAAAATGCACGAAAAGTAACCGCCGATTTATTACATCTCTTGTGATGGCTTGTTGTGGGATTGTTGTGATCAATACAATACGCGGCGTCACGAGGGCTCTTTTTGTTGTGCAAAAGGCAGCTCGTACCACTTTGTAACAACCGCAATGTTCAAAGCACAACGCTGGCATAACGACTACAACAAATGAAGCATGAGCTGGTGTGTGGGTGTTTTGGGGTGTGTGATTACTTCATTCTAAGAGATTATGCCAGTCGCCATTGAATTGGATAAAATTGCTCACATAAATCCAGATTTTCTATATTTTCTGTATATTCCTGTAAGGGGGAGCCCATTTCAATCACCTGGATTCCCACCTGCCAATCATCATGTGACAGACTGAAAAGCTTGGTGACATTTCACTCTCTGGTGCATTTACAAGAACAGTAATTTGAAATGTTGGAAAAACACTTTATTCAAAAGCACATGGAAATATCCGCTTTGGTCGTTGTTTTATTGAAAGTCAAAGTGGCTTCACAGTGAAATAGAATGAAGTGTTGCCAGCTTTCTCTGCTGTATTCCAAACAAATGGAAGTGTCTTCTATATTCCACACACTCCGCCTTCCCCTGGAGACCTTAGTAACCCCCCCCCGTCTCCCTGCCTCTCTGCCAGGCCAACCACAGCATCGACTATGACACCGGCTCGGCGATGGTCCTGACCATCGAGAGCACGCTGATCACCGCCTGCTCCTCGGAGTCCCTGGTGAGCAAAGGCCACTTCAAGAACTTCTGCCTGCGCTTCGCCGAGGGCTTCGAGACCTCGTGGGACGACTGGAAGCCTGAAATCCGAGGGGACACGGTCATGAACGCTTGTGAGTGACGCCTTGTGAACTTCATCCGGTCAGAAGTATTGATTTGAGTGAATCAGGAAGTGTTTTGGAATGTTATTTGTTTCTTTGGTTCAAACCATGATTCCTCTGAGATACTGACCGTGTGTGTGTGTGTGTGTGTGTGTGTGTGTGTGTGTGTGTGCTTACAGGTGTAGTCCCTGACGGTACGTATGAAGTGTGTTCCAGGACTACGGGGCAGCCTTCTGCAGGCAAGTTCCTTTCACTAAGCGCATCAATTATGGATCACTCTCAACTGCTGCCCAATAACCCCCGAGACCACCGCCTGAAAAATTTATTTCGCATTCATTTCCGTTCCGTCTTTATTCTTCCTCCTCCTCCTCCTCCTCACAGAGAGCAGCAGTGCCGGCACCTGGACTCTGAACGTCCTTTGGAAGATGTGTGGCATCGACGTGCACATGGATCCCAACATCGGCAAGCGGCTCAACGCGCTGGGGAACACGCTCACGTCCCTGACGGGCGAGGAGGACGTGGACGACATCGCCGACTTGAACTCTGTGAACATGGCGGACCTTTCAGATGAGGACGAAGCCGGCTCCATGTCGCCCACCAGCCACATGGTCAGTCAATGAATGGCTTTTTTAATTAATACGACTTTTGACGCTGTGAGGGCAGATTTTAAGAAAAATATGCAAACAGTAGATGAGCTTTTCTGGTTTTTCAGGCAGATCACAAAGATACCTTCAGCTGTGAAATCAAACCACAGGACATTAAATCAATAGTTTGACATTTAGCAAGTAAATGGTGAATAGTAAATGGAATGGTGCTTGTGTAGCGCCTTTCTAGTCTAGGAATGACTTAGCCACTCATACACTCACACGTGCACCAAAGGTACGGCTTTTAGGAGCAATTTGCCCAAGAGTCCATCGACACGTTTTGGAGGAGCCGGGAATCCGAGGCCAATATGATCCGCAGTGGAGCCGATAGGTGCATTTCCTCACATTTTGGACACACCCTATGCTAAGCTAACTAATGTAGCCTCATATTCAACATACTTGCATGAGAGTGGTCTCCACGTACGAAAGCAAATACTCTTATTTCACGTAATATCAAGACTATTCCTTGTAATGTCAATGCATTTCAGCAAATCCTACCGGTGCTGACCCGAAAGCTTCGGGAGGTAAAGTCTGACCCGAGGAAGTTCTTCCACCTCTTCATCCACTTGACCCTGCCGTTGTTTACAGAGTCCAGGGAGCCAGTTCAGCCCTCGGCTGACCCTGAGGAAGCGTCTGGTAAACCACATCCTGGGCCTCAGCCCCCGGCCTCAGAGCGTGTCTCACCCAGCCGACTACTTAAACTGTGCATCGCCCCGCCTGCGGGCGGGCAGTGCCAGGGCCCAAAGACCCCTCTCCTGGGCTTGTGTATGTAGCCACCCATCAGTGTCAAACCTCTTCTCTGGGCTGTCGAGAAAAAAAATCACTTGCTGGGTGGCGCTACGTCTCGCTCATCACCGGAGGGTTGTCGATTCCAAAAATGCTGAGCAATGCGGTGTCGTACTTTTGAACTAAAATCGGATGAGTGTGGGGTTGCTCATCATTTGCTTTCCCCGCCCTACTTGTTATTAAGCTTCTACAATGGGTGAGAAAATGAATTAGTGGTATCAAATTCAAAGATTTGTTTTTGCTTCTTGAAATCTAGTGAGGTGGTGGTGGTGGTGGTGCCCCCTGTTTTCTGACATTCTGTGTCTGATGATAATTTGATTTGTGGATTGGACTACAAACGAGGCTTCGGTAATTCAATCAAAAAAGTAAAACAATCAAAAGGTTTCGCTTCCAATAACACCGATTTTGAAGGGCGCCTTAAATACGTTCGGGTTTGTATCGTTTGCTTTGACCCGACAGGAGTCCATCGACCCCAGGAAGCAGGCGGCGATGGGAAGCCAAACGGTCGACGCCCGTGGGAGAAAGTTCACCAAGAGGGTGGTGGACATCAGGGAGCTGAACGAGCAGGCCAAGGTCATCGACGACCTCAAGTGAGATGGGAATATTAATGATTCTAAATGGTTCAACCGGCCAACAAAAAGAGTCCTACCACCCATTGCTGTCCTCTCCAAACCATCCACACCTTCTCTTTTTCTGTTCCATCGGACCACAGGAAGTTGGGGGCGAGCGAAGGCACCATCAACCAGGAGATCCAACGCTACCAGCAGATGGAGTCCGTGGCCGTCAACGACATCCGGAGGGACGTCAGAAAGAAGCTGCGTCGCTCCAGCATGCGGGTGAATGTTCATCCATCCGAGCGGGCGCCAACCTTCAGGAATCCTGCGTCTCACTTTGTGCTTTGTGTTTTTTTTTTTTTTTTTTTGCCGACCAGGCGGCCTCTCTGAAGGACAAGTGGGGACTCGGCTACAAGCCGAGCTCCAACCGCTCCAAAAGCATCTCTGCGGCTGCAGGCCGACCGCCTCCAAAGCGCATGGACAGACAGAGGTAAACAAGGACCCCGTTTGGAGCAGAGCTACATTTACTGCTTTGGAAACGCATTCCCCAGAAAGAGGAGGCAGTGACTCACAGACTGGGCTCCTGACATGCAGGAGAGGGTGTGCTCATCACGTGTGTTCATCGTAATTGTGCAGATATTTCTCTAATGGCGTTAAAAATAGTTGGAAATGAATCTTTATGAGTAAACATTTCTGCTTTGTGCTCTGAGAGTTTACAGCATTTTATGAAATCAACAATAATGTAGTGTATGTTGTATACAAGACAAGAAAAACAGATTCTTAAGTCCCTGCGATGTTAAAATGAGTAATTATCTCAAAACAATGACTTTCTCCTCTTTTTAAATAATGATGTAGTATCTCAAACTTATCGATCAACTCACAACTATTTGTATTCCTGCATCCCGTGCAGTTTGTAGCGGTCTGTATCAATTTGCCTCGCTGTGTCCACAGTTCCAGAATAGGCGACGTGGACGGTCTACCCGATATGCGAGTGGATGCCGCCTCGCCAGGACCTCGGGTCACCTTCAACATCCAGGACACGGTAAACGGGGAATGCGGGGGGAGGGCCACAGGAACACGATGTGATCGCGCCGTATGCTTCGGACACGTAGTCGCTTTAACCGATGGAATAACTGAGTTGATGGTCATGTGATGGAAGTGAATGTTTTTTTATTTTTTATTTTGTGTCATTTTATTTTGCCGTGCGGTCGTTTTTTTTTTTAAAGGTTTATATTAAAGGCGGCTCAAAGGAAGAGAACATTGCGCTCTGAGGAGTTTGCTTCATATTCACTGTTTTGAATCACTCTTTTGTTCAATTGAAGATAAATAATCAGGCTTTGGACGCAGCTCATGCACCTCCGAGTCCAGGAGAGGTTTTCAAGGTATATGGCTCCAGAAATGAAATTCCGATTTTTTTACATTTAATGAACTAAAATACCTAACAGATGGCAACGAGTTCCTGTTTCCTCTTCTCTTCTGTGATTACCTTGAGCGTGCTGATAAGTCTTTGAATATGCAAAATCAAAACAGGATGATGAAATACTGGCTCCCGCCGTGTTAATACGATAGCAGTGTTGTATTGAAAAGCACTGTTTGCATTTGCATGGTAATTTAGTGCAATCCTTTGTGTCCCTAGTTACACAGTGGTTTATTTGATGCTATATGTGGAACCAAAATACCTTTTCTACAGACTTTATTACTGCTCACTTACCAGATAAATACCAGCAGCAATCACCCACAGAGATGTGAGAGGAGGGAATTAGTCCAGGATTATATTTGGACAGCAATGGCGTGTTTGCATAATGGGACTTGCCTGTAAATACAAGCTCATGGTTGGAATGCTGCTATTGATTTATGGACCCGCACGTTCTCATCCTGCATTGAAACTGCATAAATAAATCCACTGATTTCTAACAGCTACGCATGGCAGGGCTCCGAATCACAGCCGGTCAGCTGCGGTTCATCACAACTTTATTTCCTTTCTAATATTGATGGACAATCCAGGTTTAAAGGTCAATGGAGAATTGTTAAAGGGGACGTTTGTTATCGACTCCAATCAGCCAGTCGATCTTTAAGGACATCCTTGATATTTGGGGACATGGCCTTTTTTTGCTTCCTTGTTTGAGGTTGGATGAGAAGAGCTTTATCTATCTGTATGAAGTTAAAGCCCGTTAGCTTAGCTTAGCATAAACTGACCAGGGGAAAACGGCCAGCCTGAGAAGCAAAGATCCACTATTAGCACTTCTACTGCTCACCAATTGACAAATTAATTCTCTTTTTATATATAATCGGTGTGTTTTTAGGGTTAGGGGTTACAAGGTCACATGACTGATTTTGCTGAGTTACTATTGGTTTATTTCAAAGGCACTTGGCAAACCTACTCAACACTTACTTAACTAACATCTTCCCCGCGTCTCTAATGAAAAACAAACTTGGTGGACTTGATAACTGTTTCGGGTCATCTTTCCGTTGTGTTCTGCCTTATTTTTTTTCTCCCATCGAATCGTGTCTTCCTCCTCATCGTCATCATCATCATCA
Source organism: Pungitius pungitius (assembly GCF_949316345.1). Classification (NCBI taxonomy): domain Eukaryota; kingdom Metazoa; phylum Chordata; class Actinopteri; order Perciformes; family Gasterosteidae; genus Pungitius; species Pungitius pungitius. Next base: position 3,640,298 of record NC_084913.1, read on the forward strand.
TCTCACTCCGCCTCTTTCATTCCTCCTCGCAGAAGGTGCATGGCCTCTCCGCTCCTGTGGGAACCTCCTTCGGGCCGGTAGTGTTCCGTCATTGGACCCGGCCGTAAAACAAAAAACCTCTGACCGCTCTGTGAGATTCAATCTCGGCATTCTTTTACTCAATGGGGAGCAAATGCCTCGTGGTCCAATTAACAGAACACTACCCCCCCCTTTTTACAGTAACGGGTTGTTGGCTGACTTCCTGCTTAAGACGTGACGTCTTTAAGTACGAAGAGCTCTGTGAAGTGTGTCTCCTCGTGTGAGTTTGACTCTGTGCCCCTCTCTGAAGTTTCCCGAGGAGTCCGAGGTGGACCTGTTGTTGTCAGTCAGGATCGACGAGCCATCCCATCCCCTCCATCATCACCTTCATGCTTCGTCCGTTATTGAGGGCCAGGGCTCGGTTTTCAGTGCCCCCTGCACCCCCGCTGTCTTCTCACCCGCACTTCCCTTCCAGCACGACGACATGAGGCGCGACGACCTGTCCTCCTCCTCCTCCGAAGACTCCGAAAAGGAGGACGAGTTTGAACGGGAGAGACAGCCGAGCTACCGAAGGCCCATGTGAGTCGGCTTTTTTTTCTTTGTGACACATTTTAGGTGAAAGGAGGCACCTTTTAATTCCCTTTTACGGGTCTGTGAAAGCTTTTTTTTTCTTTCTTTTTTCTACCTTTTCTTCCCAGCCAACCGTCTCACAGGAAGCCGTCTGGCTTTTCTGCTGTGAGTCAGCTGTTCAGCGAGCGCTGGCCGAGCGCGGCCGCCAACCGCAGCTTCGGCGCCCCGGCGACCGAAAGAAACATCGACTTTGAGCTGGATGTCCGCGTGGAGATCGACAGCGGCAAGTGTGTCCTTCACCCGACCACTCAGCAACCAGAGCACGAGGACGTTTCCCTCAAGAAGTACGATGAAAGGCCCACTTCTTACTCTGATAACTACTGTGATGACGATAGATTTTTAATTTAAAGTCTGACTATGTTTTCAATTTTTTGAAAGATTAGTTTTCTAATGCTGTAGCATAAGACAGACGGAGTAAAACTTTCATGTTCGGATAAGTATGCAGAACAAGGCATAAGCACACCGTCCTCACGGGACTTTCCGTTTCCCTGTGCGGGGGGGATTTCGGCAGGAGCTGTGAGCGCAGCCTCAAAAGTCTGGACCAGGAGTCTCCTCCCAAGAAGAAGAAGCTGCAGTCCAACTACAGCTCCACCACCCATCTGCTCGCCGGCAAGAAATGTACCCCCTCCCTGCAGACCAAGTCCAACGACACGGAGACCACTGTATTCTACATTCCGGGAGTGGACGTCAAGGTCGGCTCCCCGTAGCGTCCAAAGGGGCTTCTACTCGGTGCTCCGCTTTTGCTTTTAAAACACTCAATGTTCCGCGTTGGTCTCCTTTTTTTTTTCAGCTGCACTACAACTCCAAGGTGCTGAAGACCGAGTCGCCCAACGCCTCGCGAGGGTCCTCCCTCCCCCGCACGCTCTCCAAAGAGTCGAAGCTGTATGGTATGAAAGATAGCGGCCCTCCCAATGCGGTCGAAAGCAAGACTAACTCGCTCCTACCTCCCCCACCCCCACCTATTCCATCAGGTACTGAGCATCCCCTCGTCTGTCCTTGCATGCCCGTAATCAACCGACACTAGAGCGCCACAATATTGGGATTTTTAATTATTTTTTTTGCATCTAGCCGAGTACCCGGCCCAATCAAACGCATGCGATTTCCTCTTTAGTCTCGAGGCATGAATCCAGAGGCTACCTCTTGATCAAACCGGGCTTATTGATGCGGGGAAAACGCCCTCAGAACGTTTAACAAACGGTTCCAGTTCAATTCGAGTTTGAGAACCAAAGTGTCCAGGCTTCAGGGGATTTTCAAGCTCCCGTGTGTCCTCGCAGCCAAAGGTAAAGGCAGTGGCGGGGTGAAGACGGCCAAGCTGTACGCCTGGGTGGCCCTCCAGACTCTGCCGGAGGAAATGGTCATCAGCCCCTGCCTGCTGGACTTCCTGGAGAAAGCGCTGGAGACGATTCCCATCACTCCCGTGGAGCGGGGATACTCAGGTCCGTCGGTCTGGAAACCCGCTCTCCTCCGTCCTCCTTGCCGGTTCAGGCAGGCGCTGGTTTTGCTCACCGCGTCCCTCTGTGCATCTCCCCTCAGCAGCGGTGGCGTCCCAGGAGGAGGACATGGGTCAGTTTGACGCGGTGGAGCAGCTGGAGGAATCCACCACCTCGCTGGTGTCCTCTTCCACGTCGGCCTACTCCTCCTTCCCCGTGGATGTGGTCGTCTACGTCAGAGTCCAGGTGCTGACAATCGGGACTCTTATCCAAACAGTTTTTCACTGGAGTCTTTATTGCCTTTCTTTATCTTTTACAGACATTTGCAACATTAGATAATAGCAGCAACCAACATAACTGTCTCGTATTTCCTTGCAAGAGCTATTTTAGTTGCCTTTAGTACGTTTCCCAGGAAATACAGAGAAATACAGTTCAAACTCAACAGTTAATGATCCACTTCCTTCAACTGGCATATGCGCCTGGTTTGTTATGTAGAAAAGTGATACTTTGCGTCCTATTTATATGTAATTTCTTCAAACCGTGTGAAATACGTCTCGGTGTTTGCAGCCTTCTCAGATCCGCTTCAGCTGCCTGCCCATGTCCCGGGTGGAGTGCATGCTCAAGCTGCCCTCCTTAGACCTGGTCTTCTCCTCCAACCGGGGAGAGCTGGAGACACCGACAGGAGCCCACCCCGCCGAGGGATCCCCCCACCCGTCCTCCACCCCCCCAGGGCAACATATTCCCAAAGCGCCTCCCAGCAAAAGTACGTGCAGCACGTCAGGCGGAATAATGAGGCAGATACGTGTGTGTGTGTGTGTGAGAGAAGAACAGAACTCGTGTTTGAAGTCTTGCGGATGCATTAGCTGTCACTCCGTGCGATGTCTGGGTCCTGTGTGATTTAACGTTGCTCACATCGTGTTCTCATCCATTTATTATTTTGCCCCGCAGTAGGTCTTTTTGCAACATTTGCCATTTCCCCCCGCCCTTGTCTTTTTTTCATGTAGCGCATCTCTGTACATTCCATAGTTTGTCTTTAGTGCAGGCATATAGTTGTACAGTTTGTTCTTAAGGTAAAATGAAACATTAACCTATGGATTAACCTTTCAGCAGACAATAACCTTTGGCTATTACCTCGCCTTGTCGTCTCCATCGCGTTGCTAGGTGACCCGTGTCTCCGAAGCGTGGAAATCCAAAATGTTTTTGTGGCATTTAATAACTTTGATGCTGACTGTTTTTGGCGTCATTGCTGATAATGATACATTGTGAACATTAAATCCCAGGTTCATGGTCTAAATCATACTGGAAAAGCCTGGTAATGCAAAAAAAAGGGCATTTGGTCTTCTGACCGAACTTACTTGCTTCTTACTATCCATTTAATTCTCATAAAATATTTTGACCTATATGATGTTTTCCAGATTTCAACCCTGAGTTCAGGCATTAAAAATAATAACAACCATGCCTCTCACCTCTCCCCCTCCCTCCTTGCAGCGTCCCCCTTGTTGGGGAGCCCTCTGGGCAGGAGCCGCCACAGCAGCAGCCAGTCCGACCTGACGGGGCCCCCCAGTAACTCCTCGGGCCTCAGCTTCACCGCCTGCATGTCTGACTTCTCCCTCTACGTCTTCCACCCCTACGGCGCCGGGAAGCAGAAATCTGCCGTCACGGGCCTGCCGCCGGGCCAAGGGCCGTTGGGTATGGAAAGGGGTGAAAAGGGGGGGGGGGGGGGGGAAGCCGTGTGTCTTGAGTATTCCAATGTGCGGTTTAAAACAGGGCTGCGGTTTATTTCCCGCGGCGTAACCGCGACTTCACACCAACGTGGGTGATTTGCCCTGACTGTCGCCCCCCCCCCCCACCCCCCCCTCTCTCCTTAAGGTACAGTAGACGAGGAGCCTTCTTCAGTAACGGGAAGGAAAGACTCTCTGAGCATCAACCTGGAGTTTGTGAAGGTCAGCTTGTCCCGGATTCGGCGCACTGGAGGCCCCACCTTCATCGAAAGCTTCATTCCTGCCAAAGGTGGCAAGATGGACACGACCCTTATCAACATCTCAGGTACATCCGCAGCCCAGAGGAAGACGTTTCTCGTCCCTCTTTTAAATTGTCTGCTGACAAAAGGGGGGCAGTGCTTGAAGGACAGCTGAATGTCCATGAAACAGTTTAACCGTTTAGAAAGTGTGACCTGTGCACAAACGATGACACGTTCCCCCCCCCCCCCCCCGCAGCTGTGTGCGACATCGGCTCGGCTTCCTTCAAGTACGACATGAGGCGGCTGAGCGAGATCCTGGCCTTCCCGAGGGCCTGGTACCGCCGCAGCATCGCCAGGCGCCTCTTCCTGGGAGACCAGACCATCAACCTGCCGGGTGAGTGTCTTTGGGTCGGGTCGCCGAGTGCTGCATAAGTACGGAAACCGCCGTGCAGAGGCATGTAAGAAAAGAAAAAAAGAAACTACTTTGGAGTCATTGTGTTGCTACAGCTGCTTACTTTTAACATGGCCTTCAATTAAGGACAAGGGCTCACAGATATGGAGGGGGGGGGGTTAACGTCAGCCTTCGTCTCCGTACCGATCTCCTGTACATTTCTAACGTCGCGTCACCCGGCCTCAGCCTCCGGCCCCGCCACCCCGGACTCGGCGGAGAACGTCGCCCAGCACCTGTCCCCCGAGTCCAGCCGCAAAGCCTACTGGAGGACGTGGGACGGCGGCAGCACGGCTCAGCACATCCCCCAATCGCCCAACGTCTTCTCGGAGCACTGCACCGGGAGCAACATGTCCCCGGGCGGCGCGGGCCACCTCAAGTCCCCCGCGCCGGGACGCACCAGGAGCGTGTCGGACTCCTCCGCTCCGAGGAGAGGTGACGGCACCGCCGCCGTTTTCACATGGAAATCGAGCGGGCGCATGCACTTTGAAAGTAAAAGACTGTCGTCATTTTTCCCTTTATTTATTTATTTTTTTTCTTTCCAGACTCCGTGACGAAGACGTCCACCCCCTCCTTCAGTAAGAACGGGAAGGCGGCGGGTCCGCAGGGGGCGCCGTGGGAGACGCTGGTGGTGTTCGCCATCAACTTGAAGCAGCTCACCGTCCAAATGAACATGAGCAACGTCATGGGAAACAACACGTGAGTGGTCCCCTGTCGCCGCCCCTTCCAGTGTCCCCCCTCCCCCCCCGCATCCTGTTAAATAATATAAGAAGTGGTTAATTGCTCTTTTTAGCATCTTTCTATGGCATGCCCAATGGATGCCACTCCTTTTCTAACCGTTTATTCATGTTTTGTACCATCTCTGCAAAAATAAAGCCGATGATGCAATGGTCCCAAAATATTTATGTGGTATTTATGAGCATATGAGCTCTGTCTCTCCCAAAATTGGCCTCAAACCTAAAAGTAATTCTGGCCAACGTGTGCGTGGCCACGAGAGGCTTGCGAGTGATTAAACGAGCATCATTTAATGTGACTCCTGTTTGACAAAGATGGCCCAAAACCGCCTAGAAAACGCTTCCCTGCTGGGAAATATCTGCTGCTGCTGCTGCTGCTGCTCGTACACCAGACCTGCGTCTCCTTATTGCTCCTTTATCGCCCGCTCAATTCCTCTCTCCGCCCGGCTGTTGCACTTCACCGCTCACAACGATGATTCAGGCCGCAGCCACAACCTGCAGCCTGAACGCTGCACGCCGCCGCTTTACGAGCGCCGAGTCCCTCCGCTCCTTCCTCTCTCTCTCTCTCTCTCTCTCTCTCACACCTGGGTTTTAACTATTCAGGCTGCTTTGTCAGGTGTTTGTTTACCCTACAAAACAAGCGCGTGCTTGGACGTGAGCGTTTGGCCAAAGGGCGCCATTAATCCGACGCGTTGGACTAACGGCGCTTGAGGCTCTGACCCTCATCTCAATTGGCTGATAAAACTGGTCCCGGTTGGTCTTGAAATTTCTTTTTCGGTGTTTAGCTTTTTGCTGCTGAATGGTGAAGCTCACTGTGCAGCCTTCTGAGCCTGAAAGGTGCTGAATAAATAAAGTTCATTCATTCACACCGTCGGGTTCTGCACTCCGGGGGGGGGCCCGCTGCCCTTTTTCCTCTTTTCAGTGTCCGCTCTTGATGCCTGGTCGAACTCTCATTCAGCGGCATCTCAGGAGGGCTCACACTTGTGTTTGTCTTCCCTTCCCTCCCTTCCCCCCCCCCAGCTGGACCACCAGCGGGCTGAAGAGTCAGGGCCGGCTCTCCGTCGGCAGCAACCGCGACCGAGAGATCAGCATGTCCGTCGGCCTCGGTCGCTCCAAGCTGGACTCCAAGGGCGGGGTGGTGGGCGGCAACATCGACGTGAACACCCTGGAGATGGTCTGTGAGTAAACGGGACTTCTGCTGTTTCTCTGCAACTCGTTAGCGGCTCTCGGTTCTGGCGGCGGGCAAAGCGGACGAGGGGCCGGAGGTCAGCGCCGAGTCCTCCCTCCCCACCCGCAGCTGGAAAGTGATGAGATGCAAAACACTTTTTCACTCTAGTTTGTCTACACTTTGTGTAAATCTATACTGTATTTTATATGTTTTATTTGGTGGGTAATTACGGTCAAATAGGATGCATTGATATTTTCCATAAATAGAAGTTATTTAGAAGGGAATTAATCTGGATCACCATTAACGTCACCTCAGTCTGAAACCGTGACATCGCATTTAATGGATTTTCTGGTCCTCAAATCATAGCAGTTCGGCCTAAACAACCTTCCCAAAAATGATTGCGCTTTTTCAACCTAAAGCTGCAGTGCTAACCGATGGCCGTCTTGTCCTCCAGCCCACATCTCCGAGCACCCCAACCAGCAGCCCAGCCACAAGATCCAGATCACCATGGGGTCGACGGAGGCGCGAGTGGACTACATGGGCTCCAGCATCCTGATGGGAGTTTTCAGCAACGCCGACCTGCAGCTCCAAGACGAGTGGAAGGTCAACCTGTGCACCGTCGACACCAGCCTGTCGGAGAAAAGGTGGGAGGCGATGTCCTCGTTGAAATGTGGCAACGCTTGATAGCTCAGAAGGTTTTTATTGTGCAGTGAGCACATGGAGTTTTTGTTTGTTTTTGTTGTCCTCTACGGGGAATGTTGCTTTGTTGATTTCTCGGGCGAGTTTTATTAAAGCGCAGGGAACCGCGTGACAAGGCCTTGAGGACGCGGGTTTTGGTTCCGTAGACTTTCATCACGGCTTTCTTCGACCTCCTGGAAAGCCGGTGGAACGAAACGATGACACAAATCTGTCATTCCAGATGCCGCGGCGTTTTTATCCACCCTATTACCATATCCTATGCTTTAATGTTTTCCACACTCTGCTTTATTCCTAATTCTCTACCTCCCCGTTTCTGTCCTTCCAGTGAGATCTTTGTCCACGGAGACCTGCAGTGGGACATTTTCCAGGTGATCATTTCACGCTCCACCACGCCGGACCTCATCAAGATCGGCATGAAGCTGCAGGAGTTCTTCACTCAGCAGTTCGACACCAGCAAGCGGGCCCTCTCCACCTGGGGCCCCGGGCCCTACCTGCCCCCCAAGACCCCCGTCATCAACGCTGAGAAGGGCTCCGCAGAGCTGTGTAAGCTGTGTTAATGCCTGGACAATGCAGGCTGTTGCTGGCTATACGACGCCCACATTTTATTTACCTATTTCGCCACATGTTTGGTCTTCGCCTCCGCCCCGCAGACATGGACGCGGCGCATCACCGCCACTGGCCCGGCGTGCTGAAGGTCATCGCCGGCTGCCACATCTCCCTCTTCCAGATGCCCCTGCCCGAGGACGCCGTGCAGCTGGGCGGCTCCATGAGCCTCCACGGCAACCACATGACGCTGGCGTGCTTCCACGGGCCCAACTTCCGCTCCAAGTCGTGGGCTCTGTTCCACCTGGAAGAGCCCAACATCGCCTTCTGGACGGAGGCGCAGAAGATCTGGGAGGACGGTGAGAAGCCCGGGCCGCGATGATTGCGTGACGCTTGGCGCCGATACCTCCCTGACTGCCCACTCGTGTGCCTTTTTCCTCGCCCAGGCTCCAAAGACGATTCCACCTACATTGTTCAGACACTGGACTTCCATCTCGGCCACAACACCATGGTGACCAAACCCTGCGGCGCGCTCGAAAGTCCCATGGCCACCATAACCAAAATAACCCGGCGGCGCCACGAAAACCCGCCGCATGGCGTCGCCACGGTCAAAGAGTGGTTCAACTACGTCACTGCCATGAGGAGTGAAGGTAACCTTTTTTTCTTTTCTTTTCTTTTTTTTAAGTAACCCATTTATTTAGTATCCTGATGTCATCACACATGATGCACGATTCCGCTCTGAGTGCCTCAACTCCAATTACAGGTCTTTATCTTTCCAGAGTTTGTTATATATATATATATATTCTTATAATGAATGTGTCAAACGTTTCTCAACTCTGGACAGCTCTGACAAAAAGAAGACGGACACAGCATTTTCGAAAAATTAAGAAGTTCAGAAGGGCTCCTTCTTCTTCTTCTTCTTCTTCTTCTTTCAGCTGTTGTCCTAAATGTAAAATGGGTGCAGGTACGCTGCGGAGCTCTGACGCGTATAATCTCTCCTCTCAGAGCTGAACCTGCTGCGGAACGTGGAAGCCAACAACCAGGAGAGCGGAGCGGCCGCCAAGAGCGCCAGCCTGCTCAGCAGCTTCCGCAGCTCCTCCAGCTACAACCACGAGACGGAGACCATCTTCGCTCTGCCCAGGATGCAGCTGGACTTCAAGTCCATCCACCTGCAAGACCCCGACGAACCCTCTCTAACAGGTGGGGCCGTATGTAAAAAAAAAAATATATATATATATATATATATATATATATAATAGTTAAATTAAACAAACCACCGGGTCGGATCGTTACCATTGAAACAACCACAACAATGGATGACATCTGCGTTGTGATGGAGCACGACTCGCTCGCTGAGAGCGCTTGTTTTTCCTTTTCTTTGTTCCAGACTCGGACAGCAAACCCAAGGTGGAGTGCAGCGTGGTGACGGAGTTCACGGACCACATCTGCGTCACCATGGACGCCGAGCTCATCATGTTCCTCCACGACCTGGTGTCCGCCTACCTGAAGGAGAAGGAGAAAGGTCTCTTGACACCTCGACGTCATTCAGAAAATAAACAACGCGTCGCCGTAACGATGTAGTAGTTTACGAACCAGACCACAAAAACATGCCTGCCATGAACCTCGTTTGTGGACTTTGAAGCTGTGGGACACATTTCAGCAGCAGCATGGGGGGGCCTGACAGGGGGGGGGGGAGTGTTATTTCCACACACAGCAGGCGGGTCACAGTCCTCAATGCAGGCAGCATGTTAAGCAGATTCTCATTGTGGCCGAGGAACAAATTGGCCCCATTTTCATGGCGCTGGAGACCTTGGAGACGAGTAGAACGGCGTCGGTGCGAATGTTGATTCCGGAGGAGGCGTTTCCCGCCGAGCTCGATCCGTCGTGGTTAATAGGCGCGGGGCAGGCTCCTGCTGCGGGGGTGTCCAGGGACGCCCACCAGCGTGTATTGTGATCTTCGTTGTGAAAGCACAATGCTTCGTTAATGCTCGATAATTGTGTCCTCAGCCCTCTTCGCTCCGCGGATATTCGCGGCGCGGCCCGGCCAGAAGAGCCCGACGGCGCTGCACGACGAGAGCGGCGAGGACAAGGACGAGGGCATCAACTACACCACGGTGGACTGGAGGGAGTTCATGTGCAACACCTGGCACCTGGAGCCCACCCTCAGGTCCGAAGGGAGAGCCACACTTTGTGGGATAAACAAGCAACGCACAACATAAAGGATACACCGCATGTTACTTCAGCCTGTTTTCATCTCATTTGTGAAATTTCCTCCAAGCTTTTAAATAGCGAGTAAAGGAACCTTTATTGTGTTTATTCTCATTTTAAAATTGTATTTCAATGTTGCATAGTTCAATGAGTTGCTCTTCTTGTGCTAGACTTTAGCTTTAATTGGTTTTATAACAGAACAACTTGGTTTGGCGTCAAGTCCTCGGCGTCCACTGCACGAGAACCTGTCACTGAACGCTTGTCCCGTCCTCAGGCTCATCTCCTGGACGGGGCGCAAGATCGACCCGGTGGGCGTGGACTACATCCTGCAAAAGCTGGGCTTCCACCACGCCCGCACCACCATTCCCAAGTGGCTGCAGAGGGGCGTGATGGACCCGCTGGACAAGGTGCTGTCGGTGCTCATCAAGAAGCTCGGCACCGCCCTGCAGGACGAGAAGGACAAGAGGGGCCGGGACAAAGAGGACCACTGAGGACCACCGCTGTGATCAAAAACTGTGCACGCACCCCCCCCCTCCCCCCACACACACACACACACACACACACACAAACACACAGGTCACCGCCACTGGACCACGACGGGCCACTACTGTGCGACACACTGGTCAAACGTCTCCGTCTCCGCCCGCTCCAGCTGTGAGTCTCCGCCCAGGTGTTCGCGGCGCTGCACGCCACTAGCGGCTGTGATTGAAGCGTTTTTTGCACGGATGTCGTTTTCTGTATATTTTGAGCAAATTAGCAATTGTTAGAATTATTTGACTGCTTTTAATGGTTATGAAAAATGATTAAAAAAAAACCCCAGATCACCTGCCTCTTTTACCTGCTGTACGTGACCGTACTGAACTCGCTTGAAATTTTACTTTAAGGCTTATCAATATTTCATGAGAAATGATTTCTTATACCATTGCCTTTTCTTTGTTTCCCATGGAACACATGGTAGATATGCTTTATGTATTTTATAGTGTAGATTTAAGATATTTAAGAACAGTTCAGTGACAGTGTTCTTGATTTTATCTTGTATTTTGTGAACAAATAAATCCTGGGAGATTACTGCACATCATCCACTCCGTTACGAGGATGACATGAACTTGTAATTATAATTTCAAACCAAGATCACTATTTATGCTTATGTGAAATGCAAAGTCTATAACATGTATTAGCTTGGTGTGTCAAGTATATTTTTGTTCATTTTTAAAAAAAAATAAGAAATCCAAACTAGAATCACTGTATATAATTGCATTTCTTAAATATGTTGATTTCCTAACTTAATAAAAATATTGCCATTCAATTTTAAATGACTGTCGGGTCTATTTTGTTCCTTTGCTATTAAAGCTACTGCTTGTGAATTTTCCCAATGTGGGACTAATAAAGGAACATCTTATCTAAATCTATTTATCAAATAACACCATCGAGAAATCCTTCACAAAATATTTCAAAGGTCACCTTTTAACCGGCTTCGGTTTCCCTCTTTACGTCTCTTTTTGTCGCCTTTAAATCAGAAGTGTGTCCCGCTGCTCGCGCGACGCATCACTTCCTGCGGCGAAGCCTCTCAGACAGCTGATGAGAAATTTCCTCTGTAATGAACCGCTGTATTTTTTTTTCTTCTTTTTTTTTCCCCCTCGCTGTCTCATGTAGTTTGCTTCAATTTTATTTTCCTTTAGGCGGTAATTTGTTTCGGTTTCTGGGGGTTTGAAGGTCAATTAATTAGTGTTTAACTCCTACAAGATTCAGTCATTTATAACTGCTGCCACTTTCCTCCCCTGTTTGTCACAGATTTTCTTTTTCAGTTCCACGGTTTTTCTTTTTTTTGGGTGGGGGGGATTTTTGATTGATCGCGTTGGCGGGTGATGGATAGGGGGAGGGGGGGGGGGAAGGTGGCTCTCCTCCCTGATGTCTGCTGGGAGATTAACGCGGTGTGAGGAAAAGCAGACAGTCCCCTCCTGGACAGGACGTTCTTTATTTCTTCTATTTTTTTTTAAAAATGTCTTTTTCTTCTGCCTGCTGGAGCCTTCCTTTGAAGTGAAGTTGTTTCTACTTTGCATTCACCCCCCCCCCCCCCCCCCCCCCTCCCCTCGCGCTGTGTTATTCCTTCATGGCTCCACAGAGCTGCTCAGTGCGGACGTTAACTCGGAGGCTGGTGACCAGCAGATGGAGTCCAAAGCAAGTCGTCCCGCCACGTTAGCTCCTCCTCTGACCCCCCCCCCCCACCTGTCTACCGTCCCGCCGCACAGATAGAACACAAAAGGTCACGAAGGGCCCGGCAGGTGAACAGCTTCGGTTTCCCCACCTCCGCCCTGGTGACAGCTGACACGAGGCGCACGGCTTCACGGGCCGTGTTCATTAATCCCGACGTGGGAGGAGTTCAAACTGGAAGCCGGGATGGAGAAGGAATGTTTTAACTTTCCCACCTGAAGGGTTTGTAAGCTTTGAAGTGAACACCAGACAGGTTCTGCTGGAGCTTTTCTGACAGTCTTCTCTGTGTTTTCGGTTTTTTTCCGGCCGACGGTGTGTCGTTAAGAACATTGAAATAAGTTGTTCACCTGATAAAAAGCCTTTAGTTACTATGTTATGCGGCTACCCTTCACAAAAGCTGCTCAATGAAATGAAATTCCGATTACTTTTACGCTTTGTATTGAACGGAGATGAAATCTCGATTAGAAGGTGAAAGATTTAGAAAAAAACGAATGCAGCATTGTCAAAGAAAAACTATTTATTATTCATTCAAAACATCGTTGTGAGTGATTTCCTTAGTCACGGTTGTCTATTTAATCTATACATAATGACATTTTTCAGCTATGTTCATTCTAGGATTCTCCCACGCAGGAACCAATGTTTTCTACTCAAAACCTGTGATTTATTCCACTTTTTTCCCCCACTTTCATTCCAGTAAATTGCCTTTTAGGCAGGATTCTCTCATATCTTTCTCAAATTACCCCCGTGCTTTGGGACTCCTCATTAGCCTAATGATGGATAAGAAGAGCAAAGGCATGACATCGCAAAGAGGGTTTGAAACCTCTTCAAAGCTGTCTTCTAGGCCTTTGCCCCCCCCCCCTCAGAACAATGTGCCCATCTGGGGACAATGAAGACTCAAAACTGCTTCAAGCCGCGCCGCCGTCTTCATGCAAATGAGAACAGATTGAGATGCGGGCTGTTTTGCTCTTTGATTGAATTTCTAATTGCTTCTTCCACTTCATCAGCTTTACCTTGATTTAATAATCCGGTGTGACCGCATGGCGCAAGCCGCCACGGCGTGCCTCCCCTCCCCCCTCCCCCACACTCCGACCCCCCCGGAGGCTCCTCCCTGACCGCCGTTGTTGTCTGAAGCCACCTCGCCGTTGGCCACCGCTCTCCTGCAGAACATGGCGGATTCAGTCCGCTTCCCTCGCCTACCACGTCTCGTGGAGACAAAGCCCCGTGAGTCATTTCTCTGAGACAAAAGTTGACCAGACCAAGTCTGCTTTGTATGAAAGTTTCTTCTCTTCCTTGTTGTTTTGAACCTCTTAACACATGACATGGATTCCGCTGTCAAAAAATCTAAATTAAGTGACGACGGAGGGTTAATATTTAGTGGCTAAAGAGCAAGGTGTGTCCCTCAGGAGCTGGTGGAGACCAAAAGTGGAGCTAATAGTGAATGTTGGCCAAATGCTCCCAAGTGGCAAAATAAACTAAAGGGATGCAGGTGTTTTTTACAAAAACTGCTTCATTCAGCCATCTGTCCTCGACCACGTCAATGTGGGGAATTCTCCGTGGACCGACCCATCTAGTTCAGACAAACCACATCGTCCTTCAGAAACAACAATACGTCAACACACACACAACGACAATTATCTTTGCATTATGTGCCAATTTAGCCTGCTGAGGTGACCAGGTGCAGTGTATTATTTCACTTGCATCAGCAATAAAACAAAGAGGAAAACACAATCACTTCAGATCTTCGCACATCGTATTCAGGTCGAACCTCCCACGAGCCTCGTTGCTTTTGTTTCGATTAATTGTGTTGCTTTAGTTAAACATGAACCACTGTCTCACAACTCGATCAGTGACGCGCGGGTTCTTCAAATGAACGTAAGCGTGTGAGGGGTTTCATCTTAGGCCTACATGCATTAAATACCTGATGGGTCACTGAAGACACGCTTCAGGTTCCTCTTTTGGTTTCCTTTTCCATGGTTGTTTCAAAGACCTCCGTCAGCAGAATCCATATTAACATCGGCTCTTTCACCGAGGATCCGTTTGAGAACTAACATGATGGCAACAGGTCAAAAAAATTCCTCTTAGATCTTTGTTTACCGGAGAACACGGCGACCCCTCCTGAACCGAGGAGAACTGAGTGGAAGCCGCCCGTCTTACCTCTTTTAGACCTAATACTGCAGCGTTTGAGATTTGATCATGAAATTTTAATTGACTCACTTAACCTCTGAGGCGGTTTACCTGGCTCAGTACCGAGCTGTCTCGGGTCCCATCTTCCCTAATAGACCTTGGTCCGCGGGAGACGATTCATCTCCCGGAGGCACGCAGAGCTCTCCGAAAAAGTCCCGCAGAGCTCTGTTCCGGTTCTCCTCCGTTTGTTCCTCCACAGCGCAGGCTCCCACGTGAAAATAAAGCCCCTGCTTCACGACTACGACACACAGAGCGTCGTCCCACACCTGTCTTCGTGAAATAATGGAGTGCAACACTTTGGAATGAGCCGAAGTCTCTTGTGTCCACTGTGAGGTTTGGCTGGTGAGACCTGGTGAAAACACAGTATAAAACCTGATGAAAGACGAGATGAGAGAATGCAAGGATTAAAAAGGCCGTGCAGTGAACCTTCGGGGGACCCTGCCCCCCCCCCACCCTCCAGCCTCATTGTCTGCAACGTGATGAGTTTTCACGAGGCCACGAGAAAAAGAGAAGCTGAAGCAAATTACAGCGATGCACTTAATGCCAAGAAAATAATTCTGCCAAAGGCTCAAAGGCCGTGGTAAGATACGAAAGGATTAAAACTAAAGTTCCACCTGAATTCCTTTACAGATCTGGTTATACAGAAAGTGAAAGGTTGGAGAAATGCAAAGGCTTCTGCTCAGCTCAGTTCCCCTTGAACAAAACTTTATTCACAAGCAAGAACAACACACTGTGAGCGCCGCAAAGAAGGGTCAGAAATATTAGCGAAAGGTAAGAAGAGACTAACCCAGCCACTGGATGAGCGCGAGGTTTACTCTGGAATGAAAATCACAATTGCAGAAAAAGTGAGCATTTGAAAAATATGTAATAGCAGGGAGAGAAAAGTCACTTTGAAGCCGCCGCACAAGGTTTTCAAAGCCTCGGACGAGTTAAAGATGCAGGAGAGAGAGAGATGGAGCGCTGCGATCGCAGGCCCAGAGACGGGCTGAAGAACATCTGATTGATGGTGGGACCGTTTGGAGCTCTTTTTTCTTTGAAACCCGGAGCTGATACCAGATGCTAGAACATCACTCAGAACATCATCTGTCCAGATACACGGAACCCTGAAAGAGTTATTTGTGTTGAAAGAGGTTTCGGCTGCTGAAATGTTGCCACCAATCTCAAACTAGGTAACAATTCAAACAGATCTAGAGTATTACAAGGGTGTAAGATGATATGTCTCCTGTGACTGGTCAGTTAAGTTACTATGGTAACCATAGAGGGAATACGGATCTTAAGGAGTTCTTCTTTGCTTTGACTGTCAAAATGAATAACAAAGCAAAGAGCTATATATGTATTACCACTATTACAAAACTTGATTTATGGCATTAAGGGCTATACGAGCAGTATGAACGTTGTCTACAACAGACAGTGGGTTAATAAGCGAACATAAACAGACACGCTATTCAATCAATCCCTTACGTTTGGCTCCACAAATGGATGTTTCTCCTCCCTTCTTTCACACCGAGGCTTTTTGTGCTCTTTGTGGCTTTGCTCTGCCTCTTGAAAGTGTTTCTGCGACTAAAACCCGATGCTGCGTGGCTGAATTCCACAGGGAGTGCCATATTTCCCCGACAATAAATTGGGTCTCAGTTTAGCCTGAAATCCATAACCGCGTCCACACGCCACCTCATCAGATTCTTGCAGAGTAATATCGAGTGGACGCCTGTCACCGAAGTTCGATGCGAGGAGCTTATGTAGCCAACAATCACACCTTCTCCAATCCTCTAATGACACCTTTTCATGCGCTCTGATGTCAGCGCTGTTGCTCTAATAGCAGGCCCACACTGGAGCGGTCCATCATTGTTACCCCTCCCAGATGCACACGGGGCTCCAACCCTGATCATTTAAAAAAAAAAAGAAAAAACGGGGCGGGCAGAAGTCTGTCACAGATTTTCCGAGTCGCAATCACACAAAGAAAAACCACCTCTCAGGTGCTGGGTGCACTTGAGCGTTGGAGAGTGTCTATTTATAACGTCTGCTGCTCCTGACAGAGGGGTGGTTATTGGAAGGTAGAAACCCGGCAGTACCACTAACAGCGAGTCTGGCACTTGAAGGGGGGGGAGGGGGGGGGGGGTGTTCTGGGAGTGAGACAGAATCCACTCCACCCTCAAGCCCCAAATCATCTCTGACCCATCCCCCCCCCCCCCCTTCAGGGAAACGAGCAAGAGCCCCTCAGACCTCCATGGAGGTTAATTGGTGCCCGTGGAGGCTGGTCATGCTCGGGGTGGGGGGTTTTTGTCTCGTTTTCCAATGTCTAAATTCCTTGTGTGTCTTGACACATTATGCCAATAAATTGTTCCTGATTCCTGATTCCCGAAAACCCCCTAAATACCCACGCGTGGCTTCTGCGGACTCGAAACGCCACGAGGAGCCCGGGGCCGCTGAACGGGTTAATGTCCCGCGCTGCGGCCACGCGTCTGACGCAGGAATGATTGATAGGACGGGCAGCAGGTGGAGAGACGCACGCGGACCGAGGAGCAGCGGAGAGAAGAAGCAACGACTGCCCCCCCTCCCCCCCTCCCTCCCTCCCTCCCTTCCTTCCGTCACTTGTTCGCCCCGCTCTAATTGCAGGATTTTATCAGGCAGCTTTAAAAAAAAAAAACGCCAGAGCTCGCGGGATCGAGGACTCCTCCGCGTGCCTCGGCCCGGGGACGCACGCGAGTAACACCTCGCGCGGCGGCGGCGCGCAGACGACTCGGAGGAGGAAACTCTCGGCGAAGTCAAGCGGGGGCTCGTTTGCGGGAAATGAGTGTGACCGGGAAGCAGCAACCCGAGCTGATCGAGCGACCCGCCAGCCTCTCGGTTCCAACTTCGGCAAGTAGACCCCCGTATTCGTGAACTCTGGTCCCCGGAGGGGAGGAGGAGGAGGAGGAGGGGGGGGGGGGGGCAGCGGTGTAACTAGCTTAAAAAAAAACCCCAAGTGTTTTAGTGTTTGGTTGCTTATGAATACGTGCTGGCGGTCAGAGAGATTTGGTTTGAAACCCCCCGTTTTTGCGGCTCACATCGCAGCGTCTGCGCATTTCGCCCGGATATTTCACCGCCTGAAGGTGAACCCGTGCTCGTGCGAAAATGCTCAACTTTTCACCGTTAAAACGGCGCCGTCGCTCCTCGCGCCACCGACCGTCCAGCGCGGGAGCGGCTTTGTGCGCGCGCGCCACTAACGCGTTAGAAACGCAATCCGGTGACGGCGCATTGGCCGCTTTAGTTACGAATGTTTCCGTCACGCCGAATTCGCGGGAGGACTGCGCTCGTTTCCCAGAGTGCATTTGTGCTTCTGCGCGATAAGTGTCATTTGGAAGGATGCGCATGAACACGTTAAACGACCCGCGTGTGACGCTCCTCGTGATGCTTTCATCACGCGTGCGTCTTTGGGGGGGGTGGATTTTTCTATCAATTAAGGTTCAATAGGTTACAGCAGGTGTGCTCTACGAACACACAAACACCGACGGAGCTCAACTCCTGTTGACTTTGTGCAATTCAGTTGACGTGAACCGTGAGATATGTTTGATTTTCCACGGAGCCTCGTTCTCCGGTTCGCCGGTAATCAGCAGCCAGTGAATGGCAGACTAATGCACGCCTGGCTGCTGGAGCATTCATTATATCATAACTGGTACCATTATGCTCTTTTGTGACCCAGAGGCGTGTATTGAGCTGAGCTTTCTGTCTCCGGGGCGTCATATTTAATTGGGGCATTGTGGTTAAAGCTCTTTGAACAGGAAAACAAACTAAATTGGCTTTTCTTTTTTATAAACAGCTGTTCACGATTGTCTGAGTGGTGCTGAAACGCTACGGCAATTTACCGCATTGTGTCTTAAAAACTAAATCACAATTTGATCACATGATTTCCAAAAGGTTTTGCGTGATTTTCGTCCATCTGGCCGAACGTGAGGCAGCAGCGTTCTGTTTGGTGTCTGGTGTCCGACGTCCTCCCCCCTGCACACGCGGCCCCCTTTCATCCCATCCGTCCCCAGAGCCCCTCTCGGTGGCCACTTTCCAGTCACGGAGCATTCGCTTTGAGAACCGGATACCTGAGTCTCGAGGGACAGTCTGCGGCTTAATGCTGCCGCGTGGAGTGTTCCCAATTTCCCACATTCCCCCCCCCCCCTCTCCGCTTCCCACTGACTGATGGCTAAAATTACACAGCAAGCAGCAATTTCATGTTCGAAAACAGGTTCACCCACAAACACGGTAGTGCCTCAATCTTGCATATTTCTTATCACCTGCAGTTCAAGGTGTTTGTCGGGATTTGTGCTTAAACGGGAAGGGAACTTGAGCATCGAATCAAATCCAGCAAACGTAAAGCAGCTCTGTCAAAGTCTCGCATTCGGCTTTTTGAGACGCGCCGATAACGCAAACCCAAGGCCGGCGTCGCGTTCCAACAGTCGGGCCGGTTCTTCTGCTCCGAGCACAACGGGCCTGGTTGTGTGTTTGCATTGTCGGGTTGCATTAGTGCTGTGACTGACAGGAAGGGATTGCAGGGTGTTTACCTGCGTCCTCGTGCGAGCGGCTCGTGCTAAAATGGTGCCACTCAGCGATGATCACGAGGTTCGTACCAGAGGTTTTTACTTCTGCTTCCTACTGTGAGTTCAACCCGGCAACGAGCCCTTTGTCAACATCTTGTGCTCATGCGAGTTTGCTTTTAAAATGCAACTCGGACAGGAAGTGTGTCGTCTTGACAACAAGCCGACGGGACAAATGGACACCACCGGTGTTACAGAAAAAATGAGCCATAAGCTTTGAAACTCAAGGAAAGGGCATCTATTGACCTGTTTTGGATCGTTGAACAAATCCTGCAAACATTTTAAACCTGGGTTAACCGCAGAAAGTAATTTAGGCCTATAACCCCCCCACAAAAAATGCTGGCTCATTAACTGGTTTTGATGCTCAATCCTCCAGCATTTAAAACATGTCCAACATGCAATGCGCTTCAGAAGTAACCATGGCAACTTCCAATGAGCAAATGTGCCACACAACGCTGACCCTAAAATGCCGTGCGGTGCGGCATTGTTATCAAGGGATCAAACCCACGTCCCTTTGTAAAGGCAGGGTAAAATAAAGTGACATGCGTGTCACATAGGATTTCCTCCCCCCTTTGGTCACACGCCACACGTCTCTTGGCAGGAGGCGCGGCGGCATAATTACACCCCAGCGGAGTGTGAAAGTCGACGCTTTTGTGTTCGGGAAGTCAATCATATTTTAACCAAATCACTTCTGACGGAGCATGGACATGAATTCCCTTCACAACTTTTCATTTTCCCGCAGCCACTCAGGTAATTGGAAGTGGCACAAGACAATCAGACTGTATTATTGTCTAATATGTAAAGAATTCACTTTCGTTTAAAAAAAAAAAAGGGTCATATTCAGTCTCTTTCAGCTCCTGAACAATATTGAATTCCTGTCCTGAACAGCAGGACCCTCGATTAATTTCATACACTTTCCTTTTGCTTTATTAAACATTTGCGCCAAACATTTGGACCTATAGAAGTATAGTATATACCCATAAGGTGGATGTGTGTAGCTCATTCCCTCACACATGGCTGCACATGAAGTAATGACGGGACGCTGGAGGAGCCCATGGGAGTGTGTAAAGGGCCAAAGGGCAGACTGCAGAGTTACATCATAAATTAGGCTTTGTTAAAGCTTTAAATTAGTCCCCGTGGGCGGTGCAAAGTTACATACATAATACAGTGTCATGCACTGTCATAATCTGTAATTCAGCCCTCTGCAAACACAGGCCATGATTAAAGTCTTAATTCGCTGGCGTTTTAAATTGTTAAAGCGTTGTCATAAATCCTGATGCATCAAAACAAGCCGCGCTGTCACTGCTTGAAACCTTCCTTCAAATGTTTCCCCGGCAAATAAAAGGAAAGTCGTCCGCTGCATTATTAATACCCACAGCGTTTCATTAGCATTCTTATTTAGATTCAAAGCAGGGAATTTATGCATTTTAATGTCCCCATTCATTTCCAAGCGAGATGGAGAGGAATCTACCTGGCCCGGTACCATCGGTCGTGGGTTTCTTATCGCTTGTGATAACTGAGCCTGGGAGAAACAAAAAAAAGAAAAGCACATGGTTTATTTTTTGCCCTTGAAATGGGAATAAACGAACGTGGGAAATATTCACGTTTCTTCAAGAACCAACATTCACCCCAAACAGCCGTAATACAAAAGACGGAAGGCTACAGTTTCAGGACGGTGTGCTCATTTCCTCCGCCTCGTCCCTCGCTTCTCACGCGCACGCCGGACGGATTCGGGGGGGGGGATTGGGGGGGGGGGGGGGGGGGGGGGGGGGATTGGCGGCTGTCGTCGGGGGGCCCCGCCGCGCCGCTGTTTGAGCAGAGACGAGCCTCTTCAAACATGGAGTGCGCGGCCCGAGGAGAGGAAATGCATCGAGTGTCTTTCATTTCCCACAGAGACGAGAGACGGGAGATTGAAGCAGGATGATTCCTGCGAGCTCTGTGCACACGAGTCCCTCCCCGGGACATCGACACACAGCGATAGTGCACGCGCTGGATGGACTGATAGGTGGGGGATGTGATCCACGTGCCAGATGTTTTACCTGCAGAGCGCATTGATGACATTGAAGCATGTGAAGAAAAAAAAAAAGGAGTTTTCAATGAAGCCGGAGTGCAAATGAAGAGAAGGCGGATGCGTCGGGGGCCCCGTGGGAACGAAGGCACACCGAGAGAGCAGATGCTCCAGAAGTGTGTTGAGCGACAAGCCGACTACAGCGATAACTTCAGATTACCATCTGAGAGATACGACTAAAAGGACAGCTTAGTGCCATTTAAGCTGCGTGTGCCCTTGGAGAGGAGAACCCATCTCGTGTTATATTTGTATTATACAGATATGCTTTAAAGATATGACACTAACTTTCTCTTTGACCTTTCTAGCACCTTTCTATGCGTGTGTGTGTGTGTGTTCTAATCCTCTTGTTAAGACAGTTAATAAACATTATAATATTTATTATTATTCCTACCTCATTTCTTAGGCTAATTGAAATTTCATTGATTGTATATATATATATATATATATATATATCAGGAATTGGGAATCGTGTATTGCCATCATATGTCAGACATACATGGAATTTGACCTTGTGGTTGGTGCATGAAGGCAGACAGTACAATAATGGACAACAGACATCGTAGTGCAGGATACGTATATAATAAAATATAGTATATAGTGGAATATATGCTATGTAAGCTAAAGCTATGGGTTAGTTAAGTTGAGAAATACAATTAATTAAAAATACCAAATACACAATAGTAAGTTGATCTAAGCCATTTGACCATTCATAATCCACTAAAAACACCCTCAACAAGTAACTTCCTCTCTTTGCACGTGTTCTTGTAACCCTCCCATTAGTGAGTTGATTCTCTTCAATACGTCCAACGCGACCAATTTTCAGCTCAGGATTAGATTCAGGACTTCGGCCAGCCTTCTTCCCCGAGGGGAACATTTTTGGTTTATGTTTTTTTTTTTTTTTTAAATGTAATTTTTCAAAGCTCCTGATGAGGTTTTTAAATGAAGCTGTGAAAGTCTAATGATGTCATCACCCTAAAAGAGGTCTGAATTGTTATTTTCTATGAAGTATTTAACTGCCTAAGTGGAGCAGCGCTCTCCGTGGTGCTGAAAGGTGGATTCTGGCATGTCAACTAACCGCTCTTATCCCAATATGCGTCTTTATGCCATACAGCCATTCGGTAGATAAAGAGTCAGCCTCTTCCACAAATAACAAATATTCAGTTTATCTACATTTTCTGTCTGCTGCAGGTTTACCCAGCATGCCTGTTCACACGTTAAAAACAGCTCAAGTGCAACTTTAGAAGAATTCCTGCAGGTATCTGAAGATGTTCTGTTCTGCAGTCAGTTTTTCACATTCAATTTGCCTCTTTTCTGTGATTAAAAGGAGCAATACAATTTACCACATGTGGGAATTAGCATTATGGTGAAGCCATATTTGGCCAAATAATGGATTATGTCAGACCAGAGGCAGCTCTTTTTAATATATAACAATGTTTTTTAACCTTTGAACCAAGCAACACACACACACACACACAATTTCGGAAACCTGTGCATGTTGGCAAAATAAATGCAAGCTCGGTTTGCAAAATAGATATGCATGCACTTTTTTTGACCTGTCCCGACCTGTCAAATTAATGAAAAAACGCTTCTTGTCAATCTTTTTCTAATAGTTGGGACGAATAAAGCAAATACTTAATAAATTAATACTTGTGACTTAATGCGCAGTTCTAGCTCTGCTTGCAGTTTTGAGACTAAGTAATGACAAAAGAAAACCCTAAACCCTCAGAAAATAAACCCCTGGCTTGTTTTATTGTAAAGCTGAAAACCCACAGCTGCACCACTGCTGACGCAACACTTTTTGGGTCTTTTGAATTGAAGTTCAGGCTTTTGCTTCTCGTCGTCTTCTCCGGTTTTTTAAATTGAGCGTCTAAGGATCAAGTTATGCCTCCAAATCTCCGCCTTTAAGCTCATCAGCTGATGACAATCTCAATTTAACTCAGAGTTTAAAATGAATTCAATTGATTCGGACTGTTCACACTCATTAACCTCCTCCAGCTTGACATGAATCTGCTTTTATGACACTCGGGGCCCACTGCCAGGGACAGAAAATTGGGAGTGATGTTCTTGCGATGGCCCAGAGACGGTTTCCCACTGATGTAACGGATGAATCATGCCTCAAAGTTAATTTCAATCCACCACCAGGGGTTCCTTAAGTGGAAGCTGAACTGATTCTTTACCGAGGGCTGTGATGCGACTGGCCTGTGTTTGCTGCCGTGGTTTACTGCTCCGCGATTATGACGTTATCCCATTGATCTGGACAGAAGTGTGTGTGTGTGTGTGTGTGTGTGTGTAAGCGTGAGCGCTGGCTGCTGGTCAAATTTGTGTAACTTGTGCCTTTAACTTGACAGTTGAAGGTTTTCCGGGTCCGAAAATTCCACAAAGCGCCGCTGAGCGGAACAAGAAGGAAGGGGTCGAGGAAGCAGGAATCCCCCCCCCCCCCCCAAACCCCCCGAGTCCCTTCCGCTCAGTCAGCGGCCCTCGTTAGTATTCAATACGCCGTTGTTGTAGTGTCCTTTCAAAATAAGAGGGTTAATGAGCGTTAAGTTCAGGCAACTCTGCAAAGAAGTGAAAATGAAGAGTAACTGGTGACTTTTGGTTCTGCAGAAAATCCGTTTTAAACTCTTAAAAAGTAATGAAAAGTTGTCTCTTTATCAACAGTTAATAGTTTGTATACATTTCATACTGAGGGGAGAGGAAATCCAAAGTATAGGTGGTAGGCGGTCGTGTCTGATGAAGTGCTTATCAAATGAATGGTCATCCATCCGGAACTCCAGGACTGGGAGGAAGTGGTGTTGACAGTGAGTGTCAAACACATTTAATGAACATTTAATGCTCCTTGCTGCTCATCTCATCTACAGATTGTAGATCCACGTCGTGAACATTAATTAGACAAAAAAAACCTCCGCCTCCAAAAGCTCATTAGAGATCTAAATAAACAGTTCTACGTTGAGTTATTCATCAGCTAGCAGCAAGTTAATCAGATTATATAACAGATTGAGACATCCAAGTGAACAAACTTTTATTTTTGCAAATGTATGTAATTCATCCTGGTATTAGTTATTTATAAATAATCCTAACAGCAATCATTGGGTATGTTGTTGGTTATTAATTGACAAAGATGAAAGTGAATAACTAATTCAATAATTACTTTAATACATGTTTACAATTACAAACAAACGTATGTGTAAACACAATGGGTCATATCTAAGTGAGCCTACATGTCAAAGTCACATCCATATATCCTACGATAAACGTTATTTAAGTCATGTTATGTTCATTTTTTTTTATACAATGAGGCGATTAAACCCTTTTTATGTTTTAGCTTTGAGAGGTAAAAAGCGCCCCGAGGTTATAAAATCCTGGCAAGAAGCGGACGCCACGACTTTCTCCCTCTTCAAATGCGCCAGACAGTAAAGTAAAAATCCACTCCGAGGCCCTTCCACTCTGCAAAGTGTACTTCACCTGCTCCCAGCGGAACCGCGGCTGTGACGCCTCGGGTTCAGACGCGGCGAGCAGTCGAGAAGAAGCTGGAGACACTTTGCAGCCGAGGTGCCGGTGTTTTCGAAGAGAAGACGACGCGTCTCCAGAAGCTTGTTTGTTGCATCCTGACTGAATAAAAGAAAGAAGAAGAAAGAAGAAAAAAAAAAAAGCAGCGATGTTCGCTCAGGCAGAGAAGCGGAGAGATGCAGGAGATACACACAGCGACGCGGGGGTCTGCTGCACGCAATGCACATCACGGCGTGGGGGCCTGTGGTCTGTGTTAATTACCGACCGCTCAGCCTGCAGACCCCCACGTCACAATGTGGACAACTCGAGTCATAAAAGATGCACGTGTGCAGAAATCGATGCAGCGGACAGCAGGCACCCGAGTGAACACGCGGTCTGCACCACAGCTGCACCACAGCTGCACCACAGCTGCACGGGCTTTCAGTTTGGACGTGGACGTGGACATGGTCAAAGTGATTTGGCTGTTTTTTAACACAGCTCTTTATGTGATCAGGTCCCAGAGTTTTGATATATATATTTTAAGCTTAAACGAATTGGCATTCATTCATCCTACTTTATGACACCTTGCGGTAGAAGGGGGGGGGGGGGGGGAGGATAGAACACTTAACCCTCGCTGGTGGTCACCCGGGTCCTTCGGTGGGTAACGAAGAGGCCTAACCCGTGACCTTGATGTTTGATCCGATGCATCTTCTTCTCTGTAATGTGCGCCCTGCATGGTCTTTTTATCAATTAGTAACGCAAATCAAACCGCCCGAATGGAAATGAGCCTCTCGTCTCCTTGACGCTTTTGCTGGCGCTCCTCCGGGCCCGTCACAGGTCAAATTTGCACTCCAACCCACGGAGGACGGAGTGTGTGTGTGAAGCGAGTGTGTGTGAAGAGAAGAGAGCCTTAAAAAGTGAACAGAAAAAAAGCCCGCGACCTTCTCTCGTCTTTGAGCTGAGCGCTGGGCTCAGCAGGTGTGCCTCGAGTTATGTAGTTATTTAAATAATCCAGTAGTCACTGCTGACATTTAGAAGTCTTATTATACTTCAGAAAAAAAACAAAACAACAAGAACCGTCCAATGATAATTTAAACAACACCATTAACCTTTTTATACATACTTTTTTTTGGGGGGTTTGAATGGATGTCATTTTTTCTTTCTAGCTGCACGCATCTCCCAGTTTAAATTTCCATTGTGGCGTTTTAATATTTAAAGCTGATCCACTCAATAGTTTTGAATCAGGACCTCTTGTATTAAGAGGAACTTGTGAATAATAAATGGTTGAAGTCCGTGTGCTTCAGCTGTTATTTCCTGGGCAAATTAAACCGTCATTCTGTGTCTTCTGCGCTCATCTGGTATTCAAGCCTCATATCAGTAATGACACAACTAAATTATAGTGCCACTCAAGACTAAAGTGCTTCTGCATCCTCCGCCAACAAAGAGATCAGATCTTAAGGACGTCTTGTTTTTTTTTTTTTATTTTAAACTTTTGATACAGACGGAAGACAAATGGATTTGATAAGACTCCAAACACGGCACAAAAAAACTCCATAATTTAGCTTTTCAATGCAATGAAATGTATTCAGATATTCATTTAAAAAAGCATTCAACTCATTCTATGAAGCGCTGTCTACACGAGGCACTTGACTATGAAGAAGATGTGAACAGACCCGGCTTTAATTAGAAAGTCGACCCGAACATGAGGCCTCACAGAGAAATGACGGGCCGCGGTCAGAAATACCCGAGTCATGAACTCCGCCATATTTAAACCGGAGGGGAGTACATTTGCGCTGGTCCCGGTTTAGAACTACATGGAACGCAGCGGATCATAAATGTAATATAATGTCTCCACCTTTCGACACTCTTTAAACGATCGGTTATCGCAGCCGTGAAAGGTCACGACGTCATCGCAGTGTTTCATTAAAAAAAGCAACAGCTCGACTTCAGCAGGAACGATCCATCCGCATATTACGGACTTAAATCCACACTGACGCCGTGGCCCAAAACCACACACACACACACACACACACACATGCGCGCGCTGGGCGTCGCTGCGTCGGCTCCTCGGTGCGGCCGTGACGGTTTTAAGGGGCAAAGGGACGCAGTCTGAGCACCATGAATAAGAAATGCTGCCACTAGATGTTAACCCGCTCCAGCTCTTGAGTTCGTTGCTCCTGCAGCGTGTGTTTGTGTGTGTGTGTGTGTTTTTTTTTTCGGTCATTGGATTAAAGAATATCTGACAGACTGCCTGAGGAGAACATGCGCCTGGTGTCTTAACGAGATCGCATTAGGTGCACATGGCGGCTTCCATCCCCGCCTCTGTTTTTCAATCTGCACAAACGTAATGGGACACGCTCCTCGACACCCCACCCCCCCCCCCCCCCCCCCCCGCCCCCCCCACGTGGACGCACACGGTCACGCGCAAACCAGGGAGGATAAGCCCCAAAGGTGTGCAGCGGACATCGCTTCGAACCCCGCCCACGTTTTTTCCATCACTGTAGAGGGCAACCATCGCGAAATACTACGTTCAAAATATGTAACCCTCCATGGTCTCCATGGCAATGAACAAGCTACGGTTTACGCCCTCTCCGTGTCCATCCAGTTGTGGGGTTTTTATTCCCCCGGTGGGCCTGTTTCTATCAGCATATTCCTCCTTCACATCTTCTGCTCCGGACGAGGCGCCCGGGACGATGAAAGGTGTCTTTGTGCCGCGCTGCCAGGTGAAGATGAGGAAGTAAAAGATATGACACAAAAAGGCTATTGTGTTACGTTGTTCTTATTAGCAGCAGCAGCAGCAGCAGCGTCTAAGTTGGGGAGGGATTATTCTCCACGGCAGCTGTGGCGATGCACTGCCGACCCCCCCGCCCCCCCTCCGGGATGAGTCCACCGTGCTGCCAACAGCAGGACGGGAGCCAGACCTTCATTGCTGGGTCTCTTAAAAACCAGAATTGCTTGACCTCAGTGGCGTACGGAATGCGTTCCAACCAGCCCCGTCATCTACGGGAAAGGTCGATCCTCTGCTACACAAACTCTGCAGGACAACACACTACTCCAGGCCGTCGCACAACAATACAAAGTACACCGAAGATGCGTAAA
The DNA here is from genome assembly GCF_949316345.1 of Pungitius pungitius. Classification (NCBI taxonomy): domain Eukaryota; kingdom Metazoa; phylum Chordata; class Actinopteri; order Perciformes; family Gasterosteidae; genus Pungitius; species Pungitius pungitius. The sequence continues at coordinate 3,667,746 of NC_084913.1, forward strand.
TAGTCAATGATGCAAGAATGACGTTGAAGGCCCAGCAGCCTTCATTGTCCCGGTCTACAAATGGCGAATAGCATTGAATGGATGCTTTAGATGGTCATTTATTAGCAGTGTTGTAGGAGTGTGTGTTTAATTAACAATGTCGTTTCCCGGGGTGTTTTTGGGCGTATTTGCGTTCCTTTTGTTTCTTTCCTCCTGTTGCATACTTGCTCCAACTCAAAGTCAAGTCACTTCGGCTCAACTGGCAATTTTTTTTTTTTTTCTTCCATTGAACATGAGCTGTTGTGCTTTTCATTTCTTCATATGTCACACCATCCATCAGCGGCATTGACTCCGGTGGCAGGATTTTGATGAAGCTCTGGAAAAATAATGGTGTTTTCAAAACATGAGGGAATTGAGCCTCTCACGTCCGTCTCCTGCCATTCTTAGAATGATATGCTGCTTCTTTCAATATCAATACTGGGGGGGCTATATATTATACCCCAAAAGATACTGAACACGTCCAAATACTTACTGTAGCAGGTGAAAATGAATCGTTTAGCCGGTGCCTCTGAGCCAAAACTTTAATCAAAACCTGAGGAACTGCGTCTCATCCATCAAAACCCTTTTCACAGAACCTGGATTTAACGTGCTAATTTCCCTGAACTTTCTCTTTAACTTTATACCTTTTTAAAGACCAAGTTCACAACATGCCATCTGTTTTTTTCTTTTTCTTTTCTTCCATCACACAAAAGATCACATTGTCCCAATGTCGGGCGAAACCAGTGACCACAAAAGTAGAGAGCCGGACGAACGGAGAACCCGAAAATGTTTCGACACGTGTCACTTCCTCTTCTCAATTTCCCAAACAGACCAAATCTGGAATTGCCTTGCTGTACAACGAGGAGACCAACAACACCTACGACGTCTGCCTGAAGCTGACCCGGGAGCTGCTGACCATACAGAAGCTGGACGTGGTCTGCACGAGCGGAGGGGAATCCCCGGTAAATGTAAGTGTGCGCCCAACGGGGACGGGGGGGGGGGGCGGGGGCGCTCCGGCCTATTGCCGGGCCGCGACTCCGGGACGCTGTTTTTTTATCGGTGTTCACTTATTGCCAATGAGAAACTCCCCCCCTTTTCTAAAGCACAGGACGGTTGTACTGCGGAGACAGGCGGCTGGCGGTCTGGGCCTGAGCATCAAAGTAAGCGAGAGAGAGAGAGAGAGAGAGAGAGAGACAATGAGGAATGAGACCGAAGGTCAACCGTGGTGAGTTTTTCTCTCTCCTGCGTTTTCAGGGAGGTGCGGAGCACAACGTGCCCGTCGTCATTTCCAAGATCTTCAAAGATCAAGTAGGTAAGAAAGTGTCTCCTTTGGCTCCTTCGATGTGGATTCGGACCCGGGTTCAAATTGCATTGATCGAGTTTGATCGCGGAATGAGCGGGTGAGGGGGGTTTTTTTTTCATTCGAAGAGAAAGTCAAAGGAGAAAAGCTCAGAGTGAAGAAATTGTTTAGATCTGGGGAAATCAAAATGAAACTGCTCAAGTGTAAAAGTTGACAAATAAATCTGAAGAATCTTCCATTTTACCTCAGCGTGTCGTCGCCTGAAGACTGGAAACCCGTGGAAACAGCTGGCCTGGTTCTACCGAGCTAATCACGTCACGACATTATCGATCCCGTTTCCATGGTTACGCTGTAAACTCACTCCCACTGGTAGACCGAAATGAGGATAAAGACTGCGGAATTAAAGTGTGGAAAGAAACTGTAAAAGCCCAGAGCCACCAGCCTGGAAGAGTGATGCGCTCATGCTGCCTGCTGGACGCAGGCGAAAGGGCTCAAATCCCATCTGTCAGTTAAATTGTAAGAACCGATGACCCCGCGGCGTCCCGTCGGGAAGCGAATCCCCTCCGCGTGATTTGTCTTCTCGCCCCAGTCCCCCCCCCTTTTTTTGGGGATACGAGATGAACCTTCTTACTGCACGGCTGTCATTGTTTCCTCTCGCCGCCGCCGCCGCCGCCAATGAGTTCACACCCCGATTAGCTTCAAATGCCACGCTCCCCCCCCCCCCCCACCCGACATTGCCAGAGTCAGGCTGGGACACCGCTCGCCCCCCCCCCCCCTCGTCACCCTGTATGAAATGAGCAATTACTGCTTAATGTTTCCATTAACCTCTGACCCTGCAGCGGACCGGACGGGGAAGCTGTTCGTCGGCGACGCCGTGCTGCAGGTCGGTACATCCGCCCGCTCGCCTCCGGGTCGATCCGGGTCGCGTCACCGTTTCGGGCCCCCCCCTTCTGTTCTGACAGAGTGTAATTTCATTTCCGAGAGGGGGAACGACTTGTTTACTTATTTCATTTGAAGTTTAGGCCGCATGATGTTAATCAAATGAGTCTTTTGGCGGGATTATTTTGTGGTCAGACTTCTTTCATTCCGCGGGGGTTTGGATTAATCCCGAGCTCCAAACTCATCTGGACCCCAAAGTATCCGGTCTTTAGTCATTCTAGACTTTTAAAAAGTTAATTTGAATCCGTCTGGCATGTTTATTTGTCGAGCTGTTTATCCAGAAGACGCAGATTCATCAGCCGAGCGATAGCGACACTCACATTGGAAGTTATTAGGAATCATAAATATTGAATTGCTATTGCTTCCACCTTTTTGGGTGTCGTATTTATTTGCAAAGACTTTGCATTGTCACACTGCAGACTATTGCATCTATTTGCATAAGCCGTGGCAGGGAGGAATAGAGTAGAATAAAGGAAGAGAAAATACACTTTCTATTCTAATATTATATTATTAATAATATTGATGCATAGCTGCTATCGCTCAGCCAAGGACTCCAGGCCTGGGGGGGGGGGGGGGGGGGGGCACACATGTCAAGATCCTTGTGGGGAAAGTTGTTGTGTGTCTCTTTGGTCATTGCATGTGTGTCGTTGTGTTGTGCTTGTTTTGTGTCGCTTCGTGGTTTGGTCTCGAAGCGTCTCTTCGGGAAGGGATTTGCATCCTTTGTGGTTTGTTTGTGCCGTTTTTTGTGTGCGTTTTGTGGCCGTTCGGCCCGCTTCACGGAAGTCTTTGTTCCTTTGTTAATACGCTGCATTCACAGAACACACTTGACACGCTCTCAATACACTCCGTGCAATCTGAAGCTCACGTCTTGAGTTCAGCCGAGTGCGGGTGTGAGTTAACGCAACACCCAAAACAATAAAAGTGAGCCGCAGTTCCCCGTGTGTGTGTGTGTGTGTGTGTGTGCCGATGGATGTGTTGGGCAAAGCAAACACACACACACAGCCCAGCTTTTATCCTTGTCAGTAGAGGGTCAGCGGTGGGGGGTCGATGGCGGTCGCAGGGCGGGTAGCGGAAGGTGTTTTGAGAGAAAAGTGTAGGTTACCTGGACCAGGTGAGGTCCGCCAGAACACGGCGAGGCCAAATAGCCCGCAGCGTGCTGGGTTTGGTAATCGCATTGCACCCCTGCTCCACCCCCCCCTTCCCCCCTCCTCTGGACCCGTCGCCGCCCTACTCATATGTTTTCCCTCTCTCTCCAGGTGAACGGCATCAATGTGGAGCCCTGCACACACGAGGAAGTTGTGAGTACCAACCGACAACCATCCAAAGCCGCTCGGGGGCCGAGGGTGCTGATGTTTGGAAGCGTTTGTGTATACGTGGGACCTTCGTCTTTTTGTTAAACATTTTCATTCTGTGCCAACAAACACACACACACAGACACACTGGAGTCTCACGTCACTGTCTTCTCATGCAGACCCCAAACAGCTGGTACTCACCTGCACAGCGTCAAAACGCGTAATGAGCAGCTTCTCTCTTGGAAGAAGATCCACACTTTCAGTTTTAATGTCTCCACTCGCTGCGCTGACAGCTGCTCGGGCTCGAGCTACCGTGCCGCCCGTGAGAGGATGGCGGGCGATGCGATGGGGGGGGGGGGAGGCGGGGGTTTCGCGGTGAGGAGCGGCGACCTCGCACGTCGGAGGCGGCGTTCATGTGTGTCACTCGCGCTTTTGTTTTCTCTCTTTTTCCCCGAGATGCGCGACGGATGACAGGCGGCCTAAATGTTTCAACCCTCCGAACGGAGCTCTCAAATATGTGCGTGTTTCATATCACACAGACGTCAAGTAATCAGACGTTTCTTTTTGTATCAGCTGTCACTCTGCTGCCCCGAAACACGACGTCCTGCCTCCTGGTGATTGAAGTGAACTCATGACCCCCTCGTCTGCTGTTGTGTTTCGTTTGCGACCCGAATGTGGCTTGTGTCATTTACACAAGATTAAATTCTTTCCCCTCTCTCCCTTTTAATCTCTCTCCAATCTCGCTTCTCTCAGGTTCACCTCCTGCGCACCGCCGGAGATGAGGTCACCATCACCGTCCGCTACCTGCGAGAAGTTCCATCGTTCCTCAAACTGCCCCTAGGTGAGTGGAGGCTCGCCATAAACTGCACGGCGATAAAGGAATGTGGCGCCTCGGTAGGAGATTGTCTTTTTAGCGCTTCGGCACTTAATAGCGGGTTCAATGAACAGGCGTTTATTTTCAAAGCGGCGAGTCGTCACCGCTCGGTGGCCCGAGGCGAGCCGTGATGTCAGAAACACCCAGAATCCCCTGCTCCTGTGCGCAGCCCGAAGAGTTGAAAGCACAGACTGTAAAAATCCCCCAATGCGCAGCTGGTAAAAGGTTCGAAAGCAGCTCAGCGCGACTGAGAGGTGAAAATGAGAAAACGGAACGCGAATTGGAAAGTTTGTCAGTTTAAAGGACTGTTTTGAAGACAGATTTTAATATCGCGTAGGGGAGATGGCTCCAGATATTGCCTCCTGGTTCATCATTTATTATAATCCATAATGAAAAGGATGGACAGGATGTGCTCCATTCGATCAAGCGTGGCCATCAACCCATTCACCCACTCGTCTCTATGACAACGGAGTGAACTCCATCCGGAGAGGAAGACTGTCAGGTGCCGTTTAATAAGTAGGCCTTTGATTGGGATGTTTTTTTTTTTTCGCTCACTCCAAATCGATTCACCAGATTTCAGTTTTTAATTCACTCCTTCACATTGGATACGGCTCACTATGAAGACTGAAAGTCTCCTCTAATTAACAAACTGCAAACCTGTCATTTGGACGTCACAAAGTGTCGCGCTGTTCCTTTAAACTCCCTCAGCCGCAGCTGATGTGGAGGATCACGTGGCTCACGAGTGCTGAACGTCTGCATCTGTTATGCTGCTCGGCCAAGTTTTGTCTCCCAAGTTTTACAATTTCGTGAAAAGCACACAGAGAAGATGATTAAAACTAACAGACATGCATGAATATTCATAGCGTCCTTAGTAAACCACACAGCATTGAGCATGAGCGCTGCGCGGAGGTCGTGCTAAAAGCTAACGCTCCTCTTAACGGCATTTCCACACGCGATGCCTGAGGTTTAGCGGCGATTTCTTGGCTTATCTTCTGTCTTCCGACTATATTGGAATCGTAAAAAATAAATGTGTAGATGGATTGAATGCTTTGCTCTGGGATTGTTCAGAAGCCCGTTCTGTTGTTTCCCAGGGTCCCCGGGGCCGTCCGCCGATCACAGCCGGGTGTCCTCGCCGCTCTTTGACAGCGGCCTACATCTCAATGGAAACGGAAACAACACAGTAAGAAAAGTCCATTTGATGTTTTTCCGGCTTCTTGACTCTGTCTCAGCGGTGTGTTTTTGAAAAGAATTGAGAATCCGCTGCGCCTTTGCAGCGTGTCACTCAAATGCGAGGCTGAGTCCATTAGGACTGCCTGGGCCTTTCATTTGAAACAATCATCCTTTGTACCAGAACGCATTGTGTGCGAGGCTTCCACTGGCGAAGCCCCACAGGCAGCCTGACATCAACCTCCTCCTCCTCCTCCTCCTCCTTTCCACAACAGTACGTGACATCACAGACCCGACCTACATGTATGACTACTTCACGTGTGGTTTAAAGAGCTGCTGTGAGACCAGTGTCCTCCGTGGTGAGCAGCTGCACACGCAGGTCAGCCAAGGCTGCACATCTTTCATCTGCACCTGGATCTGCGTCACACAGCAGTCATCCGGGCTCATTAGACAGCTCGTGTGGGTGGAGCAGCACTGGGATTCAAGTCACAATATATCAATATCAATGTGATATGAGACCAGATCTGGATTTTGCGATAGGATGTTATTAGCGACTCTATTGTTTTCTCCAGAGGCTTATAGGGATATTTATGTTGACATTACTGATGATTATTTATCAAAATGCCATTGGCTTTTTGTGGAGACAACTTATGTTTCACGTAAAACAGGTAATTACTTTTAAATCCGATTAATTAGTGAAAATAATGCAATTTACTTTTCACCAGGACATATTTGCATGCCTCCACCTTTTATCTGTTAACTTTCCACAATGAAGGAAGGATGTTCACGGCCTCTTAAGGACAGGAAGCTGTCGCCAGCAGTCTCCTTGTTCATTAAACATTCATTGACTCTATTTTGGTTTATCGGTGAAGAAAGGTTGGACAGTTGAATCGGATAAAAATCACCCGCCCACAATGAGCCTCGCCGCTTTACTGACGACAGTTCACTTAACATCGGAGGAAGAGAGACAACCAATCCACTGCGTTCGGCCACTGGCTAGTCTTTGTGGTCTGTGGCTGCTGCAAATCAGCTCCGTCTGTGACATGTTATTAAATATGAAGCGATCCATAACGTCCTCTAGAGTGGCCCCTAAAGCTGACTGCTGTGGACCTGATCTCCCCTCAAAGGAAGCCACGTTAAACCTCATCTCAGTCAAACTGTCTCTGTTGATAAGTCACAGGGTAATACGGGTAAACTAGGGTTTATCTTTTTTTTTTTTTTCCTTCTCCCCAGCATTGATTCCTGCGAGAGCTGCGTCTACAAAGCGGCCCTTTTTTCATAGCTTTATATGAGCTAACAGAAAGTGACAAAGTGAATGAATTCGCTTTGATCACTCCAAGCTGAACGTGGGGGAATTCCACCTCGTTCATTAATTTTTCCCGCCATGTCTGGCGCGATCGACGCGTCACAGAGCGGCGACGCGGCCCGCAGAGGGAAACCCGCCGCGCGGCCCCCATCGGCGACCGGGAATTAAAAGCAAGGAGTCTAAAGGGTTCATTCGGTTCCGCATTCCCCCCCCCCCCCCCCCCCGCAAACGCGTCATTAGCTGCCCGACCTTGATTTGACGGCGGAGGGGTCTGTGATTACAGCAACCGCGTAGCAGGCGGTTTGACTCGACCTCGTTACTCAAATCAACGGGAAAAGCAATCAGCTCAACGCAGCGGAGAATTAAAAGGTAAACGTTAGCTTTCTTTCCCTCAAGCACATCTTTTTGCAGTTTTAATGGTCTCGAGAAGACTGCACATCATAATGGTTATCTATAATGAGAACGGTAGCCAGCATCTCATCTGCTGTCATTTCCCATGAATAATTCAGAAAAGGCATGTAGGACAGCGGGGGGGGGGCCACTTTAACCTTTTATGGATAATCTAGATCTTCGAGTGTTTCTATTTGAGATCCTTTGCAGGAGCCGGAGGCCCGGCTAACACGGTGCACCACGGGCCTTTCTGTGGTGCACTCGCTTTATCAGAGGTAAAAAAAAAAGAAAAATAATAAAGTAAGAAAATAGGCCGTGACACATGCCTTGCTATGCGGGAAAAAAAAGCAAGCGATGACTCAGTGCGACACTCCGGGTCAGCAGGCAGCAGGGATCTTTACGGTTAATTCTCTGGTTGAAGTTGGAGACTCAGTGGCTGACAAAAACAATTAACCAGGCGGCTCCCTCCCAACAGAAATAGGATTCAAGCAGCGAGGAAACAGAAAATAGCAGGAGCCGGCCTCGAGTTAAAGTCAAGTGAGATTGTCCTTGCCTCATAAATAAGACGGTCATGTCAGTGGTTGTTTTTGTTCATAGAGTAATTGCTTGTTGTGTCATTTTTTTTTCCCTCCCCAGTCCCGATGAGCCCTGAATCCACTTCAATGTTTAGACTATAATGAAAGGAAGCCTCTACGAAAGTAGGGCAACCTTCTTTTCTTTTTTTCCCAGCAAAAGAAGAAAAGAAAGGACATTGCATGTTATTAAAAAATGGTCTGTTATGGAAAGGGTCACGGAGCCTGAGGCTGACCAGCGGTTGGAGGGAAAAATGACCCGAAACGCACATTCTGCCTCGTGAAAGAGACCCTAATTACCTCCTTCTGCTTTGAGCCACGCTTATAATTTCCTCCGTTTGAGAATTTTCCCCATGAAAGGTTTGAAATTTGTCGGACTAATTTAAAGCTGCGCTGCCAACAGCGGAAAAAGCCAAGCAGTGCGTCATGGGGAAGGTTTCTCCGGCTCTAATGAGCCCACCGAGGGCCCCGCAACAAAACTTTCAGCCGAAACACCCGAAGAAACGCACATCGCTGCTTTTGCTCAGCACCACAACGAGATGATTGCTTCAAATCGCAGGTCAGTCCTCGCAGAGCCTGCGACGGGGAGACTTTTAATGCATCTCCAGCTGCCCGAGGCGTCAGTGCTTCCAGGAAGACGCTCCACAGATGCCACGTGCGTTCCTTTGGCTGGTGTGCTGTCTCCATGCCAAACGTCACCGCCATCAGCAAATATGCATTTGATTTTGAGGTCCTCCGGGGAGGAGGAAGGACTCCTCGCGGACTCGCCATTTTTTTCCAGTTACGATTTTTGACAATCACACAGGGAGAGAGAGAGAGAGAGAGAGAGAGAGAGATTTCTCCACCGCCGGCCGGCCCAATAAACACGGATTGGGAGCAGCCACGAGGGGCGAGGGGGGGGGCGAGGCGTTCGATGCACCCATTTTCCTGACAGAAAAATGCATTTATTTTGCGGGGTTCATATCGCTCTCTGTGCATTTACTGGATGCTGCAAGGCCAGCTGAGTGTATCCATGCGGGGGTGGGGGGGGGGGGGGTATTGAAGGTAAAGAGGGGAGGCAACTTCAGGAACAGTTGATGCAAGAAAAAGTGTTGCAGAAGAAAGGAAATTGAAGAAAAGTTGACATTAACGATCACTTTCAGACGGTGTGAATCATGCAAATCTTAGACGGGATTAAACAAAAACAAATGTCACTTTTTTAATAATTTGTCCTACGAGGTTAAAAGGGACGTTAAACATAAAAGTCCATATTGCATCACGTCGTCTTCTTTTCATTCCCACCTGCAGCTCACAGCGGCCTGTCTGCAGTGGGTGAAGAGCGTTTTCTGTAAAAAAAGTCCGACCTTGGCCTCGATAGCAGAGAGATGGTGGTGGGCAGGAGGACTTGAACATGAAGTAACTCGTATAAGTCACGACAACTCAACGGAATTTGTTTGTACGTCACGTTGCTTTTCACACACCGGCGGAATAAAAAAAAAATCAATTATCACCTGAGTGAAGCCAGTGCAACGCTGAGTTATCGGGACTCTCAAAGGTAAATAGCAGATCTTATCTATCTATATATATATATATATATATATATATACACTCACCGGCCACTTTATTAGGTACACCTGTCCAACTGCTTGTTAACACTTAATTTCTAAGCAGCCAATCACATGGCGGCAACTCAGTGCATTTAGGCATGTAGACATTGTCAAGACAATCTCCTGCAGTTCAAACCGAGCATCAGTATGGGGAAGAAAAGTGATTTGAGTGACTTTGAACGTGGCATGATTGTTGGTGCCAGAAGGGCTGGTCTGAGTATTTCAGAAACTGCTAATCTACTGGGATTTTCACGCACAACCATCTCTAGGGTTTACAGAGAATGGTCCGAAAAAGAAAAAACATCCAGTGAGCGGCAGTTCTGTGGGCGGAAATGCCTTGTTGATGCCAGAGGTCAGAGGAGAATGGCCAGACTGGTTCGAGCTGATAGAAGGGCAACAGTGACTCAAATAACCACCCGTTACAACCAAGGTGGGCATAAGAGCATCTCTGAACGCACAGTACGTCGAACTTTGAGGCAGATGGGCTACAGCAGCAGAAGACCACACCGGGTGCCACTCCTTTCAGCTAAGAACAGGAAACTGAGGCTACAATTTGCACAAGCTCATCGAAATTGGACAATAGAAGATTGGAAAAACGTTGCCTGGTCTGATGAGTCTCGATTTCTGCTGCGACATTCGGATGGTAGGGTCAGAATTTGGCGTCTACAACATGAAAGCATGGATCCATCCTGCCTTGTATCAACGGTTCAGGCTGGTGGTGGTGGTGTCATGGTGTGGGGAATATTTTCTTGGCACTCTTTGGGCCCCTTGGTACCAATTGAGCATCGTTGCAACGCCACAGCCTACCTGAGTATTGTTGCTGACCATGTCCATTCCTTTATGACCACAATGTACCCAACTTCTGATGGCTACTTTCAGCAGGATAATGGGCCATGTCATAAAGCTGGAATCATCTCAGACTGGTTTCTTGAACATGACAATGAGTTCGCTGTACTCAAATGGCCTCCACAATCACCAGATCTCAATCCAATAGAGCATCTTTGGGATGTGGTGGAACGGGAGATTCGCATCATGGATGTGCAGCCGACAAATCTGCGGCAACTGTGTGATGCCATCATGTCAATATGGACCAAACTCCCTGAGGAATGCTTCCAGCACCTTGTTGAATCTATGCCACGAAGAATTGAGGCAGTTCTGAAGGCAAAAGGGGGTCCAACCCGTTACTAGCATGGGGTACCTAATAAAGTGGCCGGTGAGTGTATATATTAACTTTACCTTGTTTGTGTTTAGGGCCAACCAGCCAAATATTAGCTAATACGCTTAACAAAGAAACACAAGACTCCCTGATGACAATGTTTTGGGGTCGTTGTGACAACGCGAGAGAATGTTGCGGTTGTTGTTGTTTTTTTGGTTTTTCTTCACTCACGAGATCGAAGCATCTTCCTCCTTTTGTCTGTGATTAGAATCCACCACGCTTCGTCCTCTGGAGGCTCTCGACGCCCCGAAAATACCTGATGCGATGCTCCTTCCCCCGTGGCTCATTCTACATGCTTTCAGATAACGACGCTCAGTATCAGTACTCGTTTGAATGACGTGAAGAGCAACGCTCGTCCCCTCGTCGAGAGGAGCGCGTGTTTTTCCGGCGTAATCCACTCAGACAGCACGGTGGTTTTCAATTACCCCCCCCCCCCCCTCGCCACCTCCACTCCAGGCTTAACTAAAGACGTTTGTTCTGGCTTGACATAAACGGGACAAAGGGTGATCATTTGTTCACAAATGTAATGTGCAATTCATTTGCTCTTTTTTGTGTCGAGTCGTCCTGAAGCCGAGGGGGGGGGAGGATGGGGGGGAGGGGGGGGGGGGGGCGGTGATTTGGTTGTTTGGTGGTGATCTCGCCCACCTGTGTACACTGAGGCTACGTCACTCGGTTTGTGGGATTTTGTGCCTTGTGGATCTTTGGCCTCAGTAATGTTTGATGCTGCCACAGCTTGACTGATTTGATCCGTAAGCTCGTGACTCATCAGATAATATTCTATAATGCATCCGTTGTTCATCCAGTGCTGTGTGATATGCATTTAAATGCGACACTCTGCCGGCTCTTCGAAGCCTTTGGCAACGCGTTGTGCTTCGGGACCTTTTGGAGAGGAAGCTCATTGATGCAGAGCCGTCAGTCTCAGCTTAAAGTCTTTACTAAACTTGACTATTTTGAACCATCTGAAATACAATGTGGTGTTCCTTGCTATAAAGCCACCATTCTGACTTTGACACAAGTAGTAATACCAATTGCCCAAGAATAAAAGATTGCCCAACCATCAGGAAGTAGCCCTGGCCGGGCCACATTAACACATTTTGTCATTGCTTTTAGCCAGGTACATTTACGCTGTGATTATAGATTTTTTTTTTTTTTTTTAATGCTCATTTATTGCAGATGAAAAGCCTAAATGCCTAAATGCACCATGAGTTTGCCAGGGTCAGACGCTCACACTGCAGGCCCACGGCGATCCATTAACGCTCGCAGGGACAAAATGCCGCCAAGATTAATGTAATCCATCAATTCACAAAAACAGTATATTTTTCCCTGTTAATGACCAGAAGGAGCGAGGAGACGATGCTGAAACCACGCAGCATTCGTCAGTATTTCCTTATCTGAATTTGTTCTCACTTTGTTGCCTCTACACACACACACACACACTCACACACACGTTTTAAACGGGCCGTATTTACTGTTGCACACTCTGTATTTAACGTTCTTGAACATAAATATAGCAACAAAGGACTGTTATCTATGCAAAGATATCCAGAGTGTAGTTCTACCCGAGCAGCGAATTAAGCCAGTGTCTCTTTGCGCGTTATCTCGGGCCGCGCAGGTTGCGAGTGCATGCGGGTGCATGTGGGTGCATGCGGGTGCATGCGGGTGCATGCGGGTGCATGTGGGTGCGCACACTGGTTAGCTCACAGCTGCTGGTGAAGGTGGCGGAGTAACAGACGTTGGATCATCTCCCACCATCTATTTCCCTCTCAGATACAAGTTAATTCTGTACTCACTTGTATTTGTTTATACTTTTTTGCCAACCTGATCCACAGTCCGCTGGGGGGGGGGGGCGATTTCTCCTCCTCACATTGGAGATAAACCTGATGGCTTTGAACCGTAAAAACAATTGCCACTCATGAGGGCTTTCTGTAGAAAATATAGACTCGCTTTCACTGCAAAATATACTAGAAAACACTTTTTATACTTCAGGCGATCAGGCATGGAGACAGTTCTGTTCATTATGTTTATTCGGGAGTTGATTCTATAACCTGAGATGAGACGAGACCGTAGAGAAAATAGGGGGGGGTCAGGAAAAGAACCTCTCTGTTTCACACGGACCGGATCACATGAAGCTGATCGTGTCGTCTCCCCCCCCCCGCAGGCCCCATCGCCCCCTCCGCCCTCGGCCGATAAGCCGCGGTACGAGAAGCGCTGGCTGGACGCCGTCCCGCTGCCCTTGTTGATGGCCAGAGTCTCCAGATGCAGAGCCGGCACAGATCAATTAAGGTAAGGGTAATCCGGCGTGATATAATTCACCTCCGCCGAGCCGACCCGGGCCCACCGAGCGCAGCTGCTGGGCTTAGCGAGCACTTTTCATTTAAGCGCGGGGGACGTTAATGCCAATATCTATGCGCCGGCATAAACAGCTTAAAAGGTCAGCGGCGGCTGTGAGGCCCGGGCGCTCAGCAGGTGAGAGAACACCTCGCATTTCATCATCACGCCTGTCCTTTTTTCTCTTATTGATTTCCATGTGTACAGTTTTTTTTCCTTTCAAAGCTTTTTTTTACAGAAATGAAACAAAAAATAATGGTTCAATATTTCCTTGAGATCCTTCAGGTTAGCAGAGCAATAGCAGAGCGACTCCAGGGCAACACTGGCTTTAAAGGCTTTCAATGAAACAGTTTAGGTTTTCCTACACGCCGATCATTGATAATTATAGAAGTTATGGAGGTAGCTCCAATGGACCATCAAAAACAAACACTCCACCGGCTGCTGAGAACAGGCCCTTTTTTACAAACGCACACTTGGCAAACTCACCAGAGCAGCAGCAGAAGCGAGGAGAAGGAAAAGGAAGGAGCCTCGAAGCGGGAGACGCGACCCGAGGGTCACGCTGTGGACACAGCGGCCTGCGGCAATGAGAGAGGATGAAATGGAGCCGCATTTCCATCTGCGGCAATGTCCACATGGCCGAGGAGCGCTCCGGTACCTCGGGCTTATTTTGGATAAAGCAACCGTCCTGTAATGCAAAATCTGCCAAACGTTAAGTCCAATCAACAGGCGACTCAGTGGAATATCGAGGGGCCGCGTTGATGAGATTCGGAGCTTAGTCGCTCTGAACCTTGACGAACCCCATTGCTGAATGTGGAATGGCATTTTTAACAGTTTGCACCGCGGGTAAATCAGATCAGGGTCGGTGTTACCGTGGGGGGGGGGGGGGGGGGGGGGGGTCAACCTTGAGCTTGTGAATTTTCGTCTGTTTCACAAAACATGTTCGCCTTCTTCCAATTCATTAAGACCTTCCCCATTCAGCTGTGTCTAAACGGGCTTTAGGTTTCCACCAATCATCAGACCCCCCACACCCCCCCCCCCCCCCTCGATGTGGACCCTGCAGACCGTTTCACCTCATGCGACGGTCTGCTGCTCCTCGCTCGTTCCGATGCTCCCAGGTGGGACGACAAACAGCTTTTCTCAACTCTTTTTTTTTTTTTTTTTCTAACCGGGGGGGGGGGGGAATTGTTTTGTGCTCCCGTACGAAAGCAGGCGTCTGAAATCAAGGACGCGTGACCGGCTGGAAAGTGAAGAGGCGGGGGGGGGGGGGGCCTCCGCTTCCTCCCTCTGCAGCACACTGCGATGTCAGACCCGCCCGCTGACACAGACGTAATCTCAGCTTTTTGTTTGAGCCGTCCAAACCGATTTTGTCCAAAAGGTTACGGAGGCGCAGAGTAAACGGCACGCGGCGATTCGCAAATGTTAACCAGCTACTGTCGCGATGTCATGTTGGATCGGTGGAGAGAACCATGCTGGACTCTTGTTTTTATTTCAGCTCGTTACCGTTACAACCCAAACCCCCCCCCACCGGGCCCCCATTATATTTTTCAGCCGTGTTGACCGTGGTCCAGCTCGGTGGATTTATTACCGCCTTACTGTGTCACTGGGGACGGTGCAAATGTTTCAAGAAAAAACAACAACAACAGAAGAAGAATCCCGGTGCCACTGGATCTCAAAGGGAGGGGGACTTCGCTCCTACTCGCTGAAGGGGACAGCGCTGTGTCCTGTGTGACATTGATCCGCCAGCTGTCTGTCACTTTGATTCATTTCTGCCCGTGGAGCTCTTCCCCCCCCCCCCCCCCCCCTACACCCCCACCCCGTCCTCACGTCCACTCGCCCCTCGAAGGGTTTCGCGTTATTTGATACGCTGTAGATTCTGTTTAATGTCGTTCATCAATCGCCCGCTTCATCGCCGCAGTTCTCGCCTCGCAAGACAAATCGAAAGGAAAAAAAAAAGAGAAGCGTGAAGCTAATTTGGGTAGGGCGCCCCCCCCCCCCCCCCTCCCCCCCTTCCCATATTTTAATACAAAAAACACCACAAAAAAAACCCAAAAACGATTTGAAGTCCAGTGGAAAACGCCCCCGGAGAGCCGGCGGGTCAGAACACACGGTTTTAACAAGCCGATTGCTGCATGCAGAATGAAACCCATGCTCACAGGAGGATTTGTTAGGAATGCTGACTGTGTGACATCCAATGTGAGGAGAGTGTGTGTGTGTGTGTGTGTGTGTGTGTGTGTGTGTGTGTGTGTGTGTGTGTGTGTCTTTTCCGTTCCTGTCGTTGCTTCTGTTCTGTTCAGACTTCACCTCGTGTGCTTCCTCCACATCTCCCCTCTGCTCGTGTGCACCAGCCAACACGTCTGTTCCTTTACGTGATCCCTCATGTGGCCTCCGGCCCGTCCAATGGGGATCGCTCAGCCGTCACACAAAGAGCCCACGAAGTGAGATGTCAACACAAAAAAAAAAAAACATCCCATTTTTTTTTTTGGGCCCGATGAGTGAGATTTGTGTCTCCTCGGCTGTCCTTGTTGACGTCGCGTCTACCGGAAAACACATAACCTTGAGAGCGGAGATGACAGAGGAGACTTCCCCTTGACCTTGACACTTGACCTTTTTAACTGGAGCCAGTGGCCTTTAAAATCCTAAAAAACACGTGACTTTCCCCACAGAAAGGAAGCGATCGGACTACCTGACATGGTGTCCGTGGAGGCGTTTTCAGAACCAGCAGACGCTTCACGGGCCTGAGGTCACCTCGACGGGAAGCAGCGGGCGGGTCGAGCTTCACTTTGCGCCGCGCGCCTCTCCATCTTCGCCGCGCCCCGTCTAATCTCTTGACCTCCCTCCGCTCCCCCAGGTCCAACTGTTTCGAAGTCTACGCTTTGGACGGCGCCGGCACCAACATTCTTCAATTTTGCACCGCGGCAGAAAGCACCGACTGGCTCCAGGCAATATCTACCAACATCAACCAGTTGACACAGGAGAAGGTGAGTCCATTTTTGGAACATTAGACACTCGCCTCGGTCGATGATGATTTGCGGGTGATTTGCACATATTTCTGACCATTTTAGATGTATTAGAAGCGGATTCAACTTTTAGAATACTCACTGCCATAACATTGTACAGTGCATTTTTTCATTTGTCTCTAAAGAAGCGTTTGCAAATGCAATAACACACGTTCAAATAGTAACATTCATTGTATAATCCACTTCTTGATAAAAGGAAAAATGTATACATGTGTTTCTCCCACGGTTGCTACATGTGTTGAAGCTCTTGTGGGGGCAGCGGCAGCATGGCATGCACAGACCCTTCCTTCCACTCATCCACAGTGGCATCTCTCCCCCTCGGCTGACAAAAAAAGAGCTTCTATCATGGCTAATTAATGACTGCAAAGTAGTCCTTCTCTCTCCCTCTCTCTCATTTCCTCCCGTTTCACTTTGATTATCACCCTGATGATGTGACGCATGTTTGTCGAGGACGCGGACGTACTGTAAGCTGTCGATCGCACAGCTGCCTTTAAAAAAAAAAAAGGTTGATTAATCCATGGCTGCATCACCTAATTACGGACGTGCCGTGTGATTGCTAAATGGCCAATCAGGAAGTAATTGTGCGCCCGCTTTGGGGGGCGAGAGCGGAACTTTTGTTTTAATGACCTCCAACCTTTAAATAGACCCGGCGGGGTCCTCGGGGGGCGTTTGAGGACGGCTGTCATGTGGCAGGGCGGAGGACCCCTCGGTGCTGTTCGATCTCTCTCCCCCCCCCCCCCCCCCCCCCCCCTCGGTGACACTGAAGCAGAAAGAATCACGGAGCTTGTTAGAGACTAATTACATAAGGACCTGAAGTGACAACTTACCTTCACTTTGTAACCGAGTGCAGGCGAGACAGGAGCCGACCGCATGCTGGGTGCAATATGCTGACGCAGCAGGGGGGGGATAGGGGGGGGGCGCTCCGTCTGGAGGTGTGTTGCACTGGTTTGACAACATTTCATCTCGTCGTCACCTCCGAGAGTAAACAAATCTTTTCCGGGACTGCACCTTTATGCTCGACTGGAGCCCCGGGTCTGTTTTCACCTCTTTCTGTTGACTGTGAGCATTTTTTACATCGAAAAAAAAGAAAAGAAAAAAAGAGCTTGAATACATACAAATGTATGCGTACTATTTGTGGTCTGTACGTGTGTTTATTCTGAGATTATCAGTGATAAATCCACACAGCTATTACTGTGTGGATGTAATTAGCTGCTAGCTAATTAGCTCTTATTTCAACCGCTAATCCCAACAATAAAATGTTAATGAATCACTCAAATGTTAAAAAATTGAGATTGAATAATCACAATATTTTATAGATTTAAAATCATCTTGAGCTCTCAAGTACATTAATTAAACCAGGAAAAAATAATCATAACACTAGATAAATCATGCAAGATAATAGATACACATTGTATCTTCTTTCTTTCTTTCTTTCTTTCATCAGCAGATTTGATCAAGGAGCAGCAGAAATATGTAAATAGATTGTGATGATCAACCATTTCTGCTAACAACACATTCAACAGCCGTCCGTAACCACTGCCCGTTTTCTCCCTCACAGATAAACATGATGAACAAATCCTGCTCATCAGAGGATCAGGTGAGCTGACCGAGGCCTAAACTCACCACACAGTTAATTACAGCGCCGCAGGAGGTCCCCTCGCTGCAGGCCGGCGTCACGCGGTGCGGGCCGGCGCCGCTCACCCGCAGGCCTGCAAACGGCCGGGAAACGCTTTGGGACCCTTTTGGGTGAGCAGATGGTCAGGAAGGAGTCGAGGGCCACCGTGTAAAGATATATGTGCATTATTCATCGCCCGGTGTAGACGGGGCGTAGCGGAGGAAAGTAGAAGCAGCAGCAGCAGCAGGAGGAGGAGCAGGAGGAGGAGGAGGAGGATGAGGAGAAGGCGAAGCGTTGCATTGCAGCGGAGACTGCAGCACCGCGCCGCATGCATCCCTCCCAAGGAATGCGTGGCTGTAGTTTTCTCTGACCCCGCTGTCCTCTGTGCACGTTGTCATCGTCTGCGTGTCCACAGACCGTTCACATGGGCTGGACATGCGGGAGCCCCGAGGGCGGCGCCGCGGGAAGGTCTTCAGCCTTCAAGTTCCTGGCTCTGAGAGGACCACTTTTTTACATCTTCAGAAGCCCCCCGGTAACTATTCTGCCACTACTGTGTGCTTCGGTTCTGATTGAATAAGAGGAACACATAGGGCACCAATTGGTGCTGAGTGTAGATGTTTTATACAATTATACAATCCACTATTGTTGTTGTAACAAATAGGGGTTAGCAGATGTGATCCCTACTACCCTAATACATCATTTATTTATTAAAAATATGAAATAAAAACTGCAAAATTCAAAACTCGCTGGCTGTTCCAAATTACACGGCTATCTGACACATTTAGGACGGATAAAAATGTTTGCTGAAGGTTTGAAAGAAGAACTTTGTTAGCCACGTTTTATTTTTGTCTGAAGTTTTGAACCGGAGTATTAAATTGGGGATTTATTCCTCCGTAGTGTGGTTTCATTGCATTTGGTAGAAGTTTTATTCAAGCAATAAGGTACGAGAGGCTGTATCTTCAATAATGTAACAGGTCGGGGGTGTAGTTAGGCCCGACGCGCAGCACAACCCTCCAACAGTTACATTATTGAAGATAAAGCACTGCCTCAAGTACCTTATTGCTTTTATAATACGGTTACCAGCGGAATTATAAATAGTAAGTAACCAGTAAGTAACCAAGCCACCAAAGGTTGTGTATCACGTTTCATCAGTCTTGAGAGAAAAATAGTCCCCGTACGTGCATGTAAACAGCATTGGGTCACGCACCATCGCATTCCTTCACGTCGCTCATGACGTCCACCTTAATTGTGCGGTGGCGAAAGCTCGCATTGCCTCAAAACGTTGAGTTTTTTTTTTTGGGCGATCGGCACCGAGCTAAAAGCTAAAATGTCAACTAGCGGTTGCGCAAAATCGAACGTGTTACTTTGAGTGCTCAGTGATATATGGAACGCTCGGGTCAACGTGAACAGCAAACTGTACATTATCGCTCAATAATTAACCCCTCCCCCGTGACTCGGTCTCAACCAATCAGAACGCTGGATTTCATCTTTGCGTAATATAATTATCGGTAATATTCTGGTGTTTATTAGTTTAGGCGACTCGTTGTCGTCGTTACACCGTTGCTCTGTGGACAATACTGCTAAAACCTGCTGAAGTCTTATATGTGACATTTAAGCCCATCCTTTTTTTTCTTTTCTTCTTGCATTATGCATTCTGTTCTTGCCGGGGTGACCAGACGTCCGCATCTCCAATGCCCTGATTTACAGCCTCACAAAATGCTGCACAGTGACCTCCTTTTTTCTGTTCTGGATATGGTCACCTAGAATAATGTTTCCCACTGGTGCAAGATGCAGCTCATCATCAAACACAATCACAGTAATCAGTAATCAATGTTTTCCTGCTTATTCCAGTGCTTATATTTCAGGGCCATGATGGGTCACATTGTGAACCTTAACATTCAACTATTTGGACCTCATTGTGTGCACTGGATGGAGAAGCCTTTCAGGTTTTGCACAATAAGATACTTAATATTTCCGCTCACGCCAACTTCAATGAAATATTTTTAGGGTTCATTGGACGTTGAATCCCTGAGACACAGAACGTTACACGTCCCATCTCCCGTGCGCTGTGAAAGGGGAATGAGCTGATCCAATGTGCGTTGAAACCAGAACTTCATTGTATCATTTAGAAAGTGTTTCCTAAATTGGTCTGAGAGGCATCCAAAGGCGGCCGCTGGCTGATGTTTGATGCAGCTCCACCATCACTTTAAAATGTTTCTTGCCTGACTGCCAGGACCAGTGAACAAAAGAAAATGTGCATTTGCGCTGTGCTTTCGCCATGTGACATCAACCCCTTTCCCCCCCATTAGTATAAAAAGACATCGCAGTCCAAAATGTAGCCTCTTTCATCCTCTCCCTCTGCCCTCTGATTGGTTGTGACGGGAGATCTTTCATCATACTCTCGCCCCCGTTGCGGCTCACCTCCTCCGTGGCAAAGGTCCTCAAGACGCTGCACATTACTGGGGTGTGTGTGTGTGTGTGTGTGGGGTCACTGTCAAACTCCCCCTCATTGGACCGTCCGTCCGTCTCTCTGATCATCTGAAGCCGGGCGCAGTCGCCACTTCGGATGGTCGTAACTCTGCTGGAAACGGTGGTTTCCGTGAAATGCGGCACCTTTCGGGCATATTTTGCTGAAACGTGGCGGCAGCCCGTATCCCCGAGGAAGCGATGGCCTGAATGTGCAGCGCTAATAGCACGAGTGCTTTAATCAGTGTAGCACGCCGCACACCGTTAGCGCAGGCCATTGAAATTAGCCCGGAAGGTATTTGAGGCGCCACTGAAATAAATCCCTCCCTCCGTAACAGGACGAGTGCCTCACGCGAGTCTGCACCCCAAAGTGAGTTGTTAAAGGGCGAGAAGACCCAATTATCTCCCCACAGAATGAGCGAGTCGAGGCCAATGCACAGTCATTATGACGTCATATTTTAGTTAGAGCATTCATAAAGAACTAAATGTCAGCGCACGCGGTCACTTAGTGTAACTGTTAAGTTTATCCGCTGTATAAAAGCTATCTGTACTCTCTGCCGCGGACAGAACCGTGGAAAGTAAATCCTGTACCGCAACCATGCAATTACCTGCAAGCCAAATGATGCAAGTCAGTGGGGTTTTAAAAAATGGATCCTCTCTCCCTGTTCCTTGGGTGTGAATGTTTCGATCCCGCCAGCAGTCACTCAGCTACCTGTGCAGGCGGTTTGCATTATGCATCCCATGTTGTTTTGATCCGCTTTTCTCCGTGTCTTATTTCTTCAGATCAGTGCGGCTGACTGGGGACACGCCGAGACAACGTATAACCTCTACGAGGTCCTTTTCAAGGTCCACAAGGTGAGTGGAGACCAGCGTGCCGGCTGCTTTTTCCTCTCGCGACCCGAGGGAGGATATTTGCGACGATCCCATGAACCGGAAAATCCACAGTGTGCTGATAATGACTTTTTGCGGCGCCACAGCTGTGGATGGCGGAGGATTGCTGGCTGCAGGCGCGGCTCTACTTGGGCCTGGAGCATTCGCCGGAGCAGCAGGACAACGAGTCGCTGTGCTTCAGCATCCTGGTGGGCCACGGCCAGAGCCACACCTTCCGGGTGGAGCTGGCCTCGGACCTGGCCACCTGGGAGAAGTCCTTCCAGAGAGCGGCCTTCTGGGAGGTGCAGCGAATACGGGTCGGTACGACTAACTGAACAACTAAAGAGCTGACTTGGTTTTTTTTTTTTTTCTTTAAAGCTGAATCCCGGTTCCCAAATCACTCGAATGGGGACACTTTGCTGTTTGTTGAATTTAAGGTCGCCGCACTACTACTACTGTGTGCTCATAATATATGATAAGCGATACAATATTCAGAGCGTAACGCATCAAACAGCTGTTTGAAGATACAGACACACACTCCCTCTGCAATGGTATTGTGGGACGTTTTGGTTACTTGTGGATTTAACACCGGTGTGTGATGGTGGACAAAAAATCAGAGCGAGATGAGCGAGTAAATCCCCATTTATGTTGTATCGGAATATTAGCAGAATACCTACCAGACCGTGTGTGTGTGTGCATGTGTGTGTGTGTGTGTGTGCGTCACTGGGAGACAGCCCGATCTTCAGATGTTAAAACGATGAGACGGACCGTGGGGTTTTATTGATCAAGTTTTGAACTCACCTGCGGCTTTTCTTTTGTTTTTGTTTGCTTACAAATATCGACGGCGTGCAGCCAGCCATCGTGAACAATTTTCCCGTGAGAAGTGTCCCCGGCTCTCTCCGTGCATCGTGACTTCTTCTCAGTCGTGACATTAATTGATGCAAAGCTTTTCACTGTCGACACAAGTCGCCCAATCTGGCGAATACAATTACTGCGTTTCGTCACTTTTAACAAAAGGAAAAAGCTCTGCGTTTGTTTGTCAATGCTCGCACAACAATGTCTAAAGACAATTAATGACGTTTTTAGTTTGCGCTGGAGTTAAGATTTCACTTTCTGTATAAAGGAGTTATGAAAATTACCTGAAGAATAGTAATCTGCTTGTAGCTTGTGAAAAAAAGACAAATGCTCTATTATTATTCTTTGTAGAAAGAAATATGAGCGCCTATTACTGTGATTAAAACATGCTATTAGCAGCTAATTAACATTGGCTCAATAGAAAGTGTTACCAAGAGTTCTCTAGTTACCCTCAGGCAGGCATTTTTTTGAATTTATCCAATTAGTTCTTCCCCTTCCTCCCAATCTGTTCACAGGTTCTGAGCGGATTTAAACCTTTGAGCTTATAATTCAAAGCGAGGCGTCAGCGTGTTTTCCCCGTGAATGTTATTGTCACTTCAAAAGCTAAAGAATCGGTCCTCGAGTCAATGAGCCATTAAATTACCACTTAAGCGAATATGTTTAATGTGCAGAGGGCGATCAACCCCGTGAGCTCAGCCGCCGAGAGGCTGCAACATGAAGCCGAGTCTCACGTCGCTCACGTTTGCTGCCTTTTCTGATCGATCCGTGGCTCACATTTCTGCTTCCACTCGCACGCAGGCCCCCCCCCCCCGCAAAAAAAAACAGCTGTGCAGTTCATCTATTCGTCCCAGCTCGATACCTGTGTGCGATGTGCTGTCTCTAATCTCAATACAATGACAAAGTGTTTCAAAGCTTCATTACGATTCACCGGGCATCGTTCATTTAGGAGAAGTGAAGCCTGAGCTCTTTCAATATGAAACTACACCCATGCGATCGATCCTGCCTGAAACGGTGTCTTCATATAGTTTTTGGTGTTGGAAATTATAAACATATTAACGCTGCCTTGTCCTAATGTATCTGTTAAGATGGTTTCGTGTTGTTTCACCTGTTTCTACCATACAATACATGTGGAATTGAAGACGCTGCCGCTGCGATGTAATGCTGCACATGCTGGAATATACTCAGACACCGACAGCTTCGCCGGCCTCATCCTGCTCCGCCCTCCATGTGGGTGGAGGAGCTAGAACGAGCTGAATGAGTATTTGATGAGATATTTAACAGAATCTTAAAGAATAGTTGTTTGTGTATTTCAGCAACAAAGCTCTGAAGCTTCCCTACGGCAGTGAATCTGTGTCATCGGGGGTTGAAATAAAAAGGTGATTGAATTTCTAGCACTGAATATTTTTATGCATTGAAATTTTAGTAAATAAAGAAGAGTTAAAGCCCCGTTATTATTGGACATGGCTACAATCCGAAGCCCAAGGTGCTTTGGGTGCTCGCTCCTTTTGATTGACGCACGGTCCTGATCTTGAATCTAGAATCGATTGCTCTTCCTTAGTGTCCCGGATGTTGGTGTTTTTACGGCTGAATTTTCTGGGCTGAATATTGTAACCTTGATTTTTTTTGCGGCTGAATATTTTAACAGTGTTTTTTTTAGGTTGAATTTTTTGCAGTATTTTAATGTTGAAAAACATTCAGATACATTGTTTCAATGCATAAATATTCAGTGCTAGAAATTCAATCACCTTTTTATTCCAACCCCCCCGGTGACACAGATTTACTTCCATACTTCCCACTCATAACAATTAAAAAGTTTTTTAACAACTACAGAAAAACCTTCAGTCCTTGAGTGCATCTCTAATTTATATAGTCAATTACATTCATAAATAAATGCATCATTACACGGTTTCCATCCCACTCGCATTGTTAAAAGGGTCACATTTCACAGGTCTTTTTTCGGGACGTCGTTCTGCAGCTTAATGCAAGTTTCCTTAATGACGAGTTCACAAGTTGCAGCTGCGTTATTAACGGACGTCCAAGAATGAGACCAACGAGGTTGTTCAAATGAGACGTTTGTAGACAAATATAAGCTTATTTTTAACCCTGACGAATATTAGGAATGTTTGTAATTTGCAGCATGCAACATGTGAGCTCTCCCTTTTCAGCCCATTCGCACCTTTTTACCCATCAAGTGCAGCCAACCAAAGATAATGGCTGAAAATGTTACAACGCCCAGGGGGGGCAGGCGGGGGGGGAGCTTTGTTACTCTGGACCCTTAAATAGGGACATTTATAAATAACACAAAGCGGAGCACCTGTCAGCTGATGTTTGATTCTCCAGCACACTGAGATCCTTTTATGGGTCAACATGGGGTGCACATATAATTAAACGTGTTCGTGCTCTAGCGGCGGGGGCCGGGGGGGGGGTCGAGATGGGGGGGTCGGCCAGCTGCACCGACGACCTCGGAGACATTCTGTCACAGTCCTGGAAGCCATTCTTAATCCCTTTTTAGGTTTGTGGTGAATGAGAGTTGAGTCATAATTACTACAAAAGTTAATTACATTCTCCAGTTAATTCTGCCAACTGCTCAGGCTTAAAAAACGTCTCGATCCAGAGGCTGCCGCCATGTTTTATTTACAGAAACACGCCGTTCTTATGAAGCGGCAGCTGTGGCCGTACGTGTTTTTTATTTTTTTAATGTTGTGTTTTTGGGGACCCGTCGTCTTTTGAAAGAGGGAACGACGTCAAATTGAGCTCATGTGTCCACATGCATTTTTTTAGATTTTTGGTGGTCAAAGGTCAACGTTCCGCGTGACCTCCCCATCAGCCCTGTTCTGGTGACCTCGTGAAGGTGCCAAAGTCCATGTCTTTTGAGAAAAGGCTTCATTTTTTTCGCCTCGACGGTGCTTAAATGTTCTGTAATAAGTCAGGAAACGGATGATCATTTAAATGAAGTATTTGCTTGACCTCTTTTGTTGTAGCAGCATGAGGAACAAATCGTTCTCCCGTCATCGCTGTTCAAACTCAACAGCTTCAGTATTTGATTAACACGATGGGCACCAGTGGAAACACTTTGAAGAACAAAATGCTTCATGTGTTGACTTCCAAACTCCAGTCGGTAACGTCGCAGCTCGTTGCATTTCACGCGGGACGCTGCAGCAGCAGCAGCAGCAGCAGCAGCAGCAGAGCGCCGCTTCCCGTGATTTCCCTGGACGCTGCGCGGACAAGGCGGAGCACGCAGAGAGAGGACAGGTCGTCTCTACGACGAGTTCACAAAGCGGACCGTGTTTCGAGAAAAATACGTTTCCTTTGTTCAAATGTACTCCGAGGTAAAACATGCGACGTGCAGCTTACTGATGGGTTTTAGTTTTCAGCGCTGTAGGAATGTAATTGGCAGAGATGCCGTCATGCACCGAGGGACGAGGAGTTAAAGAGGCATTACAATCCTGAAAAGAATGAAGGGCCCGTAAAGGGAAGTCAATTTACTTTCATTAAAAGATGCTCCTCCAGATTCACAGACATCTCCGTCCCAATGCCGATGGGAAGTCATGTGACCGACCCCGGGAGGAAACTCGCAGTATGGCCGCCACATCAAACAACGCGGCTTGGTTTAACATCGTTTAATTGGGACGTTCTGGGGTGAAGCCGCCACGTTGAGATCAGGTCGTGACCTTCCCACGCCGATCACGAGACAGCGGTTTTGTCTCCTCTGTGCACCTGGTGCTACACGAGGTGTGGAACCAGTGGAGGAGGCTAAAGAAGAAGCAGGGCGAAAGGATCGCCGTCAATCAGGCCCAGTGCAGAACGGGGGGTGTGGGGGGGGGGGGGCAATCCACTCTACATGTGCTGTCAGGTTGCAAGTACCAATGTTTAAATTCAGTCCAAGCAACCAGATACGGATTCATGTTAAATATAAATAATGAATGCTACATATATTTACATTTATGAATTCAGAACGGTGTGTAATGTGCCAACATTTGACTTCTTGGTGAATTTGAATCACTTGTGCATCGGGAGCACAGCCGTGAGCCCACATCAAGGATAACAGCGGTGCTTATTAACTGTGTACTGTGAAGTAAGCCCACTTCTTACCAAGTCGAATAAGCACACTTGGTTTCCCCACTCATCAGAATGAAAGCACGAAAACGTGATAACGAGGCGTTTCTCCCGTCTTTAATGATGCACACGTGGGACGCCGTCCTTTTGGGACACCAATGAAAGTGGTGAAGCATTTACATTTGCCTGTGATGCCCCTGCTCTCCAGCCAATTAGGCCGGCCTCCCGTGACTCAGCAGCCGCTGCGTGTGAGCGTTACGTAAACATCCCGATGGCTGGTAGTGGGAGGGTCCGCTGTCCACCCTGCAGCCCCCCCCCCCCTCTTGTTGGCCCTATTTCGTTTTTTTGTCTCATCCGCTAGAAGACCAACATTGGCATCGGACCTGCTAGCTTTAAATGAAGATTTATCCCCCGCTCTTTGTCTTTGAGGGACGCAAAGCTAGAAGCATCTGTTGAAAACAAGAGGTGTGCTCACTGCGGCGCCACAACACACACCAGTGAGAATGAACTTGTTTTCTGTAACATTCTTTTTTCATTTTTTTTTTTTTTTCATATCATTCCCCACACACACACACGCCTTTGCTCCTCACACTTTGCCGCAGAGACGTTCTTCGACAAAATATTTAATTTCATGTCGCTAATTCTGCCAGAAAAAGAAGAAGAAGAAGAAAAAAAAAAAAAATCCCTTTCCAATTAGGGGAGTGTAGTGTAATGTCGTGTCGTGTCGTGTCGCCACACAGCTTCGCACGCGCTGACAGCAAGAACTTAGCGGCCGGCCGGCTGCGTCTCCTCCTCCGTCACAGCTGAACTATAACGACGCCGCTAAAGAGCACAAAACACTCACTGCACTCTGTGGTTGTGTTAAAAACCCTGAATCCAATCGTTGGCGTTCCAGCGGAAGGGAGGGGGGGGGGGGGGGGGGGTGTGGGACGCTGGACGCTGCTTTGACTGAAGGCTCATACGGGAAAAGAACTCCAACGCCTTTTTCAACGACGGCAGTCACACCTGTGCTTCTCCTGCCGTGAGGCAAAAAAAACGAGTAAATACCAAGTGAAGGATGATTTATATAGAGGTCATGCGTGGTTGGACGTGACATGTGACGTGTCAGCCACGCATACCATAAAGTAAATATATAAAAACCTCCTTATTGACGGCGCCCCGATTCTCCGTCAACAGTCCAAGAGCTACATGTGCAGCAGCCAGGGGAACGTGCTGAGCTTCACCGTCGACTTTGGATCGGGCTTCACCTGCTCGGAAGCCTCCTCAAAGGTGCAGTAGTGGATCCTGACTGTCTCTGCTCGGGTGTGTGTCTCTCTCTGTTTGAATCACACATTTGTTGAAATGCCTCCCCGTTTAGACCCCACTGTGGCGATACAAGTTCTCTCAGCTCAAAGGCTCCTCTGATGACGGGAAAACCAGGGTGAAGCTCCTCTTCAAGAATGCCGAAAGCAACCAAATAGAGATGAAGGTAATTCAAAGGGAGTCTGTTACATCAACATTGCACTTGGATAAGAAATGCGAAATGTTATTCTATACATAAACCATCTTCACAGCTCCGCCTCTCTCTGTTTCAGGAGCTGGAGTTTGCTAATCTCACAGCCGTCCTTCACTGCATACATTCTTTCATTGCCGCCAAAGTGGCCTCCGTGGACCCCCTCTTTGTGCACAGCCACAGCCTCTCTGGACATCACGCGAACACTTGAGAGGACGCGTCCTCCTCGTCATGTGCACCTGTTGCATATCGCCGGTATTTTATTTCCTGCACAGAGGCCAGCTGCCAGGGACAGCCCGTTCTTGCTATTTTTGTACGGACTACCGAATAATAAAACATATTTGTAAAAAAAAAAAAGGAAAAAAAACTGTAAAAGTAGATAATGTTGTTGGGTTTGGAGATTTTTTCATTTTTGACCCAAAGCAATGTATGAACAGTGTTCCCTCGCTCGTGACATGTTGGAGTCTGGGCTGCCGCACGGTGGACGGCTCCCATACGTTTGACGACAGGACGAGAATCGCCGGGCAGAGGAGCCGCCACTATTTTTTCTCAGCAGATCACCTCTGAAGCTTGTGCTGTGGAAGAAGAGCGAGGCCCGACTTTGGATGCCGGCTGGCTGCCTTCACGGGGATTCTCTTTACTCAAAACTCACAGTTAAACAGAAATGAAAACCTCTCTGTTTCCAGTTCCCCTCTGGCCTTTTAATGCCTGAACACAAACGCAGTGCAGTGTCCATAAGCCTCCAAATAACCACTGAATTTACTCCACATAGCTCCGATCGACTTGTGTGACGTTTGTAAGATTTGTGAACGTCTTCTCTGAACCAAATAAAGGCCAGAGGTTCTGATTCCTCCAGCCAATGGGGACATTTGGTCTTTCGAAGCACCACTCCCTCACTAAGTACTAACACAATGCACAAAATGCATGTGAGTCATGTAATGGTTTCTGTGTGACTGGACTGGTGACACTAAAGGTGGTTCTCAGCTGAAGGAAGTATTGTCACTTTGGATTCTTTGCTGGTCCCTCGTGTAACAGGGAACGTCAATGAGAAATAACGCATTTATTACTAGTGCCTCGTGGTGCATTGTATCGTGTAGGTGTCAGTTATCGTCTCTATCGTGGTTGCAAGTATTTTCGTGTAAAATCTTGTTTTTTTTTAAATGCAACTCGCTTCACTTCCTGCAAACTCTGAGATTCTTTCCTCCAAAGTTTTGAATGAAACTGTTCCGCCTCGAAGCTCGGACACAAAAGAGCCACAACTGCGACAAACACAAAGTCCCCTGCGGAGTTGCGTCATCGGGTCGCATCAGCAACGCGTGAAGCACCGACCAGCAGCGGGCCGTGAGCCCCCCCCCCCCCCCCCGCCGGCGCCACATCGGGCCCCCCGAACGCCAGCCTAGGGATCTGTGACGAGCAGAACCTTCCAGAGAAACGCTGCACTTTTGTTTCACCTGTTTTACGCTTCGTAGTGTAGACGTAATTCGGATCGCGTTGCATTCGGCAGTGAAAAATGGCCTCCTCCATTACACCCACTTTTACTACATTTCAAATATCAGAGAAATAAAATGGGCCACAATAGTACAGCGTAATACCGATCTCTGGAACTAGTGTTCAACCCAAATATACTAAGTGACTAAAATAATGGGCACAAGTTATTCTCAAACCAGTCGACCGACCACAAGAGAAACACAGGATTTCTGAGTTATTCTAGTGGGGGCGGTTTCGCCTACTTAACCTTTGCAAAGCGCTCCCTGCACCATCGGAATATATAAGCACAGGCTTCAGTGATGATGTGAAAATGTCCCGATCTTCCGTTGGAGACTGGCCACTGAAAATGGCTCCTCATTTTAATTTCATTTTTCTCGTGTTGCTGTGTGTTTTTCTCCCAAAGGTTTCAAATGATGAATCCAGGACTTTAAACTGTAAGTAACTTTTCAATTTATTTTTCTGTTTGAGGATGAAAATTTAAAAAAAAACAAAAAACAGCAGTTGTTATCCTCTTAGAAAACGTCGTTGTATGTTTCACTTTAAATAAAGTAATCCGATTTACCACCAAACCTGCTTATAATGCTGGTGAACCCCCCACGTCCCTTTTTAATTGTTGATACCTCAAATCTGCTAATATTTAAAATGTACCACTCCATATGTCCGAGTTAGTGGTGCAATATAGTATTAACAGCCTACAAGATATTCAAACAACACGCTTATACAAAAGCACAGAAGTATTAGCTAAATGTTTGATAATAACTTTGTTTAAAGTAGAATTGAATGTGATTTATTGTTTATATGACGACAGTAGAAACCGTTGACTTAAAACTGACTTAAAAAGTGACATAAAACTCTATCAAACAATGCATTTTCTTTAAAAAGCTTGTGTTTTTATTGAAGGCCAACATGTAATATGTGTATTAGAGGCAGCAAGAAGCAGAATTCAATTCTCAAAATTGTATTTTAGCCAAAGTACTTGTGCAGACCTCTTCTGAAAGATGACGTTTGAGTCTAAACGTTTTAACGCTGTACGTGTGGCAGCAACCGGCGACGCGAGAGAACTGCTCATCTCCTCCCGTCGAGAAGGCCTCCTCCGGATGGTGCACGAGGCCTCCTCCTCCTCCTCCTCCGCCCCCCTCCTCCTCCCCTCCACACAGCGGTGCTATTGCCTCCCCCGTCTCTGTACTGCAGAGAGAAAACACAAAAGGGCCCTAAAGCTTCTCCCTCTGCGCGCCGTGCTCAGGCCTCAGAGCGACCCCGAGGCCCTGCAGGTGTCACGGGCCGCCGAGGTGTTCCACGCCAGCCTGCAAGTCCTCCAGAACACAGCGAGGCGGAGAAGCAAGAGGGGCGTCACGGCAACGGGTAAGAACCCTCTCGCCTGGGAAGGAACCCTTTGGAGCCCACTCGGACAAACAAAACAACTCTTGACTGATCCGTCTTCTGCTGGGTCCGTCAAAGCTTTGTTCATGATGTGATGAAAATACTTTCAAAGGTTGGCGGGAAAAGTAACTTTTACCCCCCCCCCCCCCCCCCCGCCGATGCCAGGGCCGCTCTCCCGGGAGGACGTGGCGCCGATAGCGGAGCTGTCCAAGTGTCCCCCCCCAACGCATCCGGCCTCCTGCCTGCAGAGTCACGTCACCAAGTACCGCTCCATATCCGGCCTGTGCAACAACAGGTAGCCCCCCCCCCCCCCCCTTCTGCCGCACAGTGGATAATAAGTTAAACGGGAAACATCCCACCGTCTTGAGTTTTCTTTTTTTAAACTCAAATTTGACTGTTTTCATCTCAGTTCAATAAACGCTTTAAATTTCAAACTAGCTTCAAAATGCAGTTTTTTTTTTTTTCCCCTCAGGCAAAATCCTCTGTGGGGAGCCGCCAACACCCCGTTGGTCAGGTGGCTTCCAGCTGAATACGAAGACGGAGAGAGAGAACCCAAGGGCTGGAACCGAGGCCGGCTCCACAACGGCTTCCAGCTCCCCCCGGTAATCTACCAGACACAAGTCTGGGGCGGTGACATTAGAAAAAGAAACCTTGCAAAACCTCGAGTTAATGTGGCTTTCCATTTATTTTCCTGACCTGTTTTACGGCAGATAGAGTCCACAGCGATTGGGGCTCGGCGGACTAACGTTAGTGTGTGTGTGTGTGTGTGAGATGACACAGATTCCCGGGTTTCATTGGAATTTGGCGGACAGAGATAAAACTCACTGGTTTCACAGCGTGAAATGAGTCGGTTTGCAGGCATAAACATTATTTCTTCTTTTTACGGGGCAAATTAAACTGTTATTCTGATGTTTGCATTGGATTTCAGTGTTAATTCATGCAGCCGTCTCACAGAGTGAAGGATGTTCAGTGGAAAAGAAGTGATCCGACATGCATCCGTTGTAATATACTCGCATTTCACCTCCTTGTGTGAGAGAGCTACAATTCACTTAAGTGCTTTAGATTATTAATAATCTTAATGATAAACTAATCGCCGATAAATTATGGGAGCAAAGGACTCGTATGACACAGCCCATCTGTGGAGTGTGAGACCTTCGTGGGTTTTATAACACAACTAAATGAATTTAAGAATAAAAAGTCATCCAGCTTAACCCCAGACTGGGAAACAATAGGCCCGTCCCCAGAAAATATGTTCATTTCCGCCTATGATGAGATAATAAAAAATAAAAAAAAATAACCCACTGGCTGATGAATGCCGAGCCACCGCAGAGATAGCTGGGAGGAAAATGCAATTACACCGTTAAAAGAAAAGTGGTTTTCACTGTCATCCAAAAGAACTAATCCTCTCGCGTTAACAGCCATGGGAAGTCAGCCAGAAAATAATAAGGAGCGCCACCAAGGAGACGGACGGCGCCTATTCTCACCTGCTGGTGGAGTGGGGCCAGTACATCGACCACGACGTGACCTTCACCCCGCAGAGCAAAGGCCGCGCGCCGGGATCCGCCGCCGGGGCGGACTGTTCCGCCGCCTGTCGGAATGCGCACCCGTGCTTCCCCATCCAGGTGAACCCTTTTCACAGTGTGTTTCTAAAGCAATATCCTCACATTTTGGGATGTGGGCGTAGTCTCTTGTTTTAAAGGTAGACGAGAGGATCGATGGCGGCTTGAAGGTTGAGCCAGAAGCTGTTTAGATTACATTAGAAGAAAGGATGACATGATTCTGTATATAGTCCAGTGTGTAATTAGTGTAATTAGCCAGTACTCGTGACCTGTTTCTACATTTTCTTTGCGTTTTTTACCTTAAAAGCAGGTTTTTTCAGAGTAACTTAACCAGGGCCAAACCTCTGCCTCATTCATTGCTGTGATCCAATCACAAGGATTAGTCAAGTTTACCAGAAGCTACTAGCAAATCCCCCCCCCCTTTAAGGTTAATGAGATTTTGTACAGAGTCTTCTCATCTGACTCTTAAGTATTTAAAGAGGCCCTTGAAGCATGTGCTGCTCTCCCCAGACGGGGGCTCCCACCTCCGGGGCCCCGGGCTGCATGCCCTTCCATCGCTCGGCGCCGGCCTGCCCCGCCCGCCCCGGTGCCGGCACGCCGCGGGTCCGGCAGCGGCAGCAGCTGAACGCCATCACGTCGTTCATCGACGCGTCGCTGGTGTACGGCCACACGCCGAGGCGGCAGGCCCTCCTCCGCGACCTCTCGGGCCTCGGGGGGAAACTCGCCGTCAGCGAGCGCTTCAGGGACCCCGAGGGGAGGGCCTACCCGCCGCCGGCGCCGGCCCCGGTGTCGGCGTCGGCGGCCTGCCGGCAGGGGCCGGGCGGCGACGCGGTGGAGTGCTTCAGCGCCGGGGACGGGCGGGCGAACGAGGGCCTGCCTCTGGCCTGCCTGCACACGCTGTGGCTGCGGGAGCACAACCGCATCGCGGGGGAACTGAGGCGCGTCAACGCCCACTGGAGCCCGGAGACGCTCTACCAGGAGAGCCGCAGGATCGTCGGCGCCCTGCATCAGGTGCGTGGGTGCAGTTTGTTGCTTTGGTTTTAACTCCTATTTCAGCCTCTTCGTTACATGGTCACTTCTGTCCCTGATCACAAGCAGCTAAAGTATTCCTATGTAGACCTGCGTTAGATATTAACCTTTGCTTCTGTTTTTTTCCTCTCCCCTCCGTGCCTTTGAACCGTCTGTTCTTCTTAGCTGATGTCCGTTCGGAAACATTGTGCGAAACCCTAAACACATTTATTTAAGAAGGCGGGGGGGGGGGGAAGCCACCAGAGGCCCGGCAGAGAGAAATCACAAAATCCGTCATCATTTGAACAGGACTTTTGTGCAAAAGGAAACGCTCGGGAGCACAAAGCACTGCTGCCTCTCCTCGCTCTTGTCTCCGTGTGCTTGTTTCTAAGTGGGGTTTCTTCTTCTCGTGCTTGCGAGTAGAGAAGCAGTATTTATATTAGCTGGAGGCGAGGGGGGGGGTGGGGGGTGGGGGTCATTTTTCAAGGTGAAGAAAATGTTGGGTAAATTGTGTAAAAGCTTTTTTTTTTTTTTTTTTTTAAATGGAAATGGTGCACTGCTTTCAGGGCAGGGGATGAGTGGGCCGTCACGCTACAGGCCCGGATGCTCCTCCAGCGCCTCTGAGTTTGTAAGTTTGTATTCCGTCAGCGCTGTTTGCAGGTGACCCAGGGACAAGGCCAGAGGAAGGAGAGTCACAGCACTGAGAGGAGGGAGGACGGCCTGTTTAAATATTTGTGCGAAGACCAAGTGTAGGGAGGCAGGGAGAGGAGAAATGTGAGGTTCTGCCTGCTGTCCTGACTGTGATCTCGTTCATTTTCTCAGAAATCACAATCACGTCTTCTATTTGGTTCTGCTTTTGTATCTCAGTGGCTTAAGGACAGAGTCTTTCCGCCTGAGGCTGTGCATGTCGTCTGCAAATCACACGCAAGTATTACTTTAACGGAGGAAAAAACAATGCTGGAGAACTAGATTTAGACAAAGAGTTGTAAAACTGCATGGAGGTCTCTGTAAGTTGAGCCAGAGAAGGCGTCCTTTCTGAAAGTGATGTGCAGTAATAAAATGAGGGTCTTGCCTTAAGCCGTAATGCTTTAATAAACTATTTAGGAGGAGTTATCTCTATTTGTTTGACTCGGAACAAACAGCTAATTAAGAGAAGCAACAGAATTAATTTTCTTCTTTCAAACCATTAAGTTATGATAATGTGATATGTTTTATTAAACTAAAAGTATCACATGCTATTTCTTAGCTTTTTATCCACTTCTTGCCCTTGTCTTATGCTTTATCCTACCCAATATGGTGGGAAAAGTACATGATTATTTTACAGGAACTGTGTGTAACATTTAGGTAGATATATTGGCAGATATTGAATATGATAATAATACTTCTGCTTACTTGGCACAGACGTTTGCGTCTGCACACTGCAGCTAAGCAAAGTGTTAGCTTCAATGTAAGAGCAATGTGCCAAAAATGTGCAAATTTCATTCCCTCATCAGACAACCAGATGGCTTCACCAGTAGTAACGGCCTTCATTTTGGGTCATCCATTAGCAGCAATAACAGTTTATCCCATTTCCCATTGGTAATGTTTTCCCACCATAAAGGCGTCTGGCGCTGTGCACAGCAGCAACAAACGGCCCCACCACAGTTCATTCTAAACATACCGCTCCGTCAGATCGTTAAGACATCAATCGATGCTTAATGTGGCCTCGTGTTCCACCTCAGTATTAATGTCGCCCCTCATCCAGTCTCACTTGAACAAAAGAAGAAGAAAAAAAGAGCCAAATCCAACTCTGCAGCTTCCAGCTCATTGTGGTGTTGTGTTGGTCCATATGGATGAATCCCAACAGCTTCCCCCCCCCCCCCTCTTTATTTAAATCCAGACAGCTGTTCCCTGCAAATAATCTCGCACATGGCAAGTGTGCAAGATGCTGTGTTCACACGGCATTATTCTCCACAAGTCACTGGGAAAAAAAACTTTTTTAATGCATCAAAATATGCGCAGTAATTAAAAACAATAAAACACGCCCAGGCGAAGGATTAGTGTGTAATTAGGCCGACTTAACTTTTCCAATTGTTTGCAGAGGCAGTTTTTTAGTGGACGTATGTGATTCAGTTAATGAATCCATTCCGGTGTGTATTTTATACCATTATTTTGGAGGTTTACTGTACTATGTCAGACTGGAAGAAACGCACGTCTCCTTCCATTCTGCTTGTGTTTTTGATTGGATACGACGTAACGCCGTAACTTCTTCTGAATC
The DNA here is from genome assembly GCF_949316345.1 of Pungitius pungitius. Classification (NCBI taxonomy): domain Eukaryota; kingdom Metazoa; phylum Chordata; class Actinopteri; order Perciformes; family Gasterosteidae; genus Pungitius; species Pungitius pungitius. The sequence goes on from NC_084913.1 coordinate 3,702,797, forward strand.
CAACATCCGATGTTGGGAGTGTTTTGATTTTAAATGTGTGCAGATTGTGTAAAAAGTGACATGAATGTGTAATTTAATTTTTTTGTCTTCACATGTTTAGTGGTTCAAAGTAAAATATCGATCCAAAAGGTATTGGTCGAGTCGGATGTAGTGGATAGAAAGTAAAGTCAACTTAAGTCGTGAAAAGCTCCTCAAAAGGAACCAGAACCGTCTCCGTGGCTTTGGACCTGGAGTCTTTCTAAGCCGTGTTTTCTTAAATTGACACGTTGTCGCTCAGCTTCACTCACCGTCGCTTTCTTTTTGAAGGTTTGGGACTGTGTGTAATTGTATTTTTGTACAGGTTTTAATTGAGCGATAGTTTGGCATGTTCAGAAGTGCAGAGGTCAGCAGGGGGCGGATGCAAAAGGAATTTTAGCACCTAAAAAAGATCAATCCCCGTTAAAGTGTATGTTATACTTATATTTTCACAGTTTTAACTTGCCTGTTCTCAAAGGGAACTGGAGAGGTTACCAACGTTTTCTCCAAAGCCACCTACTTTATATACATCTTTTGAGTAAATTTGGAGTTTGGAGGTATTTGGGAGGTTTTAAGATAACACAAGGGAACCAGCCAACAGCAGAACTTTCTCCAATCAGGCGCCAGATTGACTAAGAATGAGTACCACAAACAAACACCCCTTTTAAAACTACCCCTTTAAGACTGCTCTTTAGTGAGTCCATTCAGATCATTGATAAAATGATCCAGGTGTCCACGTCATCGCTCCCTCCTGAACGAGTTCACCTCGTCATCATCACGTGGTGTACGTTGTACTGACTCTTTGAGTAATGCCCTCATTTAATCTCTCGCGGCGACGACATCGCCATCCGCCTTCCTCCATGACGACCTCGGCAAACCCTCTCTTCCTCACGACCTACAGATCATAACCATGAGAGATTATGTCCCGAAAATCCTCGGCCGGGCGGCTTTCGATCACCACGTCGGACCCTACCGGGGCTACGATCCGACCGCAGACCCCTCCGCCTCCAATGTGTTTGCCACCGCCGCGTTCAGGTTCGGCCACGCCACCATCCCTCCCGTCCTCAGGAGGCTGAACGAGAGCTTCCAGACGCACCAGCGCTTCGGCGACCTGAGGCTGCACGAAACGTTCTTCAGTCCGTGGAGAATAGTCAAAGAAGGTCAGTGCGCTCTCATGAAGCCGCCTGTTGGAACAAATAAAGAATCCCGTAAGCACATGGAGCAACACTCTATATGGGTCAGCTTGTGCATGTTCAGCACGAAGCTCTGTGTAGGTGTAAAAAAGACATCCAACAAGACCTTTCAATACAGTACCTATCCATTACTTATTTTATAATAACGTGCAAGATGACCCACTATCTGTCACATACTAGTATGCTAAATAAAAGGCTTGCTTCTAGCAACCAAAACCAAAGCAAATTATTCAATTGTTCTTGTCATTGTGACCTTTGCTCAACTCAACGCAGCAAAAGCACTTTCATCGGGGCGATGCATGTGTGCGTACTAGTTTATATCCGCGGGGTCATTTTACACCAATGTTTACCTTCCTGGAACGAGGTGAATGTGTGAAACGGCCTTTTCATCAAGTATTTATCCCCAGGCCCGCTCATCCTGGTTGCTCACATCAAATTGGACACCGGTGGGCCCAGGGGAAGCAGGGGGGGTCCAGGCTCAGGAGGGGTGTACACAATGTTTTTTTATGAAAGCAACAGTCCGAAAATGGTCCGAAAAGGACGTGTCAGCCGGAGACTGTAACCTGAGTAAAGAGCAATAACTCACAATAAAAAAGTGTCTCCAGGTGGAATCGAACCGATCCTGAGAGGTGCCTTCGGAACCGCGGCATCGGCCGGCAGCGCTAACATGCTGCTGACGGAGGAGATCACCGAGAGGCTGGTGGTGTTGGACGTGCCGCGGCCCATGGACCTGGCCTCGCTGAACCTGCAGAGGGGACGAGACCACGCCCTGCCAGGTGAGCGCCGGTCCCCCGAGCCAGCGCCTGGCAAATCGGTGTGACGATGCGCGGGAAGCTGTCAACGAGTCACCGTGGTGACCCATAATCCTCCGTGATAATGTCCACAAAAATAGTATTAAATAAAACGCGGGACCTGGTGAGACTTAGGGGGCTCATTTTGTGTCTTATTCCATCTCGGGAGAGGCTCGCTAGCGGCTAAGCTAGCGGCTAAGCTAGCGGCTAAACTAACTCCCCAGCGACTTTTCAGGCTACAACGACTGGAGATCCTTCTGCGGACTGGAGCGCATCGAGGAAATGGAAGGATTCAAGAAGGTTGTGGGGGACCACAGGGTGGCGGAGAAGATGGCGCGAGTGTACAAGCATCCCGACAACGTGGACGTGTGGCTCGGGGGGCTCGTCGAACACATGACGCCGGGCTCGAGGACGGGGCCTCTCTTCGCCTGCCTGATCGGGAAGCAGATGAAAGCACTCCGTGACGGCGATAGGTACATTGGATCAATATTAATATATTCTGTGCCAAACCCCTATGTGCGGTATGTTTTAAACTAACGTTCTGCTATATACTTTTAAGGACTTTCATTAAAGGATTATGCTTTTTTCAGGTTCTGGTGGGAGGCCGAAGGCGTGTTCAGTCAGCTTCAGAGAGCCCAGCTCTTAAAAGGTTCTCTTTCTCGGATTATCTGCGATAACAGCGGCATCAGGGAGGTCCCTCCTGACCCTTTCAGGTTTGGGAAGTACCCCTATGATTACATCTCTTGTGATCATATACCCTCAATTGATTTGGAAGCTTGGAAGGAGGAAACAAACCAAGGTGGGCCTCAAAACTTGTCCTGTCAAAAGAAGAAAAAGAAGCATATATTCCTTTGAATATTAAACATGAAAACCTTCTATCTCTCAATTCCAGACATGGAACAGTGTGGCATTCCCAGAACGATAAAGAATGGGGATTTTATTCTGTCTCCTACAAATGGCAAACTGGTCGCTCTGTACTCCTGTTACCATGGTTTCAAGTTAAAGGGGGCCGCCGCAGTAGTTTGCCAGGGAAATCAATGGAGTGATCAACCCCCACAATGCACAGGTACATGAACTATTTTTGCCGTGGATTCTTTTCTCTGTAACACTTGTTTGTGCCGATGATGCCTACGCGGAGTCGTTCAGAGCGAAAAGGGAGCTGTCAGCTCGTAAATATCATGTCCTTAACTGTATAAACCTCTGCATATTGACACATGCTCTGATGAGCTTGGGAAGGAGTTGGTTATAAAACACTCACAATTTGGTATACATCTATCTTTGGACTCTGCTCTTGTTCTGACTGGAGCTCTACTGCCCTCTGCTGGTAGTACTGGGAAAGGGGAAATGTCCCATTGGGAAATATATATATAGATAGGTCGGACTGTAATCAGATATGTGTGTAAAAGGTTTTTGTTTTTGCAGGGAATCACCGCTGACTTGTGACAGCGCCGCTGTTACCCTCAGGGAGACGTCGCCTTGTTGCCTCTATCTATATAGTTCTTGATCTCGTTAACAAAAATTGAGTTATATAATGAAACTTCATTAAATTTAGATGGTTTTATTCAATGACAGCTGATACATTTAGTAGTCTATTACTGTTCATTCATCATTTTAGGCTGCAAATACTGTTTTGTCCAATAAAATAACCCAGCTCATTCTGTAACTAGCACCCTTTTTCTGTCTATTCTTCTTGCTTTTGCAGACATCATATCACACCAACATATGTGTGTTTCTGCGTTCACCATTTTTGGTCCTTCTTCAGTAGTAAAAGGATCATGTTGCGTCCATATTTTATACATAGTCAGAATTTGAGGATTTGGGAGGGTTGCCAACCTGTCCATCTGATATGCCAATATAAAATGGTATATTCTCATAAACCTGAAAGCTAATGATAATTAATTAATTAATGCTTGATATTACTCATAATTTATGTACGTTTAAATGTGACTTTTAACTTGTTTGAGAAATTTACGGAAATTTAACGCATTTTTTGTCAGTACACACGATTAATAATTCGCTCAGCTTGTACACACATTAGGAATGTTTTATACTTATGTATCGTGATACTACATTGCCTGATCTATTCTGTATTTTTTCTTCGTTTATTATTTTTTAAAAGGACACTGACCTTATGTTTCTCTTCCTTTTGTTATTTCTATGAGGAAAGAAACCACAATAATGGTGCTATTACTATCATCCCACTGTACCAACATCTTTTCTCTGTTTTTATGGTCAACTGTGTCCAAGAAACCGTGTCAGTCAGGTGGTCTCGTGTCCATCTCGTGTCTTTTTCAGCCTAGTGTTTATTTTATAGATCCTTTTTGTTCTTAAATTTAGTATAAATCTATAAGAGTGATTTTAATTTCAGCGGCATTTGCCTTTTGTTAATAAACTTTAGGTTATTTTTCTTCAAACATTGCATATGTATATTCATTAGACACATAAACAGGTTTGGATAGTGCATTTATTTCGTAAAGTACAAAGTGATTTGCTTATTTCAACACGTCCAACTAAAATCTTACAGACTTAACACGTAAAATTTCTTTTGCAAAAGAACACCTTTGGTAGCCGACCTCGGTCAGATTAGGTGTACATCGAAAGGTACAGCCACTGCAAATTAAGGAGGGATAGATTATTTATCTGTAATGGTTAAACAATCATTTCATCACAGGAAACAGATTATCAAAATACAAAATCACTTTTTTCTACTTCGACACACTGGGACAGTCGTATGAAACACAGATGGCTTTTCCCTTTGTTTTAAATTCAACAGCTCAGCACATTTTGGATGCTTAAAAATATTAAAATAACAAGTGAAAAAAGATCAACAAAAACACTGTTAAACTTTAACCAACCTCTTGCTCGCGAAGAGTCATGTCCTTTCCATTCGACAAAAGTTTGAAGATATCTATTGAGAAATACATTTAAATATTTTCAAAACCAAAAGAAAATACACACATCTCACACACTGGTTCCTGTCCTCCGGTAGCAGCACATTTGAACCATGTTGACTTACGGTTCACGCGGTCAAAGCGGAGGATGAGACTGATGAAGCTCTCCAGCGTGATGTGTCCAGAGGAGGTGCCGTAGCGCAGCGCCATCAGGTTCAGAATGCTGTCGCTGATGGGGTTTCCTGACCAGCATACGCAAAACTTTATCAATAAGAGATTTCATTAATCTGAAGATTATTCTCTTGTTTTATTAAGCCGTGACAAAAGGCCCATTTGTGATGAAGGAACATCATTAACTTTATCATAACGGGTGTCTATTCTTGGTTACTGTGGTGTCTTGTGAGCCCACCTGAGGCCATGACTGCGTTCCTCAGCTCAATGAGGGAAAGTGTTCCTGATCGTGACACATCCGAGCGGAAGAAAACCTCCTATGAAGGAGAAGACTATTAGTTGGCTAAAAGTGTGACACGGCAATAAAACAAAAACACCACAACCCCATAACAGGACGCAACCTAACACTGAATAACTCATACAGCCATGTCTGTGATCTCCAGGTGGTCCTCACTTTCTTTTGTTATGGGATGTTTAATCCATATCTCTCCTACCTTGTACCCGATGACCTTGTTCCACAAATTAACAAATTCCCCGTCATTCAGTTTTCCGGTGATGGATGCCTAAACAATCATTAAGGTTTAGAGCTGTGCAGGTAAGTTTCAGGTTTCAGGAGAACCGCTTTTCATGTGTGTGAAAACACCAAAAGGTCAGGCAGGTTTTGGCTTGTTTGACATCCCTTCACCAAAAAGGATACGTCCATCAGAGCAACCATGCTGCGACAGGCGTCAATGCTGAAGCCTCCAGATTTCATGTCTCCTAAATGAACCAATAAAAATGTCAGGGCACTTCATTTGCTATATATAGGGTCATATAGGGTTAAATATATAATATATATATATATTTGCCGTTTAAACCTTTTAGGATGTGTTCATTCAGAAGCTTCTGGAGCTTCTCGGCATCCACCTCCTCATACTGGAAATAAAGGCACGAACAGGGAATGCAGCAAATCAACATGCACACATTTCAAAAATGTTTTTAACTATCGCATTGAGACCCTAAAATCACCATGTCAGAGTACTGACGGAACACGGTTCTCTTCGTCTCGTCCACCACTCCATTCTCGATCGGGTTGGGCTGTGAAAGAATGAATTACACAAACTGATGAGTTGATGTCAGTGCGTTTGTGTCGAAATATATTTAAGAAATCTCGCAAACCTCTTGGACATCCTTCTGCGCGTGGTCATGCCCACCGGAGTTCTCCCTGAGAGGAAAGAGAGAGCGGAACACGTCAGTCATTTGACCTTCAGCGACGACATTACAGTTGCGTTCTACGTTTAGTGATCAGCTTGTTCCCCATCTGCTGCTGACTAATTAGTAAAATAACGTGGATTAGTAGCGTTTTTAACCGATGGATTCGTGAGTGACTTACTGGATGTGGGTCTCTGCCTTGGAGACGATTGTCAGGATGAAGGAGGCCGACTCATTTGGATTGTAGGTTGACGGCACAATCAGGTATTCGCCGGGCTTCAGTGCGACGAACGCCATCACCTCACGCGCGTTCTTGTAGGCTTTAGTTTGAGCAACAGGTCCGTTCCTCCTGAAGAAAGCGGTTGGGAACTTCCCCCTCTGTGCCTTGAACTGTAATGAATGCATATTTCAGTTGATATCATAGCTACTGAATGTAATTGATGAGGATTTAACTGAAAATGTTACTTACCTCTCCAGTCACCTGAAAAGATACAAGAAAAAACATTTTTTTAATGTTATTTTACTATGATGACACATGACTTATGTAATGTGAATACTTAAAAAAAAAACTAGGGCTGTCAAAAGAAAAGAACAAAAATTAACTAATTAATCGCACATTTTCAAATTGATTAATCGCGATTAACTATGCTTGCGGTTTCCGGTGTGCGTTTTTAAACTTGTTACCTAAAACAAGTTTAAAAACGGCCATTTGATGAAATTGCACTTTCTTTTTCCTTGTTCTTCTGAGTTTGAATCTCTACGCTTGAAATGCACTTATTGTAAGTCGCTTTGGATAAAAGCGTCGGCTAAATGACATGGAATGTAATGATATATCCAGAGTGGGTGTCGCACTGTGAGAAAAACAATGAAGGGTAATATTTACCTCAAAAACAGAGAATCCAATGGGGAGATTTTGGGCCACGCGTCTGTTTCTCTTGTCGGGCTTTTGCATGAGAGACACCAGCATGTTCTTCTCACCCTGCTCCGAAGAACATTCACTGAGCAATTCATCAATCTTGAAACGATATTGTGGATTAGTCCAGAAACTGTCTGCAATGCAAAGACGGACACATTATTATTATTCCATTTTACTGCGAATCTGTTTGTTTTAGAAATGTGTCAATTAAAACAACATTATTATGGATGGTTATGAAGTTTTATATAAGGGAGTATTCTTTTCAACATTTATTTCGGATTTATTTTTCAATATTTAACCCTAACCCTAACAACCAATTATCCTACTAGTTTCCCTAAAACAATTATTTTAATGTTTCCTTGGATTATTGAAAAAAATAAAAATAAATGGTTAACACCATTTTCTGCCTTCCCACTTTTATTTCATTATTTTCATTTTTTGTATATTTCCTTTATTTCTTTTTATTTGTTGTTTGGACGATTTCTTTTGTGTTTTATGTGATAACTTTTCTCCCACTGGTTACCTCAAAACACAATTCTTAAATTAATTTTGTCTTCCCTGGAAGACAAATGTTTCATTATTAACATCTTCTTTCAATAATCATCTTTTTTCAAATATTTTAAAATGTATTTTTATATATATATCCCACTTGTTCCCTCAAAACACATTTCTTTTCATTTTTCCCTCAAAACACTTTTTTTTAAAAATGATCCATTAATTATTTCCTTTTAAAAAAAAATACTTTTGAAGATTTTTTAGATGTTATTTTCTTAGTACCGATGTTGTTCATGCATCCTCCAGCAGTTGTTCCTGCAACCCATCGTCCTTCATAGTAGGCGGTCTTCCAATGGCATGAAGACTCTCCATCCAGGAAATCGGGACACAGGCAGCAGATGTCAAGTATTGAGTAGAATTTACAGAAGTCCTCCAGGGTCATCCTGTTTTGGGGGATTGACATTTTATTGATTATTTTAGAATCCTCACTATCGCATTCACTTCAATCCATCAATAAAATAATCTATTAAAGTTACATACAATATTAAATGTAAATAAGGATTTAATTTCAATGAAAAATGTAAGATATAATGAGCATATTGTACCTGCTCACACTTTACTGTATGGTTTCAATTTCATTTTAGGTCAACATTTTATAACAGTTGCATTCAAAGAACATTTAAATAAGAAAAGTTATTTAAAGAACAAATCAATAACGGTGGCAGTTGCTGATTTCTATTTGCATTAGTATGTCACCAAAAATAATTTGATGTGGAAAATTAAAAAATGTCACCAAATGTTTGATTTGAGCAAACTTACCAAAACTCCCCATCATCACGTATTGAAAGGCACATCTCACGATCTTGAGGACTCACCGTTTGCCACAAAGACGACCTTTAAAAATATTTGCCAGGAAAGAAAGAGGTGATTCCTTTTTCGTTATGGGCTTGAACTCTAGACATTTTTAGAAGTTTAACTGGGCAGATTCATTTGTATTGTTACTAATCATAAGTTCCATCATTGGGACATTCAATTGAAAGAAAATAATCTTCTGGCCAAAAGCTACCTTTGCACTCCAACAAAACTTGTGTTGCAGAGACCGTACACTAATAAAACGAGTCGTGTGCAAACAAAGACAACAAAAGGATTTCTCAAGGCTCTGATCCAAACACGTCAGCGTGCTTAGCACAGTCACGCAACCCTGACACAACACTAAGGGGTTTGGATTTGCAAAAATGCACATAGCCATCATCTAGCATAACTTTAATGACTGGTTTTAGCTGATCCCCTGCAAATGTTAGCTTGGTCTAATAAGAATTTGGTCACGGTTAGAAAACTCAAAGACTTAACTTTGTTAATTTAGCTTTTGCTAAAAGCTATGCCATTTCACTTCATTTATGTGGAAAACCCGTTAAAACCTGCCCGGGTGGTCCTTACTTATCACTCCAAGCTCCGTTCCACTCTCCTGCGCCCCAGGGGTTCCACAGACGTACCAGCTGTACCGGTTTTCCATTATTCATCATCTTACCAGCAATTACACAAAGAAAACACAATCGTTATTTCCCAATTGGTTTTGTTAAAACACATGTATTGAGTATTTAGTTCCTTCAAAAAAAAGTTCACCTGCTTGACCGCCGTGACGGCGTAGGCGTGGCCTTGGACCAATCCATTGGGTAACACGTTGTTTTTGGCTGTCTCCTGTAAGGTGTGGATGCTCTTTCTGTCATTGTGTAGATAGTCTTGGACTAAAGAAAGTTGACTTAATATATGATCTCAACCTTTTTACATTTGTTGTTTTGTGCAAAACCTTGATGCTCACCCCCTGCGGTGTACCACAGCCCATCAGGCACTTGGACCGGCCGGCTCTACACATCAGTTCCCAAAGGTCTCGAGGAGCGTCTTGTAGTTCAATACACATGTGAACACCTCCGGTGAAGTCCACCAAAGCCTCGTCGGGGGTTCCGGAATTCATGTCCGAGTAGGAGCCACACACTCTGAAACAATGAGTCAAGAAGTTACTATCCCGTATACTGTAAATAAATTACATAAATAAAGGCATGATTCTTGTTTTGTTTTTTGTCATACTTGGCATAGGCCTTCTCGAGCAGAGCAGGCCAGAACTCAGTCGGGTCTTTGGACCGAACGAAGATCAGTCTTCCATCAAGTGTTGGTAGTTTATCATCAATAACGACGTCCACCCATTTTCCAAATCTCCAAAACTGGGTGGTTGAGAAAAGACAATATGAAGCGATTTATATAGAATATTTACTTCCTAAAAGAACCTACTGCTGATAGGGATTTACCCTGAAGTGGAACAGCCCGCAGTATTTCTCATCAAACCTTTGGTCAAGAGGAACAACTTGCTGAAAGATGTCTCTCTGCAACGTCAGAGGTCCGATGGACGCGAGAAACCAGCAGTTTCCTGTGTGATGGATTGAGTTTGAAATATGGTGAGAGTTGTTTCCAGATTACAAACTATTCATTATACTAAGACAGTCCTAAGGGGAGGAAATGCATTGGTACAATATATGCTGTGGTCTACTTCAGTCTTTTCTGCACTAGCTTCTTAAAATGACATCACTGGATCAGTAATTTACAAATAATTAGGAATTAGGAACCAATTTACCGACTTACCAACGAGTCCTTGACCAAAGTCAAACCTGGAAATCCCGGCAGTTTCAAAAGATGGATTTGGAACCAGTTTCTTGAACAGACAAATGGTTAAAAGTCTAACGTGTTTCCAAAAAGCAACAACACACATATACAGAAACGTCGACGCTAAGCAGCCTTCAGCCGCAGGTTCAAAAGAAAGCCTCACCGCGGGTCTGAGCCACTCCACTCGGCTCAACTCAGCAGGTTCGAGCAGACCTCCCCCGATGGACCTCTCGTCGAGGGGGAACATTTTGTCGACAAACCTCACCCCTTGGATGAGACAGTACTGTTTCAGCGACTCGTAGTCTTGGCCGAGAAACGCCTCGGGTTTGGCGAAGGTCCCGTAGCCGTTTTTGGTGTTACGGGCGTTGAGGATGCTCATGCACGCACCGGGGGAAGCCATCGCTGCAGTCTGTTCGGCAGAGGGAGATATAGGAGGAAGATTTTAACATGTGCTCTTAAGATTCTATGAAACCACGGAGTGAATGAACACAATCTGTAGTGATACCTGTTTTATTTCCCCATGTTATTAATATATATGGACTTTTGGGTAACAGCAAAATAAATCAATGTTTTGGTAAAATAATCTTTCCAGGATGTCTGACTATAAAATAGGGAGAAAGACAAATTGTAAGTTCTCGCGATACCAAACGTGTTGTTTTTGCAGTTTTGGGAGACAATTATATTGGATCAACTAAACTCATATTTGCACAACGTTGTTAACAATGTGCTGTAGTTTAAACAACATGCAACTGTTTTACACATTCCCTTTTCCATAAATAGTAATATAGTTATTGCACCAAAAAAGGATTTGTGTGGGGAAAAAAACTTAAACCACAACAAAACGCTATTATGAGGACGTACAACGTTACATGAAACACTGCATGCGGCAGGAATAACTTGTAGACAAGTTCAAGAGGAGGGAAAATCCATCCACTAACTGCAGGTATAGTAAAATATGTATGACACTGACAAATGTGACTTCATCCTGGACCACAAAATATAAGAAGTTAAGCAATAGGACCTTGGATCTTACCTCTCCAGGGGACGTGTCTGTGGAAGAGTAAGTTCAAAAGAGGAGAAGCTCCAGTTCTTATACAATACTTACGAACGCCTGAGGCTACTGCTGTCAACGAGAGGCGTTCCTGTAAAAGGAGAAGTCTAAATGGGGCTTAGAAACCTGCCACAACTCTGCCAGGTATGCAGGCAGGTGAGCTTTGCTTTTGTTTGAGACTTCATGCTGTCGTCGTGCATTCGTGTGACTTTGGCAACAGCCTGTCAGAGCTCTACCTGGGCTAATCGGTATGACCTTTAGAGTATGAAACATGCAAACTGCCTCACAAGGTTGTCCAGATGATATGACTGACATTGAGGTTAAACAGAGTTTATATTTTTTCAATTCAAACTGCTGCGGTTTTCTTAGTATTCAAAAGTGTGCATTTTTTGTATAAATGTGCAACATTGTCGCAAAATGATCCTTTTTTTATAATACTAGGTAATCATATTTCAGATACTCTTACAATAATTGTTTGTGAGATTCACATAACTTTTAAATGTCTGCTTGTATTTTATTATTTTGTCTTATTAAGCTGCACAAAAAAGATTTTTCCACATCTGATGAAATCTTACAACTCAGATTGTAATAATATATAGTTTTAATAGTTTTTTTTAACTATTGTCAATCTAAGCATGCAGTATATGCTGTCACATCCATCCACCTCATTTAAACAAAGCCACTCTTTGCAATCAATACTAAATCAATACCAAAAAAGCTGATTCAGATTCTGTCACCAATTATTATACTGTTTCAAGCCTCAAAGAGCAACAAAAAACTTTAAACATTTCAGTGTTTTAATAGAAAATTGGAAATACCACGATGATCTTAAACAGACTGGCTTCCTTTTTAAAGCAGTGTGTCATTAAATGTGCATTTGATCAAATTTAAATTTGAGTAATATTGTATGATAACTAATTGATGTGATAGATGTCTGAAAAGTGTTTGTAGTGAAGTCTTGAAGTGAACAAGTGAGCAAACGTTCTAATTCTGCTAGTAATGTAACAAAGAATGAAAAAGAATACATATTTTATCATGTGGTGCTAAAGCACGTTCAGTGGTAAAGAAGACTAGTAATGGGATACATATATATACACGAGTACATTCATATAGTACAAGGGAATTAACATTTACCAATTACCATCCATCATGCAATTTAGTAAATAAAAGAACCCTGTTTCAAAACATCTTTTTCTGCATCTCCGGGTGATTTGGGCCGTCCATCCTCCACGTTGAGTTAAGTGTACATTGAAATGTACATCCACTGAAAGACAGACACAGACAGTAGATTAAGTGAAAGGTGTGATGTCACAGAATACTTGTACATCTGACACAAGTATTTCTTTCCTCTGTCTTCTAGATCAACAGATGCTTGTTTTTGTTACCTCTGACTCTTGAAGGGTCATTTCTTTTCCATCAGACAGCCGTTTGAAGATTTCTGTCGAAAAACACGCAGATTGCAAATTAACGGGAACTTTAATACAAAGTTACTCTCTCGGCGGTGACGTCATCGCCGCCACTTACTGCTCATGCAGTCCAAGCGGAGGACGAGGCTGATGAAGCTCTCCAGGGTGATGTGTCCAGAGGAGGCGCCGTAGCGCAGCGCCATCAGACTCAGCATGTCGTCCTTGAGCCTCATTCCTGTTCGACGTAACGACGGGAGTTTCAGTTTTTCAACTAAAATCTTGGTTTATTTTTTCACATCTGGATTGTACGGTGGCCGAGAAGGTTCAGACAAATACAAAAGCAACAACACAACCGCAACCGAGCGAGCGTATTTTGGAGGAACGGAGCTGGAGGATGCCAGATCGTTTAAGAAGTAAGTGAAACATGATTCCTTGCGGCTACAGTTAAAGTAAGGAATCATGTTTCACTTACTTCTTAAACGATCTGGCATCCTCCAGCTCCGTTGTTACGTGCCGACTGGTTTTTGAACCCACTGGTTTGGCTACGCGTGCGTGTTTGTTTTGCCCCGACAGCGGCAGATGTTGTCTGCCTCGGTCACCTGATCCGTCACACATTCGCAAACATATTGCTGAAAATGTTCAAAATGCATCCCATATCCAATGCAGCGATTATGATTGTATAAGTGAGCACTACATCACTGCTACGTATAAAGAAATAAATAAAAGAACATACATTTATTAAAAGATCGCCGCAACCTGGATTCGAACCCGCAGTCGAGCAAAATAGCAAAACTTTATAAGACGGCGGCGCTGCGCCGTCGGCCAACCGAGCTGTCAAATGCCACTACTGATTTCACTACATGAAATTGCAAATCGTCAGTGGCAAGAACATCTTTTGGTTCAGGGTGAGCCAAGACAACTGGTTTTTGGTGGCGTAGCGTGAAATACATAGTTCTGTCAGGTTTTCTAGCACATTGCCCAAGTAGGATTACTCTCTTAATAACATCTAAACGCGTAGCCAAACCAGTAGGTTCAAAAACCAGTCGGCACGTAACAACGGAGCTGGAGGATGCCAGATCGTTTAAGAAGTAAGTGAAACATGATTCCTTACTTTAACTGTAGCCGCAAGGAATCATGTTTCACTTACTTCTTAAACGATCTGGCATCCTCCAGCTCCGTTCCTCCAAAATACGCTTGCTCCCGTGGGCAGCTACTTCCGTTTTCGCTTTCGTGTTGTGTTGCGCCGTTCGTGTTGCGTTGCGGCGTTCGTGTTGCGTTGTGGCATTTGCGGTTGTGATGTGGCTTTTGTATTTTCGTGTTGCGGCGTTCGTGTTGCGTTGCGGCATTTGCGGTTGTGATGTGGCTTTTGTATTTTGTGTTTTGGCGTTCGTGTTGTGTTGTGGCGTTTGCGGTTGTGTTGTTGCTTTTGTATTTGTCTGAACCTTCTCGGCCACCGTAGGATTGATCATGCACCTCATCCGAACATGCATCAGACTCATTCTGTCCATCAGTTCCGTATTCTTTCCATGTTATATCAGCTCGAACACGTTTACACACACTATAGTTGGATGTAAATCCAGTTATAACGCGGAATAAAGGGAATCAGTGGTTTACCTGAAGCTGCAAAAGCATTCCTCAGCTCGCTCAGTGACAGCGATCCGGTTCGCGAGACGTCCGTGAGGAAGAAAATGTCCTGTTTTGAGTGAAGACAACACTGACAACTATCAGGTTGATCCTCCATATCCATCTAAATATGTATAGAGATATAAAATTCAGTTCAGCTTGAAGTGTTGACCCTGAATTCTTACCCTGTATGTGACTACCTTCTTCCACAGACGAACAAACTCCTCACTGTTCAGTTTGCCTGAGATGGATGTCTGAGCCAGCGTGAAGGCATCACAGCTGTACATAATCTATTTGTACATAAATGATACAAGATCTTGACAAAGGTCACATCTATCGTTAGAGGATACGTCCATCAGAGCCACCATGCTGCGACAGGCCTCGATGCTAAAGCCTCCTGATTTCAAGTCTCCTAATAAAAGAAAGACATATCTGAGATTTTTCATTCAGAAATGATAACAATGGACGTTTTATGCCTTTATATCTCCTATGCTCTCAGTCAACCGTGATGATGTTATTCAACACTCCTGACCTTTTAGGACTTTTTCATTTAGGAGCATCTGCAGCTTTTCAGCATCCACTTCTTCAAACTGCAAATGAAAAGAGAACAAGATGCAGAACACTGCAAAATCTACTTTAAATCTATTTGAACTTATTTGAAATTATGTTGTTACAGATTACCCCTCACACACAATACTGTACTTAGTTATTTGACCCAAAGATTATGAAAAACCTCTTACTACTACTATCAACATCTTAAAAGATGTTTCAAAAAATGATACAACTCAATACAACGCTAGTTAGCAAGCATAGATTTACCCTGTCCGAGTTCTGGTGGAAAAGTGTTTTCCTCCTCTTTTCTTCTTCCACATTTGCAGTCTGTTTGAGCTGAGAATTAAAAGAAGAGAGAATCAATGTAATCCCATATTAAATTGGTGAGAATTAAGCACGGTTTAGAACGCCCAGGATATCATTAAAGCTTTCGCACCATTCCCACCGGCTCCACTTCTTGGTTCCCTGAGTTCTCGCTGGGGAAACGACACGAAGACACGAGATGAAACCACTGAAACTCTTCATAACGGCGTGCAACATGCGCCGCGCGGCATGGAGCGAGCGAGCATACTAGCTGTGGGTGGGCTCCTTGGTGATGATGGTCAGCGTGAAGGAGGCCGCCTCGTTGGGCCTGAAGGTGGACGGTACGATCAGGTACTCAGCCGGCCTCAGCGCGAGGAACTCCACCACCTCACGGGCGTCCCGGTAGCTTTTAGTCTGGGCGGCAGGCGTCTGGTTGAAGAAGGATGGAGGGAACTTCCCCTTCAGTGCCTTGTGCTGTAGGGATACATACATACATACATACATACATACATAGATGTCAGTTCCTTGTGAAGGTTATGTCTTTTACCAGAGCTGCGTAGTATCGACTTGAAAAGGCTAAAAGGTTGTTTCTTACGTGTTCCTTCACCTTGAGGGAAATCAGGGGAAGACGAGTTAATGTTGGGGACAAAAGGCACATCAATAAATGAGGGTTATCTTTTCAGTTCTTATTACAGGCACTGACTCTGTCTTTGATACTACGTTTTATAACCTACAAAGGGGTCAAGTTAGTCACTCATTCATTCTCCCTAAATTACAATGTGTTATTCTCAGGGTACCGACTCACAGCCACATTCACAGAGTCAAGTACAAGCCGCATGTATGTAAATTTTGACTTGTAGACGTGTTGTGTGCTGCAGGGCTTTCAGAGATAGGGTGTGACACATGGCCTCAGGCTCGTAAAGAGGCCCTGTCATTTCCCGACTTAATATAATATGCAAATACTCAGCTAGAGGAATTGGAAAAACCAGTTGAGAAAAATCTTTGGCCTTGTCAGAGGAAAAGGTGTTACTGGAGTCTATTGTTCTACTTTATATATTTGCATCCTAAAAGGAACCTACCACAAAGATCACAGAAGTGATAGCATTTCAAAAAAGTCATATGTACCTGTCACACTGTGACAGATACAACAAAGAGTAATATTTACCTCAAACACAGAGACTCCAATGTGGAGGTTTTGGATCAGGTGTCTGTTCCTCTTGTCGTGCTTTTGCATGAGAGACAACAGCACATTTTTATCGTTATCTCTCCCTGAATATTCCCCAGCAATCTTGATCCGATACTGTGGATTGGTCCAGAAACTGTCTGGAAGACAGAGAGAGGCAACAACTTATTGGCATTTGTCTGATTCTGTAATGGGTATGGAGAAGGGTACATAAGGAATTGAGTTTAAATAGTCATCAAGTCAGAATCCACAGCTGAATTGTTTGCATTTCAATGCACGAGTCAAGTTGTGCAATAAAGTTAAAGACGTCCGACACAATTGTTTTCATCCATCCGACTTTTACTGCATTATATTTATGGCTCTGTACCTGATAAGCGTGTGTGTGTGTGTGAAATGATGTTAGTCTTTATGATGCTCTCTGTCAACAAAGCGCTCCTGTGCAGCAGCTTTCTCTACACACTGCGGCCATCAGGGTGCACAAAGAAGATCGGAGCACAACACTTCAATCTCTGTTAATAGGTTTTTCATGTTTTTTTGTTTTTTTTTACATATCCTGGAAGTACCTCTGTTATTTGAGCATCCCCCGGCAGTTGTTCCTGCGACCCATCGGCCCTCGTGCACGGTGGTCTCCCACTGACGGGAGGAGCTTCCGTCGAGGAAGCTGGGCGACAGTGAGCAGATATCCAGATCCGAGTAGAACTTACAGAAGTCCTCCAGGGTCAGCCTGATGACATTAAAGGTGCATTTTGATACTGTGTCATGACGTAGTCCTCTGGAAGTGGAACTATGCCGAAACCACGCAACCCAAACCTTAGAAATAGAGTAGTTTAATGGAGACTGACACGCATGAATTGGACCGAAACAATGTTTAGATTTAGATAAGATTTATTTTGCTCACCAAAACTCTCCATCATTTACAACTGAGAGGAGCGCGTGACGGGCTTCAGCACTCAGGGTTTTCCACAGCGATGACCTTGAAGACATTTGGAAGTTGTTTTGGGGGTTTCAGAGACAAGTTGCGACAGGTTGTCTACATTTTTTGACTTGTATGCAAATACAGAGCAGGAGGGGATTAAACTTGCTTTTAGGAAGAACTGGAAGAACAGGAGACCTTCTCAAAACGTGTATTTGTTTACCTACAGGAACATACCACAGAGACCCTGGCTCCCATGATCCTTTCCCAGATTTAAAAGTTACCTACAGGAATCTGACGTGAAGAGCACTGACCTTGATATCACTTAATAAACAAGTCTTATCCTGTCATTAAAAAAAATAATCACTGCACTTATAAGAAGTCTTTCTCACCGATCGCTCCAGTCTCCGGTCCACTCTCCTCTGCCCCAGGGGTTCAACAACCGCAGCAGCCTTACTGGTTTCCCTCGGCTCGTGACCTGACCCCAAGTCATCAAGGAAGACAGTGGTCATGTTCCACAAACCAGAAAAGAGTTCTTTCATTCTATGAATTAACTGAATTAAAAATGTACTTTCTTGTTACTTGTTCTTCTGAGTTTGTATTTATGTGGGAATGCACTTATTGTACGTCACTTTGGATAAAAGCGTCAGCTAAATGACATGTAATGTAACTGTGAAAGGGCCTAAACAGCAATATCCTCTTTTTGACAATAACTATAAAGTGTTTGTGTTTGCATGGACTTTAGTCGTTTGTACTGTGGTGGATTGCAGTAGATTGCAGGGAGAGGTGAGGGGGGTGAGGGGCTCCACCCCCCGAGCCTTGTATGGACTTCCTCCTCCAACAAGGAGAGGCTGGGATTCATTTGGTGATTGGGGTTTTGGAAGGGAAGGACTAGAAGAAAGGAGTGGGGGGGGGGGGCGGCGGCGAAGCGGAGTCTACACAGCGTGTGGGTCCTCCTCACGGCGCACGACATGTTGCGCCCCCATGTTTCTGCACCAATGCAATGTTAACAAAACAAAAACAGGGGGAGAAAGAGCAGATGACGAAAAAAATCCTACTCAGTGCAGATCCTCACCTGCTTCATCCCTGTGACCGTGTAGGCATGGCCTTGGACCAATCCATTGGGCAATATGTTGTTGTCAGGTGTCTCCTGCAAGAGAAATAATGAAGAATCAGCTAATCAAGTAGTCTGCTTGGTCGTCCTTTTTGGTCTTTGGATTCAGCCGGTATTGTCTTTGCGTGGCGTATAATGACCCCCTGAGGCGTCCCACACCCAATCAGGGACGAGGACTGTCCAGCCCTGCACATCAGCTCCCACAGGTTGGGGGGGGGGTCCGACAGTTCCACACACAGGTGAACGCCACCTGTGAAGTCCATCATGGCCTCTGCGGGAGTCCCGGCTACCATGTCGGTGTAGGAGCCACACACTCTGGCACAAGTGGAAACATTTTTATTATTACAGATTCCCAACATACGGAGCTTGAGAAACATTTTTTTTTCCATACTTGGCATAAGCTTTTTCCATCAAAACTGGCCAGAACTCATTTTGGTCTTTGGAGTGAGCGAAGAGGAGTCTCCCATCGATTGTTGGCAGCTTGTCATCAATGACGACATCCACCCACTTCCCAAATCTCCAGAACTGCATAGTTAATGAATTAAATTAAATAATAATTAATGTAATGGCACCTATTTATAACTAATAATTTATTAATATAAGTGCTAAATATTCATGCGTTTTTAATCATGAGGGAATATTAATTGTGAAGTGACATCATGCGCTCAGCAGATTAACACTCATTTAATCACTTTTCAATGCTAACAATCAATAACCAGCAATATGGAGTCGAGTATTTACCCTGAAGTGGAACAGCCCGCAGTATTTTGCATCAAATGTCTGATCAACGGGAACAACCTTTTCAAAGATTTGTTGCTGGAACGTCAGAGCTGCGATAGATGCGATAAACCAGCAGTCTCCTGTGTAAAAAAAAAAAAAGGTTATTGAGCTGAAATAGGCCCAACCCCAAAAAAATGTACAAATGAAGACATTTTCCTACCAATTACTCCTTGACCAACGTCAAACCTTGAGACGCCGTCCAAAATGAAGTTTGGATAAGGAGCCAATTTCTGAAACGGGAGCGTAAACGAGTTGGCAAATATTGCATCTTGATCAGATCAAATCTGAACCTATTGAAAATGTCAGGTATCAATACCATGATTACCACAGGCAACAGGGGCGGCAGGGTCGGCTCTGTCGAGTTTGACCCCTGTCGCCAACGGGCCTCTGCAGCTCACACGCTCGATCAAACATTTTAACACGGCAACAGCTTCCAAAACGCTCACCATCGGCCTCAGCCACTGCACGCGGGCCAGGTCGGAGGGGCTCAGCATCCCTTCGCCGATGGAGACTGCGTCGGGGGGGAACACGGGGTCAACGTAGCGGACTCCTCGGGTGAGGCAGTACTGTTTGAGCTGCTCGTAGTCCTGGTTAAACAACTTGCCCGGGTTGGACAAGGTCCCGTAACCTTTTTGCTTCTGGCGAGCCTCCATGATGCTCAGGCACGCGCCGGGGGGAGGCATCGCGGCGGCGTTCCGGCGCTGTTCAGGAAGACGAAGATCAGGAGAAACATTTTGAAATTTGTAGAAATGAAAAAGGGGCATCAAACGGTGAAAGTGAAAAGGCCCGGAACAGACGCAGTTGTTGTTGGCATAGCAGAAGCTTATACATCTATCTCTGGGTCTCTGCTTTGGGGGATGAACTAGTAGGTATAGCCTCCAGCGAGCTCTTCTTTGTGCACATGTGTACTGAGGTGCTGGTGGGAAACAACACCGCAAAACGGACAGACTCAAATTAACCCTAACACTCTTAAAGTGTCCCATGGGGGCCACACTCCACAGTGACAATGTAACACTTTTTAAAGTGTTGCCATTTTAACACTGTTTTAGAGCGTTATTTAGCTGATGCTTTAATCAAAAGCAACTAATGTTGCATTTTTAACAATAGTTCACATTTTAGCCCAGGGAGCATTTCGGGGTTCGGTGTATTGCTCAGGGACACTTTGACATAGAACATGGGTAAACCAGGGTTCAAACCAACAACCCTGTGCTCCAGGCGTACTCTCACCAATCCATGCACCATATTACAGGAAGCCTGACACCAAGAAGTGTGACACTGTGCAGTTACATTTCAATCCTATCAAAGAGGTCATTTAAGTCTTTAAGGGTTGCAAATGAATCTGATCTTGACACTGGATGATGACTCCAGCTCTTCAGTACAATTGACTCTGTAAGAGTTGAATCAACTTTTTACAGTGTGATTTAAATTCTGCACTTCAACACTTTGGTCGAACACGGTAAAATTAACTCTGAGAACGTTGCTGTGTAATAGCATAGCTTCTATTTACTGCATTTATTCTTAACACAACTGTCACCATTTACTTAATTCTCCCGAAATGTAAAATAGATAATAATCGGATAATAATCTAGTCTCCTGCCGTCACATGTTTAAAATGTAATAAGCATATGAAGATCTTACCTCTGGAGTTTGTGTGAAGTGAGCGTAACAGGTCTCGTTTATTCGCTTATAGTTGGTAGTGGTGGTCACCTGCAGCAGAATCTGGCGCCACTGGAGAATACAGACACACCCAACGCTGGTTTCAGTTTCGGTGTTTTATCTTCAGTGCAAATATCCTCCCACCTGCAGAAACCAGTGCCCTAAAACCGGAACAGGTCCCTTGAGTGTATTGGGTGTTTACTTACTGAACGTAAAGATGGGTTTGTTTTAGGCCCAAAATGGATTTTATGTGAGCTTCCAACAGCCACTCGTCTTTAAGAGCTGACGATACGTGTATGGATCTGAATTCTGAGCCCCAGAGCATCCGGAATCCAGGAAGATTGTGTGTCTTAGTCCACACAATCTTAGTGCACTCAACCTTTGTTCTACATTTGGTATCGCCGTTGTAAGAGATCAGGGCTGAGACTCAGAAAACAAACAAACCAAAAAGTATCACCGGCACAAGCACACGCTAAAGAGGCCTTGCTTTAAAAAAAACAAAAAAAACAGGAATAACAAAAACACTAGGAACACTGGCTTGAGACATACAACTTGCGGTGGGACAATGGACAACCTGACATGAACCAGTGGGTGATTGAAGCCTTTTTCCAGGCTTACCACCACAAGTGTTATTTACCATGTACCGCCGAAACAACCAGAGAGCCGGAGTCGGCTCTCTCTCTCTGAATTTTCACTCCTCTGGACTCCTCCGATTGAATACAGCGTGGTTTATTGCACTTCCTCGTGCCAACAATGAAGAGACCATAAAAGCCACACCCTGAAAAAGGCAAGTAAGCGACCTCCATGCCTACATTGACACTGCGAAGGCCAATATGCGCCGCCGGTTCCAACGTCAAGAGCTGGCCTACGATCGCATGGTTTGCGAGCACAAAACAACACTGTGACGAATTTAATATACAGAAATCTACTGGCAGCCACATTTCCTGTTGTCTACTGTAATTCTACAGCATAATACTGTAAAGAAATACTGTACAGTGCTGTATAGAAACAAACCGTTATTTTACTGTTCCTAACGTCCTTCCTATCATACATGCACACATTTTCCTTCTCTTCCAACTGAAGGCGAGCCAGACGAACCTTAAGCTTAGCATCACTGCCAGAACCTCGGCTGCCTGGAGACAAAAGCCTCAAAGCGTGGCAATGTGGCAGGAGGAGGATCGCTTTCGGCTAATTTCCTCGGAGGAGTAGTCTTTGGTTCTTCCAAGGAACCTGCATCCCGTAAACTTTCATCAGGAATCAGGGTTGCCTGGAACCTCTAAAACATTTAATTCAGTCAATTTTTCAATCAATTTAGCCTTTATTTCTTTTTCTAAACTATATTTAGACACTACAATGTTGAAGCGTGCCGCAATGCTAAGTAAGTAGTCTTTACGACATCTCTCAATTTGCTCCACACTAGGGCCATCCACAAAATCCTGTAGACTAAACATTTTTACACAGACACACTACCACAATGACTCATCAATTGGATTGTTGAGTTAATGGGAAAAGGATCCCGGACGAGCCCCCATTTGTTACGTCCACAGTGTGGAACAATAACTAAACAACAATCGAAATTTCTTGAGTCAAAGATAATTTACATAAATGTGGCGGAGGTAGAGACAGGACAGTTGTGCCAAATAAACAAAAGTAACAAACCAAAACTAGGCCTAACTAACTCTTTCCATGAAAAACAAAACAAACAAAAGGCTGGCTGGGATCTCTAAAAACCACCGTTCACAAAACGTACAGGGACTGGCACCAACCACTAAACCTAGTGTATCTAGACATGACAAAAACACCCTACGTGCAAAAGTGTACAGGGTACCCCAGACTTACCTATGCCTTCTACCTCCTTGCCACACAAACAACTTAATGACTTTAAGGTGTCTCCCATTCATATCTCAATCCTCAATGATACCGCCCCCCCAAGAGCCCAGAGTGCGCCTCTTTTGTAGGGAGCCCACAACAGCGATTTGTGAGCCACTCAGCAGCTGGCAACTCCGCACAGGTGGACTCCAGTCACCTCCACTAACGCCGGATCCTGGAAGCACCTGCAAGACAGGGGGGAGGGAAGAACACCACACAAGGAAGCTCTGGAGGCCTGTCTAGCCCTGCTGGCACATAACAGATGCCCTAAGTACAGTTAATTACTGTAAAATGTTTTACAGTATGACACTGTTATAATTTAATGATTTAAAATAAACCATAGAGTTGTAAACATAAAAAGAACTCGGAGAGATAACCTTTCAATGATATACTTTTATTAAACTTAAGGCAGTGTCAAACAAACTTAACGATAATCACATTTTTGAAAAATACGAATAATCAAAGTAACATAAAATTAGATTTATTAGAACAAATGCAAACCTGTTCAACAACTTAAATAACTGTTCAATACAATCGGAACACTGAACACATTTTCAAC
The DNA here is from genome assembly GCF_949316345.1 of Pungitius pungitius. Taxonomy (NCBI): domain Eukaryota; kingdom Metazoa; phylum Chordata; class Actinopteri; order Perciformes; family Gasterosteidae; genus Pungitius; species Pungitius pungitius. The sequence continues at coordinate 3,726,124 of NC_084913.1, forward strand.
AATCTACAAACCCGATTCCAAAAACGTTGTACTGTACAAATTGGGAATAAAAACATAATGCAATTATGTGGAAGTTTCAAATTTCAATATTTTAATCAGAATACAAAATAGATGACATATTAAATGTGTAAATGGAGAAAATCTATCATGTTAAGGGAAAAAGAAGTTTCATGGCATCAACACATCTCAATAAAGTTGAGACAAGGCCATGTTTACCACTGTGTGGCATCTCCTCTTCTTTTTATAACAGTCTGAACACGTCTGAGGATGAGGAGACAAGTCGCTCAAGTTTAGGAATAGGAATGTTCTCCCATTCTTGTCTAATACAGGCTTCTTCAGGCGTCTTAGGTCTTCTTTGTCGCATCTCCCCCTTTATGATGCGCCAAATGTTTTCTACGGGTGAAAGAGCGGGACTGCAGGCCGCCCATTTCAGTACACAGATCCTTCTTCTACGCAGCCATGATGTTGTAATTGATGCAGTATGTGATCTGGCATTGTCATGCTGAAAAATGCAAGGTCTTCCCTGAAAGAGACGACGTCTGGGATGGGAGCATTTGTTGTTCTAGAACTTGGATATACCCTTCAGCATTGACCTTTCCAGACGTCTAAGCTGCCCATGCCACACGTACTCATGCAACCCCCATACCATCAGAGATGCCTGTAGGCCTGTTGTACACAACGCCACAGCGATCCAATAGTCTGCGCCCGAGAGGTGGAGCATGGCACATGACACTCCCGCCCCCCGATGTTAAAGTCAGTTGCTGTTTACACTTGAGTTCAGACTCAAGACTCTTCACACTCTCCCCAAGTAAAATTAGCAAGACATCAGTTTCAAAATAGCCTTTTCAAGGGAAAGTCCCACATTTAAAATCCACACAAACTTGACTGGTTTCAAGTGCTGTGCTGATTTCTTTAAAGTAACTGCGTGTGTGAGCTCAATGGGTGGAGAAGCCTCTTGCTCCGTTTCCTGTGATTGTAGTTGGAGAACTTCCTGAGTTTAAACAAACAGGAAAGGTTGTCTGGATTCAGATAAATGCCCCTGGCATCTACCACCCAAATTGCTATGGTTTGGCTACTTTTACACACATATAAGGTCATAAACCATTTGTGGCACAGGATATTTTAATAATATGAGTAAAGTGTAGGTGCAGTGTAGTCCTTGTGGCAGCAAGGGGGCAAAGTTTGAGGATTTATTACATCCAGCAGCTATTGTGCAGAGCATTGATTCACAATGTCAAAGTCATCTCACACTCTGGCCCCTGCATGTTCATGTATTGTGTGACGGCACAATAAAGGGAGTCAGCTCAACACCCCTGAAGCCCACTGTGGCCGGAGACATCTGGAGGAGCAGTCAAAACACTGGGGAGCCGGCCATTGTTTTTTCTTCCAAAACGGAAGAGGTCAGCGGGGCAGAGAAAAAGAACCTATGACTGCCGCTAAACATGGTTTCCGTCTTTAGTTTTCTTCCCAAACAGGATGCATGAGCATGAATGTTACTCTCAGACCGGCAACACTTCTTTTTGGCTACGAATATGTGGTCGACCACATATTGAGGTCGCATTTCACTAAAAGCTCCCAGGGACCTCGCGGATATAAGCTTATTTATTGGGCTATTTAGCGATGATGTCGTGGATTTTTGTGCTGCAGCTCATCGTTTGCTTTGAGGGTTTATTTGGAGCTGAACATGAGACGCTGTGCACCTCCAACGCCTGCTTTACTCTGCATATGGACATGGTGAGCTTTGAGAAGGCCCGCGAAAACTGTACACACAATGGAGGTTATCTAGTGACGGTCCGAAACCAAGAAGAAGAGGATGTACTGCGCTCGCTTCTCTCACAGATCCAAAGACAACCACTGGGCGAAGCACTTCCATTTTGGATTGGATTAAAGCTACACAGAGAGAACTGCGTGTTGGCTGACCAGAGTCTCAGGGGGTTTAAGTGGGAATCCGGAGACCAAGATTCCAACTATTCCAACTGGGAGAAAGAACCTCAACGCACATGCACAGAAAGATGTGTAACCATTACTTACATTGTATCGGGTCAGAACCAACTGCAATGGACTGATGTAAGTTGCAAAGAAACTGCTTTTTATGCATGTGCGTTTTATTTTAAAGGGATGTGCAGACCTTTGGCTCTAGTGGGGCCCGGAAAAATCACCTACACGGCGCCCTTTTCAGAAGAGCCACTGAGAAGTGATATGCAACTATTTCCACTCGCAACACTTGCTGATATTTCGTGTGGTGACGAACCGTCTCAGGACCAACCGTACTCTATGTGCCAGGCGCGGGACAACAGCTACAGTTGGAATGTGCCCGGTCCATTTTGCAAAACGGGAAAGCGTCACTGCGCGACAAACAACGGCGGATGTGAACATTTGTGCCGGCAGGAGGCAGAAGAAGAGGTTCGATGCTTTTGCAGAGAAGGTTATGACCTAGATGAGGATGGACTGGCTTGCAGGATGAAGTCTGCGTGCAGCGTTGAAACCTGTGAGCATCAGTGCGTAGTGACGGAATCGGGGCATTCCTGCAGCTGTCCGGAGGGGTTCGAACTAGATGTGAACCAGCGTAACTGCTCTGACATTGATGAGTGCAGGTCCCGAGCCTGCAGGGATCACCTGTGCCACAATACGCGCGGCAGCTACACGTGCGAGTGCCAAGGCGGCTACCGAATGGTCGGCGGCAAATGCGTCGATATCGACGAGTGCAAGCAAGCGGGATGCGAGCACAGCTGCTCGAACAGCGTGGGGTCGTTCTCTTGCAGCTGCAACGAAGGCTTCAGTTTATCCGCCGACGGCCACTCGTGTGTTGACATCGACGAATGCGCCAGCGGTCCTTGTCCAACGGAATGCGCCAACACGGAGGGCGGCTACTCGTGCTCCTGCCCGCGGGGCTTTCACGCGGAGGCCGACGGCTCGACGTGTGCTCCGGACGCGACGGAAACCTCGTCGGCTTCGACCGACGGCCCACCGGGCGACGGAGAGAACTTCACAGAGTCCCTAACCGGAACCACGGTCGAGCTCCAACACCGGTCCCCTCACGCTGACGCAACCATTCCGGACCTGGGCAACGTCACGCGCGGGGATCCGCGGAGCAACGCGTCCTCGGTGGGAGGTTTTGCCAACTCGGTTCATTTCAGGGTGGTCGTGTGCGTCCTCGGCTCAGTGATCCCTCTGATGCTTTTGGTGGCGGTGACTCTGACCGTCGCGCTCTTCCGATGCCGGCGCTCCAAAAAGGAAGCGAAGAAAAGCAGCACCGCGGATGGTTACTGCTGGGTCCCCTCTGGGTTGGACCAGCGACTAGAGAAACTCTATGAGTCCATCTTGACTGATGACCTATGACCTGTCAGCGATGAAGAAGAAGATTGTCAACACAGATTGTTGTGCCTATTTATGTAATTTATGTTCTTGCAACCTCACTGAGATTATCAAGTCCCCAAAATATATATGTGTATATTTTAAAAGACAAAGAGAAATATAGAATATGGAACGAAGGCCCGGTTGCAGTGTGGAGGGTATGCGATTGGCTATCTACGATGGGGGTATTTTAGTGTGGAGATCTGACAGTTTGGATTTAAGATTACAGAAAGATTAGACTTGAGTTTAACCGGGAAAAAGTGGTTCCAAGATGTTGAAAGTGAACGTCTGAATGTTAAGTCCAGTCAACCATGGTTATATTTTGTCTTGCCATAACCGGACACATCTTCTGCCATTTTACCAACATATTTGAGCCTGTTCACTTAACCCGCGATCATCTCCAGGCCCACGAGCATTACCGCCTCTCTCACAATGCAGATGAGATTTTCCAGTATGTTCACATTTCAATACCACACGGCACTCCCCAGTCAGAGCTGGTAGACGCCCAAGAAAAGGAAGTCTGGGGTCTCCTGCTGGAACTGTTGCGCCCGCGACCCGACCCCGGATGAGCGGGTTGACAATGACTGATGGCCCCTCATTGAAGGAGTACTCTGATTGTTTAATCAAACATTCAATAACCCGACTTTTCATGTTCTTTACCGAAAGTATTCCCATTTGATGCTGGTGTAAACATAATGAAATATGAAGCCAATGCTGTACATAATGTGATTTAGAAAAAAAATGAATTATGAATATGAATAAATAAACTGTTTGCTCAAATATGTCAATAGTGTTGTGTTGCTGCTGCATTAGGAGGACCTTGCTTTCACCACCCATGGACAAACCTGGCAGTCCAAGTTTATCTCGTTTCCTTCCTGCCTTTAACTTTGTCATTGTCCGGATGGGCGTAGCCCCCAACTCTATGTATCTCAGCGAACATTATTAGGCGACCCACACACGCACACTCACAACATCATGGCCTGCTTGCAAACGGCTACATCTCTGCCAGAGAAGGTAATGACAATGGCTATTTTGATGTCAGTGTTTTCCTCCCCTTGTATGAAGACAGGATTTGGCCTGAAGCTGGCGGGGGCCTGCAGGCCCGTTTGTATTGGGAGTGACTGCATAACGGTGAACCCGGACAGAGCGGATTTTCGATCAGCCGAGGAAGCATGCCGCGACAGCAACGGGGAACTGGTGACATATCAGTCCGAGACGGACGAGAGCACACTCAACATTTTGAGTCAACAATTGCACGGGAGCTTCTGGATTGGACTGCATTTGCCGGGCGTCTCCTGCAGCAACCTTTCGGCTCCGCTGAGAGGCTACCAGTGGACGTCCGACGGTGCGCACAGAAGCTTCGGTCGACACTTCAGCCCCTGGACGGACAGCGTCAAGGTCTGCTCCCCGCGCTGCGTGTCGCTTTCCAAAGGCCACAAGTGGACAGAGAGGACGTGCTCGGACAGAATAGACGGCTTCCTGTGCAAGACGAAGCGCAGAGATGCATGCCAGGCACAGGAATTGGCACTTCCATATTTTTTCAAGAGCTCAGAAGACTGCTCAGTCGGCCCGTGTGAGCAAGAATGCACGGATAAAAAGGGAGGTTACGTGTGCTCTTGTTTCGATGGATATGCACCGGACGTCAATCAACCCGAGCGCTGCAAACTGCACTGTGCACGGCAGAAATGCCCGGTGGTGTGTGAGGGGAACCCGGATGGCCCATGCTTCTGTCCCGAAGGCTTCGTGAAGAGTGGAAAGTACTGCGAGGACATCGATGAATGCCCGGACGGCTGCGATCAGGAGTGCAAAAACACTTTTGGAGGTTTCGTGTGCTCCTGCCGGAAAGGATTTGTCCTGAAGCATCAGGTAAAATGCACCGAAGAAGAGGGCGGTGAGAACGAGACGACTCCAATCGTCGTAGGATTCGTTAAACCGGCCACCAGTAATCACACAGTGAAGGGCTCCTCGGTTCCCGCCGGCAGTGTTTTCTGGATGTGGATTTTGCTCGTGGTGGCCGTGGCAGTGTCTATATTCGCGATACGGTTTTATGTTGTGAAGCGTCAGAAGCGCAGAGAGCAGAACTCCAGTCAGCAATCCACTAACAATATTTAGTGTTAAACTGGGTCCAGAGCAACAATGTGCACCGAACTCCACTCCTGAATCTAGGTGATGCATGAAAGTACTTTAATGACACTAATGAACATAAATACATGAAATGAAGGGAGCTTTTTATGGCAGTTTATTCACAAGTGGAAGGAATCGGCCACTCAGTTATTCATCTGCATAATAAATGCAGAAATGAAACCATTGCAGAGTTCATTTTGTGGTCTATGGAGGTGAAGCTGACTAGTTGATTTGATATTCTGCTATCAAGGTCTATAGTCGTAATTCTTCTCATTTTATGAGTTGAGCATGACATGTTTTAAAAACGGTCTTTTTAAAGTTTTTATCATTTGGGTGAACCTTCACATTTTAAACTATTGTCCTGTGTTCTCCTCATGTTTGCATATAACTTTGTAAAATGTGAGTTTTGAGTATCTGGGAAATCCTATTTGTAAATGGGACACTAGATGGTGACCTTTTGGTTTAATTTTGTGTTAACTTAAGTACAATGACAAGGAGACTGAATTAATTTATAAGAAGTCACAGACCTCACCACCCTTGTGCTTAGAGTGACACCTGCTGTTCTTGGATAGAAATGTTTTTTTTTTAAAAACAACATATGCTTCTTTCAAGTGAGTTTTTGATTGTTTGATTGTGAAATAAATGTTCCCCAGTTTAATTTTACAACACATCTTTTGGTTGTTGCAGTACACACATACTCATACTATTTTAAAGAGGGAAATAACTCAACATAGAATCAACATAGGCTGATGAGCTGCTTCTTGTGTAGTCGGCTTTCGACCAAGTCTTGGGTACCATACCTCAGGGTTAACTTTATTTATTAGAGTTTTAGTTTAATTGTGCAGCAGTTCCCTACAGCTGCCACTAGAGAAGCTGTTGACACACTATTTGCTGTTAGCATTTCTGAAATAACCAAACCCCATTGAAAAATGACTCACAGCGGAGAGACTCCCTGTAGCACCAGAAATATTGAGCTCTGAAGCTAAAAACACGTTAAGGCATATAAATATAATATAAAATGGCCTCCCTGTACTGTATCCAAGCGGGAAGGGACACTTTGACCATCTTTGAGCGCTGCCTCTACTCATATCTCCCAGAAAAGAGGCAAAGCAGATTAAACTGCCACTAAATAGGAAATGCCAGCATGTAACCAGTGAGACAACACCGGGGCTCTAAAACATTAGTGGTAAAAGTTTTCAAAAGACCAAAATATAAAAAATATATTTCATGAAATCCTCACATGATGTTTTAGCTCAATAATGAGGTTTTTCATTGACAGTCTTCAGCTATTTAAATGCAGACTCAGTTTTCCGGTCAGGTGATTCATTTGGCCAAATTAAAGACAAACAAAGACCAAAACTGCAACGTCATCGTGCATACGCAGGATTCATTCATGATTTTCAAAATTGTGGCGTGATACAACATTCGATTTGTTAAACCACGCCCTCAAAAGATACAAAGCTCAATTGCATAACCATTTACTTTTATTAGGTCACACATTGTAACGCGAGTTACACGCCATTTGAGGTATTTATTAATATTAATTTTCTTATTTTGTTTTACTCTCTATATAAAGATAAAGGCCCTTTTCTCCTCCTGTGCAGTCTTCAGCAATTTAAATGCAGACTCAGTTGGTTTCCGGTCAGGTGATTCATTTGGCCAAATTAAAGGCGAAACAAAGACCAAAACTGCAACGTCAGCTGCGCTGCTGTGTCATCGTGCACACGCCGCGATTCATTCAGCGTTTTCAATACGATGGCGTGATGCAACATTCTATTTGGGAACCACACCCTCAAAAGAATACAGTTTATTTGACAAGTCACACATAAACACGTGTCAAACAAAACATGGGCTAAAGGATGAGGTTCCCACTTGAACGGGACACACGAGCAATCCGCCCAGGTGATTGTGGCCCTTCCATTGGTGGAACTGCAGTTGTAGGCCACTGTGTGACCAAATACCGGGTGGAGGGTTGTGTTGATAGGACTGGGTGGGACAAACCTTGCCCGGATGGCACCGGTTGGGTCTGACACAACCTCACCTCTCCCAGTCAATACATGGTCATTTGTGAACTTAGCCAGCCAATCGCAATAGGAGGAGTAGTGGTTGTCTTTTATGCAAACTTAAATAAGCTATATTGCTTATTCAAATTGGTTCTATTGATTTTTTTTCAACCGTTTAATTTTAGATATCCTGTTTAATGTTATCCAGGAATTTCCCTAGATCTTGTCAGAGATTTAAACCGAATTATAATACATGTAGTAATGTTTAGTGTCACAACTATAGTTTGTGTGTTATTAGATATTAGTTATTACATTAGCAGATCAAATAATTGCAATATGAATCAAACACATAAGTGTTCTAGCTATTAGATGATGACAAGATTATGCATGCTATGTAATGTTACACAATGATGCTTAAAGCCATATGTATATTCATTGAATGCATTGGAATGTTGAGGGAAAGATTAAAAGGTTTCAGTTCGTTTTCCCAGCTGAGCCTGAAGAAGAGGCAGGCAGAAGCCTCCTGTGAACCAATATTGATGGTCATATGATATTATAAATATTATTCCATTCATACTTTATTTCACTTTGTAACTGTATTGCTTATTACTACTGTTAGTTTTTAAATTCTTTATCATTTTTTAAATTCCAGCCAGTTGACAGTAATGACTTCTCGTGTCAGAAGGGGCGAAGGTAACGGCAGGGATCCTTGATCAGAGGTTCAGAACTCCACACTCTCTCTGACTCTCATTTAGATGAGTGCTGGCCAAAACAAGTTCATTATAATTTATGTTTGCGGCATACTACTGCAAATAAAAATACCTTTTGCCAACTTTTTTGTTATAAGTTTGTAAAACGTTTAGGCAGCTTACAACCTGTGTTTCATAAGAAATGCATGGTGAATGATGAAATATCAAATCGTGAACTTTGAGTGGGAGGAGCTACGCATTTCTTGACGTCAGATAAAATAAACACGGAAGTGAGCGCCATCTCCCGGCGGCGTCAGCCAATCAGAAAGAAGGCGTCCGGCCGTAACGCACGGTCATTGGTCTGACCTTTCCCCGCCCCCTCTACGGCTCATGTAGATAATAACAACCGGAACCCGGCCTAGCATGTGGATCGAGACAGTCCTGTTGGACCATATCTAGCTTGTGTTCTCGCTAATGCCCCGGACACATCGGGTCCTCCGCCGGATTAGCGAAGAGAAAGAAGAAAAAAAGCCCCAGACCGAGCAGCAGTATGTCGGCCGACGGCGTGTTCAGGACCCGCTCTCTCGGTGTCGCCGCCGAGGGACTTCCGGACCAGTACGCCGACGGCAAAGCGGCGAAAGTCTGGGAGCTGTACATCGGGGACACTCAGAGCAGGACTCAGGAGTACAAAAGCTGGGTGGTGTCTCTGCTGAGAGAGCACGGCGTGCAGAGGATACTGGATGTAGCCTGCGGAACAGGGTAATGTTCAGGGCCCGGTTCAGCTGTTCCACGGGAGAGGGCTTGGAATCCGAGCCAGACGTCGTTAGACGTTTGCGCAATTAAACGGAAATCATTTTTTTTAAAATCATCGAAGACAACACCTTGGCTCCAGCGTTTCTATAAATGTTCAGTATTTGCACAACCCAGTGTCTAATTCGGCGTTATTACTATATATCAATAATCTGTTTATTCAATATCGTGTATATAGCGTGTTTTTTTTATTGTGACCATTCCAAAAGAAAACGCATAGCAGAGATTCATTTGGTTCAGTTGTTATTATTTTCCTTTTTTTTTTAAACTTATTTGTACGAAACATAATACATAAGCGGATTAAATAGTTAATTTCGAGTTCAGATTTGAATCACGTTAAAGTACTAAACGTGCCTAAATCCACTTGACGATCCTTCTGCATTAACCCGGTTAGTTTAGACTTTCCTGGAATGTGAAACCCGCAGACTGTTTTAACTCTGCACACTGTCCGGATCAGGCCAGCGACGAGTCAATCAAAGTGCTGAGTTGCACCAGCCGCTGTTTCCTCTGTAGCTGGAAATACCAGTTTAGTTTGTTAAACCCCCCCCCCCCCCCCCCCCCCCCGGACCTGAGTGCTGTGATGCAACATCCCCACATCCCCTTTATGATTACACCTGTTGCCCCCATTTGAAGCACATTCCAATCAACACAAGGCCCCTGAACAGGAGATGGCAGGTTCAGTGGTTAATAAACCTGCTGTGGGTTGCAGAATGGAGTTTTGACTGGTTCCATTCAGTCTGTTTACCTCTGCTGATAATGTATCTGTGGCCTTGAACAGCAGCAGCAGCAGCAGCAGGAAGGCCAATGGCTGACCTCAGACGAGGGCCTCCCTATTCTTTAACCTGTTTATGTAGCCCCTCCATCCACCTAAAGTGGCATTTATCTCTGTTGAATTCAATATTATTGTCATATTTTGCCAATTTTTAACAGCCTGCTAAATGGGCGGCTTGAAAACATTTGTTTTCATTTTGAATCACCCGAAAAGCTGTAATTACAGCCATTTCTTTCTTAAAGCGTTTAGTCACCCTTTAATCACGAACTCCTCCTCTCGTGATTGACACCACACTTGCGTCCCGCAAAACACAAGTGGTAAAACTCCCCGACTGCGCCCTGTAGAACACGCGTGTGGGGGGGGGGGCGGCTCCTCTCACCTCTCTCGGTGGAATGAGGTTACAAATGGCCTCACTATTTCGGGCCGTCTAAATGCGCCCGTGATGCCGGGCTCTCCAGTTGTTGTGCCAACGTGAGCGCTGTCAAAGATCCCATCGGAACGCGCGGACTCATCTCAAGTAGTTTTTTTGCTCTTTTGCTCCTGAAAGAAGTTCCTTTTAGATCTGAAGAATGTGATTTCACTTTAGCTACAATTACATAGTTTCATTTTTACCGTTTGTGCGTTTATTCTAATGTCAAATGTTTTTCTATGCTGTTGTATTACAGTTGTTGTTCTTTATGGTGCATCAGCTTTGAGTCTGATGTTTTTCTGTAGTTCTGGCGGATTGCTTAATATAAACTCAGCCTTTTAATTATTTGGAAATACTTCAGCATGACAAAAACAAGTCAACAGCCTCAATTCAGACTTTTGTCCTGGGTTCATGTTGTTCTTTCCCGGCTTTCTACCTAACTTCATATCAATAAGCTCTTTTATTTCTGTAAATCATTAAAGCGATGATGACATCCCGAATTAAACTGCATCGCTTTTTAAAGATGAGGAACTTTTAAGTTCACACATTCACAGCAGGATGAGCATTGTTGACGTGTTTGGCCCCCAACATTGCGCGTTGTTGTAGATAATACCACGGAACTTGTACTCAAAGAACACTTGTTTTCGCAGCGTCGACTCCATCATGTTGGTGGAGGAAGGCTTTAAGACGGTGAGCGTGGACGCCAGCGACAAAATGCTCAAGTACGCCCTGAAGTCGAGATGGGAGAGGAGAAGAGAGCCGGCGTTTGATCAGTGGGGTGCGTCCTGTTCTCCTTTTTTTATCTTTTCTGGGATAAACCGTAACACAACCCTAACACCTAACCCTCTTCGTGACCTCCTTCTACCCCCAGTGATCGAAGAGGCCAACTGGTTGACGTTACCAGACGACATTAAGAAACCAGGCGCCGGCTTCGACGCCGTCATCTGCCTCGGGAACTCGTTTGCCCACCTGCCCGACTTTAAAGGTCAGCCAGAGGGTCAAAAGGGGTCACAACCCTCGCTTATCGCTGCGTTTGTCCAGCGACCCTTTTGAGCATTGACCCTTTTTGAAGTGTTCAACCGCTACTGCGGTTCAGGGTTGTTGGCAAAATAAACGATTCTAAACCCGGATCGTTTGAATAGCGCGTGTACCTGAAATGGAACGCGCAGTTTCCATAGACGACGTGCTCAAAACCAATATTTTAATTAGTTGATCGTTTAAAACAGCTGAATGTTTTTTGTTTTTTTACATTTTGAAAAAAAAAGTGCATCTGGGTTCAATGGGTTGAGTGCAACTGTACACTTTTTTTTTTTTTTAAATTAAATTGAAGATCATCTCATGTCGTTGTTCTCAGGGGACCAGAGCGACCAAAAGTTGGCCCTCCAGAATATCGCCAGCATGGTGAGACCGGGTGGCATCCTCATCATCGACCATCGGAATTACGACTACATCCTGGAGACGGGCCAGGCTCCTCAAGGCAAGAACATCTACTACAAGGTACCCGGCTCTGCACTCTTTAGACCCGGCGTTTGGCATGACTCGCCCTGGTTCAATCGCGTTCATGTGGAGGCTCGAGAATTAAAGGTGTGACTTTCACGTTGTTCTTATTTCATTCGGTTGTATGCGTTTATGTAAAAACACGTTGAGGAAGACCCTCGTTCGTGGAGTGATTCCCTCAAAAGTGAAATCCTGAACATGCAGAAAGGGTCTGTTTTTATTATATTTTGAGACTTTTGATGAAAGTAGCTCTAGGAGTATTTTAGGAGTACTATAGAAAAAGTTGTATTTAGAAACAAGTTTGCTGTGTTTATACCATAAATTATGTTTAACATGTATTTTGTAGGTAAAACACATTTATTCCCTGCTATGACATCACATGTCTGGGTTCAAACATCTAAAATTGAAGTGAAACAACCAGTCCTGCAATTTATCATCTCATCTGGTTGGCAAACGCGGAAAGACGTAAAATGAGAATATGAAGATAGGACCGCGTGTGCCAACATCAGTTAAGCATTTGTTTTTCCACAAAACAAACTCCATATTCCTTAATCCCACCAAAGTAAGAAGCAACCAGCTGGGAGGCCCAAACGGCAATGCAAAGTCAACAGTTGTGTGCGAGAGCGAAATCCCCCTCTGATACCTCGGTAATCCCCAAGTCTGCCCCCCCCCCCTCCCCCCAACGCTTCAACGTGTGTGTGTGTGTGTGTCTTTGTGCGCTGCAGAGTGACCTGACTCAGGACATCTCCACCTCGGTGCTGTGGGTCAACAACAAGCCCCACATGATCACCCTGGACTACACCATCCACGTGCCCAAGGCCGCCGTGGAGAATCTGCCCGAAGTCAGGTAGCCCGACGCCCGCCGTCACGCTGCCGTGATTCTACTGAGGTTCTACTGAGGTTCTAACCCCCCCCTCTCCCCTCCCTCCCTCCATCCTCCACCAGCAAGTTCCGGCTGTCCTACTACCCTCACTGCCTGGAGAGCTTTAAGGGCTTGCTGAGGGGGGCCTTCGGCGGCAAAATGGAGCACAGCGTGTACGGAGACTTCCAGACGTACGTGGCGGGCCAGTCCAAGGCGCCGTGCTACTTCATCCACGTCTGCAAGAAAGCCGCCTGAGCAGCTCGGACCGGGGGGGGGGGGGCAGCTCGCTGTGCTGCTATGGCAAAGTCACATTGGAATGTCTTTTAAGAAAAAGAAGAAAAAAAAGTTTCATCATTTGTAAAAATAGTATATATATATAGATATATATATATATATATATCATTTTATGAAAACACACAACCTGCTCAGTGCTCGCCTCGTAGATTCTTGGTATCGAAGGCCTCCTGAGCGGCCCGAAGACTCAAAGTCAGACCACATTAAGCGTTTAGTTTGGCCGCACTTTGCCACAGTTTTGGTAAGTTTGCAGCCACAAAGAACGTCAAAGCACGTTGGAAAAGACGTATTTGAAACGTGTTGGAGCGTCTGTGGTGCTGCTCGGCGCCGCTTGGTGTCGCCTCTCTGAACCCGGGAACATTCAGGCCACCGTGCTGAATGACCTCTGACCTCAGAAAGGTAAAAAGACTGACTTGTCATATTTAAACTAAATTTGAGTGCAGTTAGCTGGTCAAACAAATGCATTACGAAAAATCAAAGTCTTTAAAATAGTCATCAACCAAAGATTTCAAGTGTTATTTTCTGCTCAATGTTGGAATGTTTTAAAATGTAAATGTTACCTCGTCGTGCTGCACAGCGCAACTTTCAAATAATTCAGTTCACCCCCAAAAAATAAGAGGAGCGCGATGAAAGAATAATTTATTTTGCGTACTCTTCGGGTTCAGATACATTTGCCTTTGACGCTAAATAGAACACGTGTTCTACCTGCCGAGTCGGGCCTTTGCCTCTCGTAGAACCCGATGTACAGATGGTCGTATTTCACTAAAAGTCTTATGTTTGTGTTGCCAAAAAAAAAAAATTGCAAAACATTTTGTAATGAATATATTGATGGATTGGAATACTTTTGCATGAAATAAAAGTCTTTGAAGTAAGTAATGCGCTGATGAAATTCTTCTTTTTAACGTTGTGTCACTAAAACTGAATTAGAATTAGAACTAGAATGTTTTCAGAACCCGTCCTGTGTAAAAGCTGCTGATCCAAACAGATCGTCCACAGACACTAAATTATACAGTAGATCCCAACACTGACATAACAAACGGTGCAGAACCCCGGTGGGACACAAGAGGTCGCTGTTGCATTACACGTCTTCAAAAGCAGCCAGAACCCCTCCGACGAGGCACAAACTCCAGTAGTTTAACTCCTGCTTTTTGTCTTTGTGAACGAATGCCTCCGCTCGGGTGTTAATGACCTTATTTCTTTGCGTTGGAGTGTTATGAGAACTTATCCTCACCTTCCAGAGTGACACCCCCCCCCCCCCCAAATAAAACCGAACCCTTCTTCCCTCGTTCAGCGTCTCGTCGGCGAGTGACCTTTCACCCTGACCTCTGGTCTGGTGTCTCTCGGAGGCATGCGACCCGGCCTCTGTGTGTTGGTAGAGGGCCGTGCGAAGGGGGGAGGGGGGGGGGGGGGGAGAGCCCGATACACAAACCAGATGTGAGCGCCGCGTGCCAGATGTGGCCGCTCTGCTCCAGTTAGGGTAGTCAAAACGGTTCGGGGGCCGCGGCCCTCTTCCCCCCCCCCCCCGCCCCGGGGGCCTCACGGGGAGGACTGCTTTTCGCGGCACGCCATTGGCCAAATCAAAAGACAAACACGGCGAGCCGAGGGAGACGCATCGGCTGGAAGGAGGGAGGCGAGTAATCATCATTAATAATAATGGTCGCGCTGAAGAGCTTTTTCAGAAGGGAGGAGATGTTACAGGAAGCGTTCGTGCCACTCGGCGTGTTAAGCATTCAACTCGTTGCACAGATTCTTAAAGCATTTTTTTTTTAAACTGTGCACTTTGGGGAGCGTCTGTTCGGAGGTGATCTTCTTCGGGCCAGACCACAGCTATGGAAAAATGTCACCCTTTTTTTTGGCTCAAGGAACACAGCGGCCTGTTGAAACACTTGAGGTGCTGGAAGGAGAGCAGGGAGACGTTTAAATTACCTGCCGCGGGATTTTCCTTCATCACCCAGATTCCTCCTGAAAAGACATCAACTAGAATCACTGGATCAGTAAACGGATCCCAGACTGCGCTTTTGAATCCATCCGGCGGTTTTTAAGCCTCTTTCGGGGGCCAGTTTGTTTTGGTTTTTACAGGCCCCTCTCACGCAAAATGTAAACTGTTCTTATCCGTCTCTCTTCAGACGGAGCAGACGCGTCGTTTCAACAAGCCAGAGGTCACAAGGTCACCTGCCCAACGATAAACAACAGATGGAGAAAAGTGAGCAAACAGGCCAAGGTTTGGTAACTTATCGGCACACCTGTTAATTGTAATACTGCTGCCACTGTGAGGCCAATTTTTTATTTTAAATATAGAAAATTTGATTTTTTTTGCCCAAAAATGAGAGTTGATGGTGATTATTGTTACGCATTAACTCATCAGCCCGGATCCTAAGCTAAGGCATGACAGCGATACCGATTAGCGAGCACGCTAATGACCGTACTCCCCAAAATGATACTGTAACCTGCTCTTTAGAGTATTACTATTATTTTGGAGTGAAATTCAGCCAGCCAGCCGGAGCAGGTGGAGAGACAGAAACACGTGAGGACGTCTTTGGTGACAAAAGACAAGCAACGCGAGCGAAACCGCTGAAGTGAGAGCGGAAAAAGGTGCCGCAGGAATCCCAAAGTGTTGAAAGAGAGAAGGTTGATGGGAGTGTGGGAGGGGGGGGCAGACAGTATCTTACTGGCTGCAGTTGTTTCCACTGTGTGCTGCCAGATGAGTGGGTGGAGAGGGGAGGAAGATCTCTGTTTGTCATCCCGTGAGTTTCCGAGGCCGGCTCAGGTCGCACCGCAGGTGAGTCGCCGCTGACCCTCAAAAGACGAAGACCCCCCCCCCCCCCCCACCCCCCACCCCCAAGTGCTTTCACAGCCGCTATCGTCCTCACAGAAACAATCAATGTGGGGAGGAGAAGAAGAAAAAAAGGGGGGATTTGATGTCTCTCTCTCTCTCTCTCTCCGGTGCACCTGAGAGGTTCTGTTTTTATGTGTATCAATTCCCCTGTGTGTGTGTGTGTGTGTGTGTGTGTCTGTGTGTAGCTGGGGGGGGGGGGTGTGTGTACGAGAATCAAGAAGCAGCCATCGCCTCCTGCGACGCCGAGAAGGCCGTCAGAACAATGAAGGAGGAAGCGTCCTGGCTGGAGGCCCCCGCGGGCCGGACAACGCTCGGCCTGTTCAGGGTGAAACAAATAAACCTCTCAGTTACACAACCTGCACCCACACACACACACACACACACAGACACACACACACAGGGAAGGAATGAGGGAGCAGAGTGAGACGAGGACAAAGCAAACCCGAGCTGCTAGTTAACCTGCAACAGTGATGTGCATCAAAGAGCTCGCCAAAATGTGACGGCATTGTGTTCAGGCCCTGAAGGACGACTCTGGTCCAAAGAGCAGATGGAAACATTTGCTCTGCTTGGTGCACGTTGGGGGGGGGGGGGGGGGGAACGGGGGGGAGGGGGTTGTTTCGTTCACTCAGAGACGCCCTTCCACTAAAAATGAAAGAACACACGTGTGTCGCTGTGTCTGCAGCCTCCTGTGATGCATGACTCCGTTAACGTGTCCATGTGGAGGTCCTCCTCTCGGGGTGGGTGTAGTGTGTGGGAGGGGGGGGGGGGGGGGGGCGGGCGTCCACTACGTGCCGTTTAGAGAGCTCCCCATGTGGCAGCAGTTAAGAGGGTGGACTGTAGTTACACTGGTGTGTAGAAATGGATCCCCCCCCCTCCACCCCTCCTCCCCCAGCCCCCAACCGCTTTTCTTACAACAACGGGCGGAGTGTTGCATGTCTCCTTTTTTGTGCGCAGGAGTCACACCTCCGGCACGTGTCGGCGTGTGAGAGTGAACATCCAGACGTTCCTCCCGGGAGGGAAAGAGCGGGGGGGCCTTTTCAGACGGTCCGACGGGGGGGGGCACGCTGTTTGACTTGGAGAGCCCGTCTGTTATTATTTCTGTCTCACCGGTGGGTGGCGAGCTGGCGGCGCTTTGTGAAGCTGGGCCCCTATAGGCCCCCCCCCCCCCCCCCCCCCCGCCGGGAGGGAAACCGAGCCGGAGGGCAGGCGTGTGCGGCGGGGGACGGAGGAGGAGACCTCACTCAACGTCTTTAGAGGGCCATGTGAAGGAAAAACAAAGTCGACCCCTGAAGAACCGTCCCGTTGACCTCCGGGGGGGTGACGTGTAGGGAGGTGTTTTAATCTGTTAGCTGCTGCTGTATCTGCGCGGGTGCACACGTCACATGGCTGCCACTTTTCATGTTCTTAGGCCGGGCTCACAGGAAAAAAGCACTGTGCACGAGCGATGTGTTTAAATGCGTTTAAAATGCACAATAAGGGTGGCCGTCATCGAAAGGGAGTTTATAGTGAGGAATTTACCTGCTTGTAGTTTTAGCACCTCTGTTGAAGTGAAAATTAAACGAAATAGTGAGGTTCAGAGGTGCTACTTGGCTAATTGGTTTTATGTTTAAACGGAGCCAATTAAAGGTTACTTAAGCTAAAAAGGACGCTGCCAGCGTACAGACACAAGAGCATCGACCTTCTTGTACAGTTTCATACATTTTGGACTAAAATGTTCACAGGCTCGAAGAAGCATTTAAAAGAGTAAAAAGTGTAAAGGCAGATGGGTGGTGATTCGATCACTTAACTATTATAGATCCTCTTGTGTGTGTTGGTGATGAATTATTTCTCCACGCACCATCTTTCAGGTCGGCTGCACCGCGCGTGCGCTTCAGAACACAATCGCTTGCAGTTGGAGACAAACTGGGCTTCGGTTCGGAGACGAGAACCCCGAGGGACCAGGAGAGTGGCATTAATCAGACACAGATGACCTGGCTTTTCCGCATGCAGTCAATGCAGCCAAAAGGAGAAGAAGAAAAAAAAAAAGGGGGGGGGGGGGGGGGTGGTATTTGAAAGCTCGACGTGACGAAATGAGGAAACGGCTCGTTAGGGCAGGGAATTATCCTTAAAGGGTTAAATCCAGGGATGCCAGGTCTTCACATTTCCATTACTCCATCCAATCCTTCCTGAAGGACGTGACATGACAAAATAGGACAGCGGGCCAAAGGGAGGGGGAGGGGGGGGGGGGACATGCAGCTTATCATCTGATCCCAGGGGAAGTACAGTTGGTGTGGAGGAAAAAAACGAGGATGCGGCAGGACGGATATAGAACAAGGTTAAAGGAGGACATTTTGTGGATGCTCCCGGGCTGTTTGTTCCCCTCCTCCCATGTTTAACCTCGTTCTCCTGCGCGGGCGCGTCCGGAGACAAAGGGGACCGACTCAGGGACCGACTCAGGGACCGACTCAGGGACCTCCGCCTGTTAGACGAGTTGTGTTTCTGATCAGCTGATGCGGTGACTCCGTTTTGGTCGCCACCACCTGGTCCGACCCGGGCCGTCTCCGGCCGACGTGGTTTCGTCAGAGCTTTCTTGGTTTTCCATCCCTGGTTTGGAGACACCTCAAACTCAAGCGTCAGTGTCAATAAAAACGCCTCTTTTTCATCTTCAGTCCCAATTTGGAACACACCTTTGCGCCGTGAAGGACCCGCTGGCGGTGAAAGTGTTTATCAAACACCAACAGCCTCCTTCTGTACAGGCTCAGAAACATGAGCCTGTTATGTAAGCTAAATCAAATTGATCCTATACGGGGATCGACTTGTTGGGCTTCAGCTGCCGTGACCTGGATGGAGATTCCGGCATAATAATGCGCGGGTAGTCCTCGTATAGGTGGAGCCTCACCTGTCATCACGAAAAGCAAAAAAACAAACAAATAATGGTAAGATGAAATGAATAATATTCCTCTACTGAGCCGTGCTATAAATGTCTAATGAAAATCTCTTAATTTGTCCTGTTCAGACAGAGAGGAAACACGCGAGGGGAATTAAGCTGATTCTGATCCCGATAGGAGCAGCATGCTGTGAAATGTACCAACACAATATGTTTGTGAGTCTGACGTTCATTTATCCTAAAAGACGCGGAGGAAAACGAAGGCGCCGATACCGCAGAATTCATGTCTCCATCCACCCGTCACGTGTAAAGCCCAACAGCCTGTGCAAGTCCCACCGCTAATGAGCAGGCCTGACGGGATGAAACAGAGGAATCCTGTCTCTGAGGTGGAAGGCAGCAGGAACGGGGAGGAAAATAAAAGCCGGGGGGGGGGGGGGGGGGGGGGGGGAGAGAGAGAGAGAGAGAGAGAGAGAGAGAGAGAGAGAGAGAGAGAAGAAAATCCTGACAATATGTCTGAAGCTGTGAGAGACAGAGGTGAGGCGGGTGGAGGAGGGGGTGGGACCTCCGAGGCTTTGGAGCCAATTCGAGGACCTTGTGATGCAAAACCGGTCCTCGGCAACAGACAGTTCCCATGGCAACGGCGAGCTGCCAAAGTTCCTTGTTGACAAATGACAGCTCCCCTCTCTCAGCACTCGGCCGTGATGTGCGTGTGTTATTTGGCAAGTCTGCATCTTCGCCTTAAGCGGAGGGAGGGGGGAGGGCGGAGGGGGGGGGGGCGGTGGTGGGGGCAGGAGAGAGAGAGCATTGTGTTTTGTATGCAGACACGCATACACCATCTAAAACACACACACGATGATGATGTACTACAGAGATCCCCATCCAGGGTGCACTGGCACCCCAGGAGTTCTTCTGCAGTTGTCAAGAATGTAGAGGAGCTCTCTTTATTCAACATTTGAAATAATGATTTTATTTGAAGAAAAAAAAAATCTGAGTGTCTAAAAAAGTGAGTATCTGAGCAAGAAAAAAAAAAACTAATGTCATCCATCAATCTTCAAAACAGTTAAAGAAATAGAAATCACGAATTTAGAGTAAAATAAAATATTTAGATCGCAGTGGAATATATATATATATATATATATAACAGTTGGCTTAATAGAAATGGATTAAGGGTGAAGGCTGGGAGTCAAATATAAATGGTTGGAGAGAAGTCAATGTTCTGGTACTAAGTGGCAGACCGAACCTGCCTGAACATAGAAGTAGTGTTTAATTCACCTTTATACGTTTCCATTTCTTTTTAAAATGACGGGCGGTGTCACGAAGAGGAGCACTCCAGTTCATCCAAAAGAGCGGTGGTGCTACATCTGATTTTCTTTATTTTATGTTGAGGAACACTGCTGCAACCCCCCCCCCCCCCCTCCCCCTCCCCTGCATAATAACACCTCAAATAAAAGGCAACGTCAAATATCCATCCAAACGTCAAGAACCGGAGAGGTCCGGGCCCGTCGGTGCGCGTGAAGCCGGGCGCAGAAAGACGGGCGGAGGCTGAGCGGCAGGACGCACGAGCCCCCGGGGGCAGAAGTGTCATGAGGAGATGATCCTCCATCCTCACCTCCCCGGAGAGCCGTCAAGACGTTCAGCGGCGTGATTTCACCTCTCCACCACACACACACACACACACACACACACACACAGTAGAGTATTCACAACAAGGGCTTAGCCGCTTCCAAGGCGAACTGCAGCAGTCACACAAAAACCTGCTGAGCATTAGAAATAATCCCGTAATTAGGGTGCACATGGTGAACACTATTACTGGATCAAAGGAACATTCAACCTAAAGCCCAGTAATGCCAGCGCTGTGCGCGCGCGCACACACACACGCGCGCGCACACACACACAGCATCTGCTGCGGTCATAACAACGAGAAATCATGAATGAAGAAGTGCTTTGTTTTGTACGTCCCTGGCTCATCTCTGGGCTGCAGGGATACAGTGTGTGTGTGTGTGTGTGCGTGTGTGTGCGCGTGTCCACGGGTGGGACAGGGGGTGCAGGGAGGAGTGTGGAGGTGACTGCTCTCGGCGTATAATGTCAAAGAGATTAACAGGAATTGAGCGGCGCGGCGACACCTGAGAGACGCTGAGGCGCGAGCAGCGAGGTGTGGGGGCTGCACTCCGCTGAGCATCAGACGGATGGGGGGCAACGAGCGCGCACACACCCACGCGCGCGCGCGCCACTGTACCTTGAACGTGTTGTGATGCAAAGGAGGGGGGAGAAAAAAAAGGACGATCCGGGTTGTTGTTGTTTTTTTTCAACATTTCTTTTACTGATCTTTACACTTTTCACAAAACATCACACAAAAATGATCAGAGCAGACGTGGCTCTTCTTTTCTTTTTTATAACAGGCATTGCAGTTTACACTTTCTTTTTCTCAGAAACAAAAACTGCTTTGTCAGTTGTTGTTTTTTAAACTTAAAAAAATACCACCGATAGTCACCATTATTTTTATTTTTTTAATCACTTTGAGAAATGAAATAGGCGGATATTCGACTTGTCTAGTTGTAGATGTGTCACTGCTGTCAAAGCAGTATTGTAGGTGCACAGCTGTTATTTTATACATCCCCCCCCCCCCCCAAAAAAAAGAAAAAAAAAAAAAAGTTAGGACACGTGGCAGGAATGATTCCCCTTATGAGAGCCTCCATCGCTGGTCCCTCGGGCTTCGGGTGCGTCACACAACCATCAGAAGACGGACTCGGATCGTCTTCACATCCTGCAGCAACTTTTGGTTTTTTTTGCGGGCTTGCCGTCGTCGTGACGACCCTCCGCTCATCACCGGACGGACCCGCACGAGCAGAGAGAAGGGCTCGCACGCCACCCCGCCTCCTCGAAGACTTCAACGACCCCCCCCCCCCCCACCACCACCACCGCCAAGACGAGGAAAACATGCATTTTGAAGTGAAACAAACGGAACGCATTGATTGTGTTTCAGTGGAACGCGGGCCCGCCAGATACGAAGTAAGTAATGAGAACAAATACAATAACACGCAAATCTACATGGAGCCATAAAAACACTAAGGCACTTGAACTTGTGATTTGATGTTTCCAATGTTTACGATCGTTGTCTCTTGAAGTCATTTGAACGCCAGAGACGGCGTCGGAATCGACATAAAAAGAATTGCTTTGAAATCAAGTTTTAAAATGCTACATCAGATCTTGCAAACACACACACACACACACACACACACGCACGCACACACACACACACACACGCACGCACACAGAAGCACAGACTTCCCAACTCCACCAGCCTTCACTCCACAGGCTCTGTTTACCTCACTCGTGGGATTTATTATCCCACCATACGTGACCTTGCGTGACCTTGCGTGACCTTGGCCTACAACTAGTTTGATAAAAATGTCCCCAGACCGACCCGGAGCCATCTGCATGATTTTGTTTCTTCATTTGACCATAAACATTAGCGATGTGGGGTTGAGGGTCGTTTCAAATAAAGCTGACCTGACGTTAATATCTTGTGGGGGAGGGAACGGGGGGGGGGCTCACAGCTTCGTCTGCTACGAGGAGAAATGTTCTTCAACTGAAGACAGCTGGCGTTTTCGCTCCAACAGGCTGAAGTGACTCGTGGAGCCCAGTCATTGTCTCTGAGGCCTGCGGTGCCAGGAGCTCACCTTGTGGAGCTCCTTTACCGTGGCCTTAGAGTCCGACTGACGAGGTCTCACCTCCTGCCCACCTTCCTCCTCCTCCTCCTCCTCCTCTTCCTCCTGCGGCCCCTCCTCTCCCTCCTTCCCCCCTTCCGCCATGCGGGTGTCCTCCTTTGTCCTTGTGTGTCCCAGCGAGCTCTTAGTCCTACTTTTCCGGCTCGACTTGTCCTTAACAACATCCAGGGAAGGACCAGCTTCTACTCTATCATCCTCCTCCTCTTCCTCCTCCTCCTCCTCCTCCTCCTCCTCCCCTTCATCATTTTCCTCTTCCTCCTCCTCCTCCTCCTCCTCTTCATCATCTTCCTCCTCATCTTCATGCTCTTCTCTGGCCACTGTCATCCCTAACTTACTATGGCCGGCTAGTTGAAAAAAAGGGGAAGAGTGCGGCGTGGTCGGGCAGGCCGAGAGAGCTGCGTCGTACACGGAGAACGGGAGGTGGAGGTAGTGTCCCGCCGCGGCGGCGGCGGCCGCGGCGTAGATGCAGCAGCAGGTCTGGGCGCAGTCGGGGCGGAGGTCCCCCTGCCCCCCGCGGACCACCCGGAAGCGCTTACGAAAGGGCGGCCCGGCTTGGGGTGCGAGGCAGATCCGGGCGGGCAGGGCGCCGTGGAGCGCCTGGCCGGCGGGGTTGGCGCCGGGCGCCGGGGCGCAGGAGCCGCCGGCAAACGCCGGGTTGGGCGGGAAGCACCAGTCGGTGCTCTGGAGGAGGATCTCAGCCCGCAGGCGCCGCAGGAGGTTGTTGACCAGGACGGAGCGCCGCAGGAAGGCCTCGGGGTCGTCGATGAAGCGCATCTTCTCCAGGGAGAGGCGCAGCACGTGGGCGCGCTCCTCCAGGACCGGCGCCACCTGAAGGACATCAGAGCTACGTCAGCACCAGAGCATTTTGTTGGAACGCACAATTAAGGTTACATTTAAGTCACCTCACATGACGTAATAGCAACTCACTCTATCATACATTCAAATGGGAAGAGGATGTCTGAAGCTAATTCACTGTCGGATGCGCGGGGAACTCGAGCGTGTCCGTCCGCACTCACCGTTTGGCAGTACGTCCTGAAGCTGAATCGAGGCTCGTCATCCTCAACAAACTTCCTCTTGAAGTACGCGATCCTCGACACCGACACGCGATCAGGAACTCGCCTGCAGGGGGATTCTGCAGGAGGAGCGAACACGAACAAGCAGGTTTTCACGGTGACTCACTGGAAGCGAAAACCCCCATCGTTTGTCAGAAGTTCAACTGAAACCGATCGGATGAAGAAACATGCGCACCTCGCGTGGGCGGCTCCGCGGAGGCGCACGGCGGCGGCGGAGGCGGAGGCGGCGGCGCGCTCGACCGGCGCGACGCGGCGCAGCGCTCGGCGTCCCAGGCGGGCCGGTAGGTGGAGAGAGGAGGGTCTCCCTCTGGGTCCAGGAAAGGATTCATGGACAGAACTAGGGTCATCTCTCTCTCCGATTCGGGTCTGGGGGGGGGGGGGGGGGGAAGAGAGAAGCAGAACAGAATTGGAAATCAGCGCTTCGCGCCCAATGAGCCAAAACTCCTTTCGTTACATTTTATATTAAACATAAAATACCCGAGTGCTATAAGAGCAACACCTTCAAAAACAAGTGAGCTCCCCCTCAATATTTTTGTAAAATGCAGACTATTTCATTCACGTTGTGTCGATGGATCAACGAGCATCCGGCGCATTGCTTTCCCAGCGATGCGCTGCACGTTAACAAGATGCTCGTCTGCGATAGCGGCGTCTGCGAGGCGCCGCGTGAC
The DNA here is from genome assembly GCF_949316345.1 of Pungitius pungitius. NCBI lineage: Eukaryota > Metazoa > Chordata > Actinopteri > Perciformes > Gasterosteidae > Pungitius > Pungitius pungitius. The sequence goes on from NC_084913.1 coordinate 3,750,109, forward strand.
CAATCAAAGCGGCAATAATGGAGAGCACTAACACAAAAAAAAAACAGAAAACGGGCAGATGGTTACAAGTGGGACACAGATGGAGCCATGACACCCACTCCCACCATCAGGTCCCGATTGGCTAGTCGGCGGGAGAGTTGGCGAGGTGTGGGGATCCCAGTGGAGATGGCTCCGCCCCCTTTCGCGCAGAGCCAGCTGTGTGCCCGCCCCGCCCATACCTGGACACATATCGCCGCCCACACTACCGCAGCTTGACACACTGAGGAGGCCCCCCCCCCCCCATGTCAGACCCACCCGTTGGGTCACTGATTAAAATGCCCCCCCCCCCCCCCTCCCCCTCTGCTCGGATGAACAGTTTTATTTCCGTGTGCTGCGGGTCTCGTGTTTGCTTTTAACCGAACAATCAGAGACACCTTCGAGCCCCGCTGGGGGGGGGGGGGGGGGGGGGGGGTCATGGATTACCGGGATCACTGCTACATTAATCCATCTGCACATTTCAAGCTCCATCTTACATGAAGCCCCCTCACAAGAGTCCACCTGGTCACTCTGATGTGCCACGTGGCCAGCTGAGAGGGGGGGGGGGGGCAAAGGGCGTTGTGAAGATGCAGATGCATGCAGGTCGTTAGTCGGGTTTAAAATCAGCAAGACTAATGAGCTGGAGCTGTTTGAGTGGACCGGTGAGGCTTTGAGACAAATGATCACGACGTGATTCACCACTTTGCACGTTAATGTTCTTTCATTAGGAACAAACACGAGCTGCAGCTGGAGTCCATTTTGTTCATCTTTTACACAATTAGCATTTTGACATCGCCAACTGACGGCGTGCCCAGGTGGGAAGCCGGTGATGGATCACATACTTATCACAGGGAGGGAGGGGGGGGGGGGGGGAATCACATCATCAACCTATGGCGGGTGAATAGAAGCAGCTGGTGACTCAATGTGGATCAGAGGAGACACATGATCGTCTGCATCTGCTTCAGGCCAATCGGGATTGTCAGAAGAGAAAAGGACTGTGGTAGAACTGTTTTGGTATGGGAGGAGGGGGGAGGGGGGGGGGGGGGGGATAAATTACTCTTCAGCTTGCTGCCACAGTCCCCCCCGACATATTTGGATGTTAATGCGTGTGGAAGCGCTGCAGGGCGGGTGAAGCTGAAAGACATCAGGTTGTGTCTCTCTGACCGTGTCCACGTCCCGATCCGTCGCCTCGCATCACGCATTCTGCACGTCGCGTAGCGTGTTGTCACAGTCACTGCCCCCCCCCCCCCCCCCCAAGGACCACCGACTCGGGCCAATTATGTCACTGTTACTGAGCGCCAGCGCCGTGGTTAATTAGAGGCTTAAGCCACTCTCGTCCCCCCCCCCCCCCCCCCCTCTCCCCGAGCTGTTTTTTTTTTTTTACCCTCAGTTATTTTTCATCTCCATCACCGCTGTTGCTACGTGTGCTCGGGCACAAAGAAACAAGCACGACATCATCACTCCCTCTGCCCTCTTTAGGGAACAGCCCCCCCCCCCTTCCCCCCCTTCCCTCCCTCGTTCATCCCCTAGTCTCAATCTCTCTTTCTCTCCGACATCCTTTGCGGTCACAGTCGGCAGCTCCCCCCCCCCCAAAAAAAACAATGAGAATACCGACAGAGCAGCTTCCCCGCATGTGCAGCAATACTTCTTGTTCATCAAAGACAAGCGGTGGGAGGGGGGGGGGGGGGCAGGTGGGTGTGTGGGGGGGGGTGAACAACTGCGTCTGCGGAAGACAATCGGAGAAATGGAGAGTTGAGAAATGAAATTCGCGGAACGAGCAGAGAATAATCCCCCCGGGGAGAGGGTGGGGGGGGGTGTCTTTCCTCCTCTTTCTGTTCCTGTCTTCGTCTCACAGGAACGTGATTGTGTTTAACAGAGTGTGTATTTGAGGGGGGGGGGGGGGTTGGGGGCTGGGGGGGCTCCGTGTTGCATCCCTCGTATCCAACTCTCCATCTCGTCCTCCTTTTCCATTACACCCTTTGATGATGAGCAGTTAATTGCGGTGCCAGGGCACGAGCCGAAATGTGAGGGTGGGGGGGGCGATAGAGAGATACGGTGGAGAGGTGGAGATGGAGGGCTGAGGGCTGAGGGGATGGATGGATGGAATGAGTCAAGGAAGGAAAGATAAGTGCCGTAGGAGGCTTGTCATGAGCGCAGACGGATCGCCTGCAGGGATGATTTCTGCTGCTGTGATTGACTCGCTGCCTCCAGCGCTCTCACACACACACACACACACACGCACACACACACACACAAGCCGTGTGTGTGTGTATCCTAAAATATTTTAGAAAGGAAGTCAACTGAGGCTGACTCAGACACAGAGCCATCAATCCACAAACTCGTTGTGGATTTTCTAATAAATTCCGGTGATGTCGGAGTCGTAACATCTGGATCCTCTCTAGGAGAGCATGAGCCGCTCTTACACACACACACACACACACACACACACACACACACACACACCTCAATTCTCCTTCAAAAGGGAAAAAAGAAGATTCGGGAGTGGCCTCTCCAGACGAAAACTGCTCTGTGAGGAGATCTCAAGGAGAAGAGACTTTGCGTTAAGATTCCTTATTATTTATGTACTTGCCCTTATCTTGTATTATTATGAAAATCAAACGCTTCGGCTAGAGAGCACTGATAGGTTTTTTTTTTTTTCAGTACGTCATCGAGTGCACACCGAAGAGGCCCCCGTTCAAAAAAAAAAAAAAAAAAACTCGCGGCGCTAACGTTAGCGCAATGCGCTGATTAGCTCTGACAATATGAGGCCTTCATTGATAAATCTCTTTGAAAACGGCCTTGTGGCACCTGAGACAACTTGACAGGCGTAGCAACGGTAACTAAGCGGGACGAGATTCATCAAAAGGCTCCATCATATATAAATAAAAATAGATTCCTCTGTGTCCTTAAGTCCCATCCATACAGGATATTGAGGCCGGTGTTTACTTAAGGGTCGGCTGACGGGATTATTTTGACATTTCGGAGCGTTAATTTTATTGACTCCATATCCTACAACATTCGTGGCCTTTTGGGGGGCGTTTAGAGTTTCAAATGACTTGCCGTCACCCTACGATCAATGAAAAAAAAAAAAAAAGACTAACGGTTACTTAAGCAAAAAAAATGGGGCGGGATTAGTGGGGGTTTGAAACTTTATTCTCCCTCTCGCTCTTCTCTGTGGCCTCAAAAATGCTAATTGATCCAGCATGTGTTTGACAGAGTGTACGCTGGAGTGTATGTTGCAACCCTTTGTGAGTGTGTGTGTGTTTTATGTGGCAGCTTTTTACCGAGCGGTTCCGAGGCCTCGGATGAACCGACAGCGGTGAAGAAGTCGTGGATTTCTCATCAAATAGATCCCAGATGGCCTGAGAAGGTCTTTCCCGGTGCGCCAGGAGCCCCCCCCCCCACTCCCCGTCGGTGCGTCCTGTTCCCGCCGTACTGCGCAAACCACGGCTGACACGACTACACACCCGGGTGCACCAGGACGCGCCCCCCCCCCCCCCGCGCGCTGACAGCGCTTTCACGTCGACGGTCCAAGAACCCTGAGGAGGAAACAGCTGTTGCCGAAGCAACAATCGATTTGAAAACATCTGTCTGGCTAAGTTGGGATCACCATAATGGCAGCGATCACAATTCTGTTTCTCTTGGCCAAAATCCTTGGCTTATTTTATTTTTTTTCCTCTTTCCAGAACATTCTCAAGCGACCGCGTTGCCAAACATCCTCCCCAATCTACTCCAACCACGGACAACGTGAGGAGCTTCTGCCCCGGGGGGGGGGGGGGGGCTTCTCTGTGTATTACAGATGAAATGACTAAGAGTAGAACAATGAGCAATATATCACGGGACCAACTGTGAATAGCAATCATGTCGGATATAAAAGTATTTTCTATCCAACAGACTAAATAGAAGAAAATTGGGGTGCGATCCACCGAATGAAGGTGAACGGAATCCATCTCTCTTTCTTCTGCAGAGGCTCTCTGATCTTTAGCACACTTTGGCATCACTTAAACGCTCCTACGGCCCAACCGCTCATTCAACCGCTGACAGTAACCTGGCGCACCTGCACAAAACGAAGAGCCTCCTCGCCGCTTTGAACCCCCCCCAGGAGGAGAGAAGACCCCGACTGGCGGCGGCTCGATGAAGGTTCGGCGCTACCCGTTGTATCTTTAAGGCGCTTGCTGGGTTTTAAAATCGGTCTCTCTTGTGCGGCGGTCGTGGGCCCCCCCCCCCCCGCCCCTCAGACAGTGACTGCAGAAACATCACATGATGGTTATTGGATTAAAATGTGTGGGTGTAATTGAAATCCTGAAATATACGAGTACAGATGGTGAAGCCCTCTGAGGCCGATAGTCCCTTCAGAATAAAAAAAAAAAAAAAAAATTTGCAGCATTTATTAATGCAATATATTAATGTATTAAACCAAGCACATTAGATAAAAACGGCACAGCGGGCCAAAGACAAATGAAGTGGAAGACAGAGTACGATCCGATGAGGATCATCTTAATGCGAGGCGCGGCGTCTTTCCCAATGCGGAGATGCTGCGCCCCCCCCCCCCCCTCGCGGAGAGCGCGCAAGTGTCCCCGGTGCACGAGGGGCGAGGCGCACAGCGCACCGATGGCGGGTCCCGCTGGGCAAATCAGACGGAAAAGGCCTAAAGATGCTTTGCAGAGGCGTGTTAAAAAAAAAAAAAAAACGTAATTGATGTAAACAGTTGGAGTTTTCACAGAAGCGTTCAGGCACCGGCAGCCTCGCTCTTTGATACCAACACCAGGAGCAGCTTTACGAGTCCACGCGGGCCATTGGGCCCTTGAGCGCGCGGCACGTCGGGCGTAGGATTGGAGAAGTGAAAAACATGTCATCGCAGGGGGGGGGGGGGGGGTCCCATTGCCTCGTAGGAACCATTAAACCCTGGTCCGCTTGACTTCTCGTGGGAGAAGAAAGGTACTTAAAAAAAAAACCCTCAGAGGGACGTCGGGCTGCACGGTATCGACCGACGTTGCTATTCGGCAGGCTTTTGTTTTGACGCGTCATCGCGGTCGGAGCTCGTTGTCTTGTGTTTGTTGAGATTGAATCATGTTTAGAACTTTATAACAACAATGAATAACTCACAACCAACTCGCTTTAACAGGGTACAACACCACAACTCAACATCTTGTGAATTATAAAACATATTAACACTAATAATTGTATATTTATAAAAAAAATGTCCCCCGCCGAACTGCATGCTGGGTACAGCTCGCAACAAGAAGTAACTCTGCTGCTACACGAAAACACGGAAAAGAGCGCTACAGGAGGAGCAGAGATGCTCCCAAGAGAGGAGCCGTGTCTGTTTGGAGGGTTTTTGGTTTTTGGAAAATCCGACCTAACGTTACGTTAGATCAGAAAACCATTTATTGCCAAGTCTGTCGAGCCTCAGATGGCAACACTGGGCAGCCACAACAAGCTAACACGCTAACGAGCTAACGCGCTAACTGGAGCAGCCGTTTGGGGTAGGTCGTTTTCGGGGGTCAATGAATTCATGTACTTGAAAAAAAAGCAATACCGTGATACCGCCAGAATGTTTCTTAATACCGTGATGTGGATCGTACCGTGCAGCGGGACGTCAAAAAAAACTGCGGTTTACATGGATGAGTCAGTCAGAAAAAACATCAACACTCCGACTGGGGCCTGACTAAGAGCTGGAATCGCTACCTGGAAGCAGATCATGACTGATGGAAATGGATCGGTCCAATGTGGTTTGGACAGTTAGTGAATGGTGTTGTTTTCATTGTCTAAATATCAGTGCGGGGTTGTGGGGGGGGGGGGGGGGTTGAGACTTGTCAAGGCTCCCCCTGATGTTGGACCAAAACAACAGTGGCATGTTGGTATTTCCTTTTGGCTGCATCTTAGATTGTGTTTTCGCCAGCTTGCAGCCTGTCAGGACTCATCAGGGCAGCTCGCAGTATGTTGAGGGCCGTCTCGGCCGCGGTGGCGTGACTGAGCTGCGCTCGCGGGCCCCCGGGAGGTTGTGGGGGGGGGGGGTGACACATGTGTTGTGGCAGGTCAGCTGCGCGGCGCTGCATTATGTGCAATCTGGGGACGGCATGTTGTGGCCGTGGGGCCTAACGGGACCAGAGGAGGATACAGCGCATCAGAGGCAGACAAGGGCATCGGCATGCGGCCATTAACACACAAAACAACTTGTTGCTAAGTGCGTAAATAGATCCCTTTACACCCCGCCCCCACCTCCTCTGAACAGACACACACACACACACATTAAGAGTTTGAACTTGAAGGATGTTCTTTTTTGAAAAGAAACGAACGGGATCAGGAATTCTCAACAAACATTTCTAAAATGTGAAGACATCTAGTTCTAGTTGGAATGTGAAGCATTTTTTAACCTCAATATCTCTCGTCTCGTCTAAATAATAAATCGTGCTGCTGTGCGGGCCTTAAGTTCTTTGCAGACACGCTGAATGAAGCATGGAAAGGAATCTTTGAGGAGAGAGAGAGAGAGAAAAAAAAAAGGAGCGCGCCTTCTCTTTGGAGCAACGACAGGATTTCAAGGTGTGGGATCTCAGGTTGTGAATGCAGCTTTCTCGGCGGAGGTGAAGTCGCGAGGTCTCACCTTGAAATAAATGTCGGTGTCACACCTTTTTTTTTCTTTTTTTTTTTTTTTCTCCTTCACTTGTGCGTTCGCCTTTCCTCTCACGTTGTCCACCTCAGTTCGATGTGTGTCTCGCTGGAGCACAAAGACGTATTCATGATGGGGAAGCGTTGCTCGAGAGGGAAAAAAAAAAAAAAAAAAAGTCTGGGGCTACACCCTGCGGTCACACACACACACACACCAAGGCAGCTCAACTTGTATTGGCGGAGACCTTTTAGCCAAAACAGAGCGGAGAACCACAGGGACAAAGGGAAAGAAATGTGAAGCCCGTCACTGATGACACCACCATAGGAATTTTGTTCCTCCTCCGGTTGGCGATGCCAACTTGCCTTTGAAATGTAACGTCTCTACACACCTGCTGCTTCTACCTCGCTGGAAAAAAAAAAAAAACATTATCAATGCGAGTATAAAACAGCACACGTCGAGGGCCGATTACCCCGCGCCCGGGCACGCATTACGGATTCCATCTCCTCCTCCTCCTCCTCCTCCTCGTCTTCCACGCCTTGCAGCGCTGCTCCAGATGTGAGTCGCTGCGCCCCCCGCTGAGATAAATGAATGGGCCGGGGGAGGGCGGGGGGGGGCCTGCAGGCTACCTACAGGTTCACATCCTTAATGAGCGGGAGAGTCTGCTGGGAGCAGGATACGATTGATAGCGCCGCCGCGACAGAACTCAGAGAGGAGGAGGGTGTGTGTGTGTGTGTGTGTGTGTGAGGGGGGGTGGGGGGTGTCGCGGCGAGGAGCTTTTGATAGAGACGATGGGTGGAGGGATTTTTGGCAGGCGGCAAAGAGAAGGAATCTGGCATCATCCGGCTGCCGGGAACCCGTCCACCGTGCCGCAAAGCCGGAGCGCTTCCTCTTGTCACGGACCCCCCCCCCCCCCCCCCCCTCCTTCTTCTTCTCTGGTCTGTTAGTTTAATCTGAGCTGGATTTTCCTCCCCTGTTGCGTGCCCCAGTATATTTCGCATAGCACACTTTTCCCCCTCGGCGAGGGGGGGGGGGAGAGACGAATAGCAAAAAGGTGGAATTCCTGGCAAGTGACTCCGGATGTTGTTGGCAGCGAGAGGAGGTGAACTGCGCAGGAAGCCGTTTCTTTAACCAAAAGCCACAATAAAGAAAGGGGCGGGGGCGGTGGGGGGGTAGGTATTCATCGCACTTACTCCTTAAAACTTGCCATGTTTGAACGTCCTCAATTCTCTCTCCGGGGGGGCCTAACGGCGTGTGTTTATGGTCCGAATCTTGAGTGACTCATTGAGTCTCGCCGTCCCACGGGGACGACATGAAGGGGGTGGGGGGGGGGGGGGGGGGATTAGAAACAGGAGCTCAGGGTTAAACCAAGTGGACCGAAGACGCTGCTTCTCGGGAAATGGAAGCGGCAATAACAGACGACCCGCCAAGAGAGAGCGGTCCTCCCAAAATAATAATGAAGTGAGGCTGGATGGGGGGGAGGGGGAGGGGGGGGTTATGTCAGCCTGCATAATGTGGACCAGAGTCACTGTCTTGTCACACTGGAGGGGCTGTTGGTGGCCCCGGTTCTCATAAATCCTGCAGCGTCCAGGTACTGTTCTGATAGTTGTACTACAGGTTGAACCCAAGGATCAAGAGTCAATATCAGTCAGTTTATCCAGAATGAACTGAAAACTGGACAAAATGTTTAAATTCAGGTAGCTTTGTTCTACACTTTATTTTTGCTTTGCTTATTTATTTATTTTTACATTAAACAGAAAGACAATGTATATTATTTTGAATGCATTTTTTTTTTTTGGGGGGGGGGGGGGGGGGTTAGTGTTCCAAAAATAGCCTTAACTTAACAACTTATTGATTAACTCTCAGTAAAGGCGTCAACACACCAAATGTAGGCAGTGAGTCCAAATGTCCTCCTGAAGTCTCACGTTGGAGGCACGAAGACACCAAAGGGACCACGGGGTGGGGGGGGGGGGGGGGGGGTAGAACTTTTACTCTCCGGGTGGAGGACACGAGGAATGTGGGCTCACCTGTCTGCGATGGTTCGGACCTCGTTCTCGGATCCACGCTGCTTGCTTTTTGTCGTTCAAGAAAATCCAAAAGCGCGTCGATGGAAAAGAAGAAGAAAAAAGAAGCGTCCCCGTGAATAAACGCCACTACGTGCTCTGCACTAACGCACCGCGACTGTTTTAACTACCCGCCACTGCAATTACCAGCTAATTACCCAGTTGTCTAAATACTTATCATTAAGCGCGCGCGTTTGCGTCACTGTGCCCGCGCGCGAAGCATCTCTCCCCCCCACCCACCCCCTCCCTCCCTCCCGCGCGCGCACTACCGCACGGCCCGGCTAAAGACGTCTTCCTGACCGTGGTCGTCGTTGTCCTCCGGACGCCGGGGCTCTGGTGGTGGGGCGCCCGGCGGGGTTCCCATGCAGAAACGGTGGCGCGGAGCTCGCGTCGCTGCGGCTTTGGTCGGCGGTGAAAAATTTGTGGAGAGAAGGAAAACAACAGCGGCGTCACGGCGTCAGCGCGCCCCCCCCCCCCCCCCCACCACCCCCTCGCTTCGTAGCGCAAGAAACTACTGCCGAGGCGTTCAGGCGCCGCTCGGGATTCAGCGCTTCCTCCTCGGGGCCCACTTCGTTTCGCGGGTCCGGGCGAAATCACTCGTGCTGTCGAAGTTGACGCGCGCGCAGGGCTCATCGATCGGGTCCCGTTCGTCGGACGGGAGAAGTGTCCCTTCGTCTCCGCGTGACGTCACGTCAACGCCAATTCGTTCCCCGGTTGTTTTGCGTAGTTGTCACAATTCCGCGGGCACGCGAAGGCAACCCAACACTTCTTTCTGAGATGGGTTGCGTGCTGGAGATCTGCTCTGCAGGGATGTGACCGACAAAGAGAGGGGAGGGAGCGAGCCCCTCTCATCTGTCATGCATTTCCCCTTTGATTCAGCTGCAGCCACTGAATCCTATTTTCCAGCATTTCTCCCTCTGGGGCCCTTTGTTCTGTGATCAGCCATGGAATGTGCTGGAAAACACACTTAATTGTAAAAACAGTACCTCTGATCTTGCTTCCCCCCCCCCCCCCCCCCACCTTCGCTCTTTACCTTTGCTTCAAAAGCTACAACTACCACTCAGAGCGACATCACAGCGACGTCAAAAACCTACGGCACGAAATCTGTGTGGGAGATCAAATGTAACTCACAAAATCATCAGCTGCCGCCAAGTGTTGTTGCCAATTTTTCGGGCCTTCCTAATGTAGACTCAAATAAGGAATGGCGTAATCGATATATTTAATATCCAGGTGATGGCAAATCATTTTCTTTTAACAACATTTGTTTGTCTTTATATTATCTATATATTTCTGCTCCATTAGGGAGGGGGGGGGGGGGCGTTAATGCGACACCTTCTTACGAGGTGACGGCTGTCTGCCGTCAAACAAAAGAATAATTCAAAGTTTCCTTGTATGAAATCGAAGGTCAAATTGGCAAAACACTGCGAAATAAGCAGCAAAATGAAATACTTGCTCCACCTGTTGGTTGTTTACTGGCAATGGGGACGTTTCTTTAAAAATAGATATCTTGGAGCAGAGAGAGTACAAAGCAGATGTTTTCTCATATGAATGTGGGTGTAGCTTTGGGGCGGATGGGTGCGATGAGATGGAGAACAAACTACTCCAACGCAAGTGCTTTTTTTTTTTTTTTTCTTTCTTTGATTCTTTTAAAACCATAATATCACATATAAACTCTCTCTATCATATTTAACTTGTAATATATTTTACAAATTCAAATTTCAAAGAAAAGTACAAGAAGAAGTACATTAAGACACTGTGACACAAGGTGGCTTAGTGAACAACAGTAAGGCACCGATGCCCTCGCTGGTTTCCAAAGACAACGAATCACCAACCAGCATTAAAAACCAGCATTTACCAATGCAAAATAAGCTGCAAAGCATTAACATAGTGTGTGGAAATAAAACGCATCAGTGGAACACATGTGGTGAAAGATTAAGAGGAGCACGCCGCGTCCGCGTGTTGGTTTGCACAGAAGCATTGACGTTTAAATATGATATCACATGACAACCGTCCATCTCCATTCAGGAGGTAAACATTTAAATGTCAGATTTCAACCAGGATGAAAGTATTTAAGTTACTTCTAAATGTCCCGGTCCAACTTCAGCCAACTCATTTCTTTAAGTTTCAGATACGAAAAGTTACCTCAATGTAGTTTTTTCTATTTTAGTTGCGATTGCCCATCTGAACTCGAACGCCCTAAAAACAAACACATTTGAACCTAAGTGAGCGCTTGAATCTTTTTAAAGAGACAGATTTTAAAACCACATACATTTTTCAAATCCACAAACCAAGCGGTAAACTCAAGTAGCGACGGCACTTCAGCTCCAGCTGTTCCGCTGCTTGTGAGATTCAAATCCCCCCTTTGGCCTGTTCTTGACTTTAAGTCCTAAGAACAATCGTCTTTAAATCACACCAACCGAGTGTATCGAGGCTGCGGGGGGGGGGGGGGGTCTCTCTGTGTTCCACCGCCGCGCCGTAAAGGCTTGTGCTAAAAAAGCTGCAGGTTAACATCGGATTCACTATGGAACTGCCATTATTGATACAAAAATAGATATGAAAACATTTACTGTATACAAAGTATGTGGGGGAACCATCGAGACGCGGGGGGGGGGGGGGGGGGGGAGAAATAAATCCAGTGCCAAAAATGCAACAACCACCTACGTCAAGGCCCCCGTTTACTGCACCTTTCCAGTCACACACACTTGGTAAACACTGCACAAAGCGAGCCTTCAACACAGGCACAGTAAGGAGTCTACGTGTCATCGGTACACAAATCAAAACTAAAAGACCACGAGGACGCTCTGAAACCCCTTCGGTGAGGCGGAGTGGGAGCCGCTGGGTGCTTTCTGTTATTGTGGGTGCAGGTGTGTGTGTGTCTGCGTTTGTGTCTGAACTGTAAGGCAAGGCGAGCAGCCACGGCGCCCATTAGCACCAGAGCGGGTCCGCGGGTCCGATGACTGGGAGGTGCCCATAACGAGGCGTGTTAAAGGTCTTTTTGACACCGTGTGTGACTTTTTTTTTTTGAGTTGTGGATGGAAACTCAACATCACACGAAACCACTGCGCCCTTTTCTAAATATAAACACGCGTCAGTCTGTCGGTGCCTCCGCAGACTGCTGTTTTATAAAAGATATCTAACAACGTGGTATGCAAATGTCATCGGAGAGATCACTGCTCGACATCAGCCTTCCGCTGTCAGGTCGTGTGCCGCCGATTGGATTTGCCCGACGACGGGTGTCTAAAGTGATTTAGCTGATGTTGCGTTTGCTTCCGCTGGAGCTCAGACGCGTCGCCCGAGAGGATCTGCGAGAGCGATCTGACTCAGCTCGGGTCTCTGAAATCCACCGGGGGGGGCCCCCAACATGGCCGCCGCTGCATTGGTCACTTTTATTAATGCAGGAGACGATTGCGATGAAAAAAACACATTAGAAAGACATTAAAAACATGGTGATGACACCTAAATTGGATCCGGATTCCCTTCCCTGTCTTCCCTGGGTAGCGTCATTGAACCACACCTCTCTCTACAAGGACAGACACCAAATAATGATCCAATAACGCCAGCAAACAACCGCACAACGCTGCCCTTTGCGTTCGGCACGGTAAAGGTGGAGCAGGTGTTTTTAAGGCCTTCAGCGGCGGCGAGTGGGGAAATAACTCCGCCCTCTCAAAGGGAACTTTGTCCCCCCTGGGGCCGTGAACCTGTCGGATGAAGGTGGGTCTGAGCCGCGGGTGCGGGCGGACGAAACGATTGGGTTAAAAGCAGAGAGCCATCTACAGAAATCCATGAAATGACTTCGATCGATGGAGAGACTCCCACCGAACGGAACGTGGCCAGCGGCCGCTAGGACTCCAGCAGGCTGTGCCAGCGGCACACCTGCTGCCCTTTGGACTCCTTCATCTGAGTCCAGTGGGTGAGCTCCTCCTCCCCGGAGCTGTTGAGGCCCAGCGAGATCCAGCCGATCATCTCCTTGCGCTTCATGCTGCGCTTGTTGTAGACGGAGAGGATGAGCGTGACGTCCGACAGCTGGAAGAGGGCCACCTGGAAGACGAAGGTCTCCCTGTAGGTCGGGTTGGGCTGGCCTCGACAGATGGAGGTCTTGCACTTGGACATCTCGTGGCCCATGGAGTTCAGTAAGGTCAGCTTGACATACGTATCTGAGAGAGAAAACGGGCGGAGGAAGCAATTAAAGGGGAAATGATGCAAACCTTCAGAGATCCTTTTTACTCTTGTATATTATTTATGGCACCTGAGGCGAGTGCTGGATCATTATTGCACGTATTTATCTTTGGATTAAAGCGCTTCTACCTGCCGCAGCTGTGTTTCTCTCTGCAGCAAAATGTGACCCATTTTTTGGCACAAAGGTTTCTTGTAATCACGCCGCTGCAGCAGTTGATGTATAGGATCATTCCGACATAGGATGCGTTTTTTTTTTCTTTCTCTTCTCTTCCTCTGATCAAACACACAACGCGGCTGTGTGTGTGTGTGTGTGTTCCTGATAGCGAGAGGGCGAGAACATTCAAAGCGTGCACGCGGCGTTACTTCTGCCTTGTTGCCATGCAACAACTGCACGTCTAGCCCGATGTCGGGGAGCCGGTCGAGGATGAGAAATGGACTGGATGAAGTTCGCAATACGTCTGTAGAATGAATGTTCCCCATCAGGACGAACCCTCCAGGAGCCACTATGGTGTTTCTCTGACTTTGACACAACGTCGCAGACTTTTGGAGCTCCTGGGGGGGAGGGCCTCGTGCCGAATGGGGGCGCGTGCGCGCTGCGGATGTTTGCAAACCGATCAGAAAACATCACCTTTAGACGCTGAGGATCACGTCGTCCTGTGAGACATTCCCCAGCGTTTCTACTCTCCCAAATACGTGCACATTCCCAGAGAATGAGTCTCATTCATTGACTTACTAAAAACAAAACAAAAAAAACACCGGCACCATCGAGTGATTAAGCGGTTGGCGGTTTCCTTTTTCTCTCCTCATTTCCTTTGCAGAAATCAGGAGAGAAACTGACGCCACAGATCCAGCGGTAACGCAAACGAGGGAAGACTGGCAATCACAATGTCTCTTTGAGAGTGTTTCGCCCCTCGTCTCCCACCGTACTCCACAATGACGGCGTGCATTATGTTCCTGTCTAAAGGGGGGGGGGGGGGGGAGTGTAAGGAATGAATTGCCGAGGCTTTCATGCCGTCGAGTGCCAGCTGCCTTCCAACGCCTCGCTCCCCGCCTTGAATCACACATTCAGTTGCTCTCTTTGACATAAAAGCACAGTGAAAAAAAAATAGCCTTGATTTCTTTTTCGACTGCTGCTGAATGGGCTCCGTGGAGCCGTGGATGCCTTAAGTGGTCAGCGGCGGTGAGGCACGGCTCTTTGGTATTGTGGCTGAATGAGAGGGGCTGCGACTGATGATTAACTTGACTTGGCGGCTCGGCACTGTTTTGAAATGGCAGAAAAGGAGCTCTGAAATGGCTCTGCATCTCTCCACTTTGTGAGCAGCACAAAGTCAATCAAGGCCTTCATAAGGATTTTGCAAAAAATGATTTTTTTTCCTCTTTTTTCCCCCGCAGTGTTGCCAGATGTGACTATTTCCAAAACGCAATTTATAGACAGTGTATGGGAAAGCATAAACATTATCAAAATCTGGCAGCTCCTCATGTAGACATTAATGACTATAAGGAACACGGAAATTAATGGGAGGACATCGCGGGGAGTCTACTGTATGGATGTTTCTGCTCTTCTCTCCATTTATGTTACTTTCTGACGTAAGCAAAGCTGAACATTTAACAAAAAACGAAGCCCAAAGCGCAACGAACAGCGCGCCGCTGAGCCAGCGGCGTTTCCTTCCCCGGAGCAGCGTGAACAGTGCTGCTCGGGAGCGGAAAGGCGGACGGCCTGCAGGCCTCACGGGCACGCACACAGAGGAGTGACACGACACAGGTAGCCAGAGCGGGGTGCATGACACAAACACATTCCGGAATGAAGGGGGCGGGTAGCTATGCAGCAGGCGGCCATCTTCATGGATGAGTGTTTCCATTTTAGAGTGTGTGTGTGTGTGTTTATGTGCGTGTGCAGGGGAGGGACGATGAAGACGTGAAGTGACGTGTTGATTTGACACCACCTTTTGAATCGGGGGAAAGACGTGTTGAACAGAAACTGTGGGAGGGGGCTTTGTGTTGGATCGACTGCATCCATGAAGACGGGTTTCAACGGCGATGGCACGTCACTTTGCGGCAGGACAGAGACTCACCTCTGATTATATAAACCTGTCCACCTATCAAGTGTTTTAGACAACAGAACAGCCCATCTGACAACATGGGTTGGACAGCAGTAAGAAAAAACAACGGACCGAGATGTCAAACAGGTTGTAAAGGTGAGAGACCTTCAGGTGCAGACATGACAGAAAATGCGAGGAAAGAGAAACAAGGTCAGTGGGCCAAACGACGTTCACAAAGTTCAACAACAGGCGGCCTTTGTTTGAACTTGCTGCTCCGACCCCCTGGAGACGGATCGGTACATGAGGGGCAACCGGGGATCAAACCAGGGGACAACCGATAGAGACTGTCTATCAGCTGGAGAATGTTTTCGTTTAGTTGGAAAAAAGCAAAAAGCAGTTCATATGCATTCAACATAAGGTCTTTATTAAAGGGGAGATGCATTTATATAATCTAGTATAAATCGAATACATTATGATTGAGGTTCGGTCTTGCAAAACAATGTTAACGGTTGTGACATTCGCTCTAGAAGCAGATTAGAGTGACGTTATCACATGATGCATATAGACTGCCTGGACTTACGTGCCCCCCCCCCGCCTGGAAAAAGGTTCACACGCGTCACTGCTCTCGTGACGGGAGAACTCAAACAGAACGTTTCAGAGTACTTACTGGGTGGCTTGTTGGCGGCGAGGTTTTTAAAGTGAATGCCTTTAATGATCTCCACGGAGAGCCGACCTGTCGTGGCGTTGTACACCAGGCCCACGAGGATCTCTGGTGTGGAAGTCTGGCTCACTGACTGGAATGATGAGGCGCTTTCGCTGCATGTCGTGTCCGAGAGGCTGACCTGCGATTCACCGCCCTGGAAACGTTCGCAGAACATTTCGGGAAATGACTCACTGGTAAGCGTGACACAGTCCACAAATCCTTCTATTGATCTAGTAATAGCAAATATTTATTTCTTACTATTTCCTCTTTAGTTCCTAATAACACCAACAGCATTTGAGAGGCCAAGAATTCAATAATTCAGACTTTTAGACACTTCTTTTAAATAAATAATCAAATAAACCAATAAGGACTAATTCCTTGTTGGATATACAACAAATGTCTAAACTAATTAAATTGGATCAGATTTGCAAAAAAGGAAAACCAACCTGTGGAACTAAATTGACGGCATTATTTGCTGCAGTGCCAACCATCCCGCAGACACATTAAACCAACAGTACATTATAGAGATTATAAATACATCCGTAGATAATGAATAACTCTGTGAGAGCTGTGGAGGCGTCATTGGTCAGGTGTTGACACGAGGCCCTGATCCGACTTACCGGGAGAGCACAGCAAGGGTCCAGCATGACCGGCACGGACACCTTGCCCTGAAGGTTGAGCTTGGTGAGGTAGAACACCTTTTCCCCGAGCGCCTTCTCCTTCTTCATCCGCCGCACGCTGTAAAGGCGGAACCGGACGGCGTAGTTGCCGATCATCTCCGACTCCACGTGGCTGAAGTGGAAGGTCTCGGTGAAGATCGGGCAGGGGCCTCGGGCGATGCCCGTCTTGGCCCTCTGCTTCTTGGTGGGCAGCAGCACCAGGTGGACCTGCCAGGAGATGTTGCCCGTGCGCTTGGCGGCGGGGAGGTCCGACGCCGCCATGATGGTGACCGCCAGCTGCTGCTCCTCCGAGTCGTAGTCGAACACGGCGTCCAGGGTGCCGTGCTTGGCCAGCGGATCCGGGTCATAACCTTTCGCCAGCCGGGCGGCTGACCCCCGGGCCGACATGTTCTGAAGAAACCGAATAGAAGCTCAGTGTGGATTACACCCCCCCCCCCCCCCCCCCCCGCATCAGGTGCGGTCGTTACCTCGGGGCTGAGCACAGCTGTGCTGTCGCTGGGCACGTCCTCCTCGTAGCCCTTGTGGAGGTAACTCTCGGGGCCGTCGCTGCACTCGCTGGGGCATTTGCCGAAGGACAGGTGGGGGCTGCCGCTGGCGTAGGACAGGTCGCACTTGGCGTCCCCCAGGTCCGACAGCGTGCAGGACATCCTGGGGGAGCCGTTCTCGTCCTGGTAGGGAGGGGGCTGGAGCTCGTCCAGCGGCGGCGTTCGTCTCATCCTCTGGATGCAGTTGGCTGGTCGGGGGGGGGGTCACAATGACGTAAGGTTCGGCAGTGAACAAAGTGAACTTTGGCACATCTTGCACAAGTGCGATGCGAATGCTCCCGATATTACATTTAACACCTTTAACTACTCGGTGACGTTGGCCCGTCACGGTCCACAGAGAATGAACCCTGTCGTCTTTGGTAATCCCTCGACTTCACATCCACGGCGAGCCGGAAGGTTCCGATCGTCCTTCCAGCAACAGCATCAGGATTCATTCATTCATTCATTCTCGAGAAGGCAATTTGCCATACACAAATCGGTTTAAGCAAAGTGAAAGAAATACTGCAGGGTTGTTAGACTTTTTTTTTTTTCTTTCATCAATGTTATTCTGCCGTTAACTTTGAGGTCGAGGCCCGACTTTGCGTCAGCGCAGCCTCACAGAGCTGCAGGCACGACTGTAGTCATCTCAGCCAGCGCTGTAAGCAAGGCAATTATACTGGTGGAGCAAAGCTCCTACACAAACTCAAAGGGCTTCAGACGAACAAGAAGATGCCGAGAAAAAGCATTCAAAAAAAAAGAAAAGAGACAAAATGAAATGTATTGCAGAGTGGAAGAAGCCCAGCGGCTGATTGATTGAAAGGTGAAAAGGTTCCAAGCGAGTGCAGCTTTGGCGTGGGAATGAAGAGAAGTATTTGTTTTGTTTTGGACCAGACCAAAACACCTGAATCCACTTTTAACAACAGTGGAGATAACGGGAGAGAGAAGGTCGCTGGTGGACGGGCTCATGAATTTCTACTTCAGCGTGCAAACCTAGTTGCGTTTTTATTGCGGTCTTCACCAGATTTTGATGATGCGCTACACGTGTACGCATGTGCATGATGTCATGGAGCGGTGCAGGAAGGACACCCGGAGACGAGGATCATCGTTCGTTTGTGACGATTGTCCTGCTGAACAATCAATGGAAACATCCCTTCAGCGTCCGGTTGGGCCTCCAAACGGCTGTCTATGCATCGATGCATTTACAAAATGATGCGTTCACACAGTGAAGCTTTACACAGGCGTTCGTATGTATTCCTGCACAGCCATGCCATTTGATTTAATGTTTGATTTAACGCAGCTCTTCAGCATCGAGTCGAACGCCGCTGTGTGCAATTTATCACACATTTCATTTCCACACACGTTCTGCCTGTCCTCGAGAGCATGATGTGCTTTCTGGGAGGAATTTTGTGAATGCACAACCTAAATAAAACATCAGATATGCACCATTAAAAGGACCAAACTGAATACTTCTTAATCTGCAGCCGATTTCATGCCCCTCACCTTTGTAAATAATTCAGTTTGCCTGGAAGGTGGTGAACGAGGCTACGCGGAGAGTCTCTGTGCCACTTAGAAAGAGCCCTAAATAGTGTTGTCAGCTGCATTCTCAAATGCGCCGCCATTGTCCAATTTGGATTCACAAAAAAAAAAAAGGCGAGAAGCCGATGCTAACACTCCCGTCGGGACACTGGCGGAGAGTTCTTTAAACCCCGGTCTCTCGCCAAACAAAAAGGAAAAAAAGAGAAAGAAATAAAGCAAACAAAAGATGAAGAAAAACCTCATTCCTCTTACTGTCTCCAGAACTTTTGGGAAAAGCCAACGCTGTGATGTGACGTAATCTTCTCCACCTCCACTGTTTGAGCTTCTTCCCCGAGTTCTTGAAACTTTCACTCTTGATAATGTCAGTACGAGACACGCGTCAAAGTACCACATTACAGTGTCACAGTGGAGCCTTAACTAAGTGTCACGGAGGCCTTGATGAAAGGGAGCAAATCCACTTTTTCTCTCCTGCTGAGCCGGGGGCGTTTGATTTGATGGAAGCTGCTGTGTAAAAGCACCACACTTTCCTCCAGCCCGCTAATTGGGACGGTTACAATTCCTCCTCCCGTCTACACCCCCCCCCCCCCCTTTCATTCGCGGGGTTTCACCCCCTCCTTGTTTTGCCTTGTTGTAGCTCGGCGCGTGGTGGAAACAGTTTGTGCTTTTGTGAATCCTCACTGCGAGACTCGGGTATAAATATCTTTGGTGACAAATGAGCAGCATCTCACCCCCCCCCCTCCCTGCCCCCGCCTTGAGTGGCCTCTCAATCAGCAACCATTAATATTACAGGCAGAAAACACCTCTAGGCTTAAGGCCGGTAAGGCTTCATGTAATACCGCCCGATGAAGGAACATTCCAGCGATAGAAGATGTAGTCAGGGTGCAATTAGCTTAGCTTAGCATAAAGACTGTGAGTAGGATGAAGGGACGCCCCGTTGGAGTCTATTAGACGAACGTTAACGTAATGAAAGCACGTTGGAAGCGACATCGTGGGAGCGACCATTCGCTGATTTACTTTCAATGAATCACTGCACGGACCGTCCTTCGATTGGCTCCTTCTCACCTGCACAACCCGCCCTCATGGATAACACGCGTGTCCTTCTGTGGGAAGTCGGGGGCGTTTTTTTTTTTACGACAGGTTGTTTGGAATTAAAGTGCACTCGTTTGCATCCCCGACGGCGCTCCGTTTTTTGGAGGGAGGGAGTGACCCGGCGCCGCGTGGACCGACCGGCGCGAGGTCGCTGCGTGGTCGCTGCCGATCCGTGACGGGTTGGATTTGGGAGAGAAAAGCGCAGCCATCAAAGCCTCACCTCGGGGAGGAAAATAACGAACCTCTAATACTTCCTACCAAAGTGCAGTCATGGATGAGCGGAGTTCTCGCTCCACTTCCTCTCTGCGCTGCAGATCAGATTACTGCGTTGCTTATTACAAGTAAACTGATTAGAAATAATCCGATGATCCAAACGAGTTTAGAGAAAATGCAAACGTGCCCGATTTTCCCCGAATGGAATCATCAGCCTTCAAACGTTGAATATAATCCTCCAACCGTTTGCGGCTGTTTGACTCGGGGAAACAAACAGAGGAACTTTATATGGATAAATTGTCGCTGTATGAATAAAGTTCAAATGATTGCTGTCGGGCACAAATGACTCAAACCACGGCCTCTTTGACACTGACCGCTGATGCAAACAGGTCACTGATGATCGGCTCCTGGGTAAATTACTTATTCGAAAAAAATGTCATTAAAAGTTACAGAATTGCTGCATATTTAAGGGCACGTGCTTAAAAGAGCTGGTGGCCTTGGGTTGAGAATGTAATAACACAGTTAAATTCCTGGTTACGTTTAGGAAGTCAATCTTCTGGGACCCCCAGTGATATGTTGCATGAAACATGCGAGGGGTCTCGAGATGATTAACAGAAGCAGAGAGTGCGTTTGTGCCACACAACCTCATGCTTAATATTTCAGACCTCCCTCTAGTCTTTGCTTTTGATCTTTTAAATTGCCTCACAATTACATTTCTTTGGGACTTTTATTCGGATGAAAGAAGGGAGCAAATGAGTGTGGTTGACGTGGGGGTTGGAAGTTTAGTTGAAATGATTTTTAACTGATCAATTAAATCCAGCTTCTCAAAGATACTGATGAATATGAGCCTCAGTGAGTAAACATTATAGATTAAACAATGAATTCATTACTAACCTTGACCTGCTGTTAGTTTAGATTTATGTGCAATCATAGGTTTTGAAGATTGGGGAATAATCTTGCTCTTCTCACTCCTCCGAGTCTCCAAACCAGGGATTACTGGTCGATTCGTTTGGGCCATTGTGTGTTGTGGATGACGCACGTCTCCTCTACGTCGTGTGCCACACAAGTGACCATAAATATATTCATGTAATATCCCTGAATGGCCCATCTGCAGGATGACAGGGACCATCTAGCGGATGTGAGGAGACGCGCAGCCTTCGCAGCCCTTGCATAACGACCGCCTCGCTCAGTGCTTCTTCGCTAACGGAGAGACGGGAGCGTGTCAGGCGATATTTATCCCTCAG
Organism: Pungitius pungitius; assembly: GCF_949316345.1. Taxonomy (NCBI): domain Eukaryota; kingdom Metazoa; phylum Chordata; class Actinopteri; order Perciformes; family Gasterosteidae; genus Pungitius; species Pungitius pungitius. The sequence goes on from NC_084913.1 coordinate 3,770,998, forward strand.
ACACACATTCAAACATTGCCATAAATAGATGGTGCCAGACACTCGGCCTTGGAAGCCACTGTCTTATACAACGCGGGGCGGTTTGGGCGATTCGCCGATCGAGGGCCCTGGCGATGATTAGGTTGTTTTTTGTCTTTGAAAAGCACCGGCAGACGTTAACGCGGCTGATCACACACGGATTTCCATCTTTGTGTGGGTCCAAATAATAAGAATACAACGAGAAGGTCTGGCACAGCTCCGCACAGGACATCACCGAGTAAATCTGTTGCATCCGTCCTTACAGTTCTCAGTTTTTATTGATTCCGTTTTCTTACATAATTGCTTTCTTGATTTTCATTTGCTATTTCTGTCCCTTGAAATAAATTGGTAAAACTGCAACCAGCACCAGTTCATTTAGAGCTGAACAAGCCATGAATAACAGCTTTTGCTTTATTTTTCCTCCAATGAATTCATCTACTCGGCTCCTCCACCTGAACCCATGAATCCATTGTTATAACCACTGCAGTACATCTAGACGTAAGTCCTAAATGATTGATTCACATCCAGGGTGCAGAGGAGGTGTGTGCGCGCATCACACAAGCACCCGATCCAAATAGGTCAGCGCCGGCGCTCTCGATGCTTAATGTTGAATTTAAAAGAAAAACCTGCCTTCCATCCGCTGCGGTGAAACGCCTTGTGATGGCGAGTCGTGCAGATGGGAAACAGAGATGCATCAAAAGAAGAAAAAGAAAGACAGAAAAAAAAAAAAAAAAAAAAAAAAAAGAAGTGGGAGGCTGCGGCTGTGCTGATTATGCAGACAGTCGACTGTTTCACAACACTCCCACGGAGAGTGTGCTGAACGGGAGCTTCGCTTTGATCACCTCTCTGGATTAACTGCAAGTGTGCGTGACTGCGCGCGCGTGTGTGTGTGTGTGTGTGTGTGTGTGTGTGTGTGTGTGTGTGTGTGTGTGTGTGTGGTGCGTTTGTGTACGTTGGTCCCGAGGTGAAGAGGAGTGGCTCGACGGGGGGGAAATCTCGGGTAATTGATTATGAATGGCGATGATCTTAAAGCGGCATGGTCTCTGTGTCTGGAAACTAGCGGGGAAGAACTCGCGTTCCAATAAAAACACAACCCCCCCCCCCCCCCCCCAGTCGGCCTACCGTCGTCGGCCGAGGCGTCGCTGCTGTAGCCGTTGTAGTCGGCGGTCAGAGGGCTGTACTTCTGGCGGCTCTCCCAGCGGAAGCCTCCGGCCTGCTTGGCGTTGGCGGGCGCCTTGGCTCCTCCCCGCAGGCCCTGGGAGCGGCTGACCGCCTCCTGGTACTGACCCATCAGCTCGTCTTCGCTGTCCGACGACGAGCCCTGCAGGTCGGCGTCGACCTTGTCTGTTTGGGGCGGAGAGAGACGCCCCCCCCCCCCCCTGTTACCGAGGGCCAATCCTAGTCCCAATCCCCATCTCCAGTCGCCGGGGCACTGGGAGCGGACCTGTGGGACGGACTGGGAGCCGCTACTGGCCCCAGACCGTCACAGGAAATCTGCTGCTGAACCGATTCATGAAACGTGTGAAGTACAGGCGACTAAACTCACCAAAACTAAACATGTTTGAAAGCAACAAAAATGGGAGACGGCTGGATTTCATGGCTATTATTTTTGTCTACTGGTATTTTATACCTATCTTATTTTTTCTCTTTATTTGCCGAACATTTTGATATTATGGGCATTGAATCAAACTCATTAAAATTATTGTGGTTGTGGCCTACATATATAGGAAAAAAAGCACTTATTGTTTAATAAAATAATGAGATCCATTCATCCATTCAGGGCGTTTGGCCGTGGCAGCTGTTGCTGATTGGATCATTCATACGGAGCGCCACAGATCATTCAGTCACAGCTTTGTTAAGGGGTTGCAGTTAAAAAGACATCTGCACACTCACACCGACATCCTGTTTTATGTATTTTAATTCATCTATCCCGCCTCAAATGATCTAAATTATCCTTCCGGAGCTTTGTATGTGTTGAATTGTGGGAGAAAAAAAAAAAAAAAAATCACAAGGCGTCGTGATTCATTTTGTTGTTCGGTTCTGACGGTCATGACACGAGATGTAATCATCCCTCAAAAGGACGATGGTGTTTAGATTTTTTCTTTGTTTGAGATGCTGGATGTGTCCTTGAGATGTACATGAAACACCGCCGGTAGAGAACACCTAGAGATACGATCAACAGTTTAGTGGGATTATAAAGAACAATTCCTTTTCATCCATTTAAATCTTTTTTTTTTCATCCATTTAAATCTTTTTTTTTTATGTGTTGGTAATTTTGACCCGAACTACCTTGCTGGTGTCACATGTCTACACGGATTGCACAAAGCTGTGACTTCATTCCAGGTTTTACCGGTTAATGAAATTCACGTGTTAGGCAGCAAACGATATTTGTCCTGTGCGATTCGATTGGTGGAAGCCTGCAGGTACAGAACGCTGATAACTTGACAAAAGAGGTGCTTACAACCCAAAAGACAGATGTGAGCCAGCTGGTAAAGTAGTACGATCGCACATTGAATCATGCATCTTAAGTCACACAAACACCACGAAAATGTAAGAAGCGAGTAATCATCACTGACGTTGCCAAGGAGCTCTGCCTGTGATTTGAGACGTTATGCAACAAAGTGCTTTGTTATGCAACAGACGAATATTTATAGAAAAAATGAATCAGTAATAATGTGATGTGAATAAATTGTGCAACGCAAGTTTGTTGGCTATTTATAATGCAGACCTCTGGAAAAATGATATCTGTTAAACCTGAATATTCAGTGTCTCTGATTGGGCAAGCTACATGTTTTTTTTTTTAAACAAGGGCAATGAAAAACAATGTATGAAGTTTAAAAAGCAGGTTATAGACCAATATATTCTAGAATTTGAACAAAAAACATCCGTACAACATCCTTACTCTACGTCAACCAGCCGGGTGAAGCTGCAGCTCCACCTTTGTTCCAACAGGGGGCAGCAGAGTGTTAGGACGACTTCACACGGACGCACACTGAGCAGACCCTCCTCAAACTAATCTCGCATTTTGTTTCAAGAGCGTTCAGTAAAAAGATGAAACGATAAAGGTCATGCATTTATCGAAATGAGCAGAGAAATATTCTATAACCGAATGAATTTTAAAAAATCAGTCATTGCTGCAAAAAGACACGAAGAGCGATTGGCTCGCCTCTTCTCTCCGCCTTTGTTTTTAACTGAACATTAGTTTTTAACTGAACATCAGAAAATTACTGCGCGGGGCTCCCTGGGGGCCACCAGCCCTTTGAGCCCCCGAGGCCCTGTGGATGGACGACAGGTGAACACGCCCACATCTATCAGCAACAAGCAATCCCAGGGTCGAGAAAAATATATTTGAAAAATATGTATTCTTTAAATACACCAAAAACAAAGCCCTTATTGCACTTGAGTGCCTCTAGTTTATTGTCGCCAGCTGTCAGATTAATGGGGAGTGTACCAGGCTCAAACTTCAAAAACAGTGTAAAATGAGGTACACAACCCAGGTATAAATCACATTTGGTGTCTGTGTAACTCACCTTGCGGCTTGTTTTTCTTCCTGAAGTCATCGAGGCACTGAAGGCTCCCTGGGCTCTCCAGAGCCAACTTGTTGTTGAGGTACCAGAACAGGAGGGTGACGAGGATGATGAAGAGTCCGATGGCGGTCAGGAACCCCAGCACCTCTGGAGAGACTGGGATGCAGAAAATCTGATTAAAGCCGCCGCTGTTAAATGTCAGCACACTAGAGCCCCCCCCCCCCCCCCCCCCCAAAAAAAAAAAATAACCTACCCATCATTTTGGTAAACTTAGTGGAACGTGGCTAAACGTGCTCCCCAAAACGTTACATCGCTAAAATGATGTACGGCTGTAATTCTCCTGTCGGACCAAGACAACTCATTGTGGCCATAAACCATCATATTGCCCGTAGATATGGCTGGACATACTGTGTACAGAGTGCAAGTATGGTAGAACCAGTCCTCCTACTTAAGTGACTTCATGTTAAAATAATCAAATGAATGCGGTTGGTGTGTGATGAATTTTCACAGTAAAATGAATGTTTTATTACTGCAACCGTAAGAAGAAAAACATGCAAGTAACCCACTCTCCACGAACACCAGTTTAAAACAGAGGGAAGGCGGAAAACAAGTCGTGGAGAGCATCAGAGAGGTTTGTTGCCATAGCAACAGGTTCAGGTGCTCCAGACGCACAGGCCAATCAGATCTCAGGAAACGCAGCAGCGACTGCCACACACCAGATGAGCTGTGCGCTGCGGTAACAAACCCACTCAGGGCAGAATAAAGTCGATGGAGGCAACCGGCGGGAGACGTTTTCCCACAGGACGCATCTCCGTGACCTTCCACCTCGTGTTTGACCTTCCCACAGCCCTCATGGAGGCGCTGTGTCACCAAGAAAAAACGCTCCGCCGAGGAAGTCTGCTCACATGCTGTTGCACGTTAACACATCTAAGCGGTCCAAAATACTAAAAACGTCCCGATGAGGGGAATTAATGCTTCATTTCTCCCCACCGAAGAACGAGTATGTGCACGTTGGAGGAGCATGGGGGCGCAGCGGTGTCGTCTCACAGCATTCCCATAGTTATATTTTCCAAAATAACCCGGCTATGAATATTGTACAGAGAACATTTCAGATCCAAGAGGCAACACTCGGAAGGGTTGTTTACGACTCGGCTGCTTCAGCACCACGGACAGCACCCTGGAGGCATCGACTCAAGCAGTTAGAGCCACGGCCCCTGCTTGGGGGGGGAGGGGGGGGGGGCATTACTCAGTCAGGGAGGGGCGGGGTACGCCCACTACAGCCCACTGACACATGACAAGACCTACAATGAATCGATGAACATGATCAAACTAAGCTAAACTCAGTAGGAGTTCATCCAAGAACATTTATTTTTACTAAAAGAAATATAAAATTAACAAATAAATTAAAATCACTTGATTCTACAACACCCTCCACAAGGCTACGGATGGCATCATTTAGTTTGGCTCTCCCTGGCTGATATCAGTGTCCACATATTTTAAACTACATTCTTTTGCAAATGTTTAGTCTATGAGCAGAAGCTAAAATAATGTGAAAAGACATCATAAAAGGGTTCCTTTCTCAGACTTTAGAAAGCTCCCTCCAAGAACCGAACAAGACAGGATATGACCGATTTAACACTTCCTTATGAAGAGTAAACTTGAAGCATCAATGGAGGTCTGGTATAGTTTCGACTGTTAACTGGTGATAATATTGAGGAATCAAGTGTTGTACAGAGAAGTGATAAAGGAGAATGTCTGTGTCTTCTTGCAATTAGGAGGAAATGTTCACTTTTCAGATTACTGCTGGGCTCATTCACAATGATGTATGAAGCCTTTCGCATCGCGGAAATCATCAAGTCCATTTTGTTCAATTTAACCCGACGACTGTCGTGGCACAGATGGAGGATAACGAGCTCATTTGGCAAGGAAGCGTAGTTAGATGACTTTCTGATCAATGATGGCGTTTTCCGTTACTTATAATATCCACACAATGCCCGCAACAAGTAACCGGACTCCCCTCAAACTCACTTCTGCATTGGTTCCAGTCTGTGATGTTTGCGATTGCGTGTGAAATGAGGCTGGGCTGCAATGAGCCCTGATTTTGGTTTGGTCACATGGCGTGGTGGGAGCAGGAGGCGTTGTCCCACGGGAACGCCGGTCTGCTCGCACCGTACCAGCCTCGCACCGATGACTGAATAATTCACAGCACAGATGGAGCAGGATCCTGCTGTGTTTGATTCCCCAACTGGCTCAAACGGTGAAAATAATATTTCTCTCTTTACTCCTGTCTTAATATTACAATGTTCCGTTTTACTCCGCGTTTTGCATTCGACGTGGGACGCGACACGTTTTGCTCATTTTCATGAGCCGAATGTTCATTCGGAGCGTTTGGTTTCTCACCTGCATTCACGAACTGGAACGGTTTGGAAATTATCCTAAAATAAGTCCATGAACATGATCTTCATTAAATACATTTGACACAGTGAGATGTTTTAACTACAAATGACCAATGAGAAAGAAGAGCAGTAGACCTCATTTTAAGGACTCAGGGCTCACACAACCCGTTCAGCCCCCTTCTTTTAAACAGTGGGTGGCGGTCTGACTTTGTTACACGCAGAGATCAATGAAAACAACCACGTAGTGGTTACAAACTGTATCGCACACCTGTGTGAGAGTTTCTAAAGTGAAAGTGTGGACAGAGTGGGAGCCATGGGAATAAAGGAATGCATCAACACGGATCAATAACTCACGTTTCACATTGCTCCCTCATGATCACTAATGGAATTAGGCATTGAATGAATACTGTGTTTAGATCCATGGTCCAGGCCATTTAGGTTGAGGAGGGCAACCGGATTTGAAGGACTGACTAGCAGTTATTTTCAGCATGTTAAAACATGTACTGGGGGAGAGAGGCCATGTTAACGTCACTCTCTCCCCTCTAACAGTATTTTGACATTCAGCTAAAGGGACAGGAGGAAGGAGTCCTTGTGTGAAGGTAGGTCGGGGGGTAGGAAGGTTTCATCTTGACTAAAGGTGCGCCGGTCCGACTGTTTCATTAAAACGTAAAGAGTAGAACTGAAGTGAATATAGGGCGTTATTACAGATACCCGATCTGACAACTAGAGAACCTCCAGGACGAGGAGGACGCTGCTGGCGAAGAGGACATCCGGGTTACTCAACTGACCGTGTTGCCGTGGCGACCGGACTCAGGTATGTTCGTGGGAGGGAAAAGGATGATGGATGGCTGGCTCAAGGTGATGTGCTTGTAGTGTACGAAGGTATTTTTTGATCACACGTATTGTACACGTGATGATGTGAACGAGCTTTAGTCTGAGGCCCTGGGAGTTGCTGTGATGTCTTTGTTGTGTTCTGTCCGCATGGTAACAGTTGCCATGTGGAATGTCGAAGAGCACAAAACAATCCCGAAACCACAAAAAAAAAAAACACACCCTCTGCAGGCAAGAGAAGCACTCTCACCAGCCCTCCCATACACACTCCCACACATGGTCATACAATGCCTCCAAGCAAAGTACTTACTGCGTGGCCACAGACCTGTTCTCTCTCTCTCACACACACACACACACACACACAACCCCCCCCCCAAAATCTGCCAGCATGCAACCAGGCAGACGATTCGGGGGCTCATACACGCAGAGAAGCAACAGGGTGCCTCAACACGCAGGGTTACGATTATTCAAGGTCGCCGGGTGTTCTAAAAAGCTTGTTATTTCATAACTTCCCATCCGCCGCAGCATCATGGCCTTATAAAACAAATCTCTTCACCATTGTGTGATGACAGGAAGGAAAACATGTGCCGAGAGTAAAGGTTGCAAACAAAGTCACTTATGAAATGAAGAACGCTTCATTTAGGTATTCTTTACCTAAGTGGATGACGCAATGTCCTTTTTGTAATATAGAAGGTTTTAGTCAAATTAGTTTTTATACCCGTAACTCTTATTATATACATAAAGAAAAGATATGCATTAAAAAAATATGATAGTTGATTAAAAGATAACATGCGATTTCATTTATTTATATACATCCACATTTGTGATTCCCATACTTCCTGTACTTCCATTCTCTTAATTAGATACCAGTGTTAAAATGGTTCTCACGTACGTAAAAAACATTATTAAGTGTGACCATGTTGGCTGTGTACTCTTTTTTGACTGGTGCTTAAAAAGGCACAAATATGTTTTCCATTCATTTACACTACAATTACTACGTCACTAAAATAGCCTCTAAAAAACAAGGGACACAAGCGGTGAGCAGACAAGCCGGAGCACAGTGGGACAGGGGGACGAGGACGACTGGTAATGCACGCTAAGGAGAAAGGGCAGTGTGGGGGTCAAAGGTCGGGCCTGCCACAGCTCTGATCTGCCCTACCTTTTCTGACGCAGATCAGCTCATGCACTCCACAGTTACGCTCGCCACCTGGAAAGACAATGCAGTTTCAATGAGCCACAGCGAGCCAGAGCAGACATCACGTGATGGAACACAGATTCCTGTATGTAGGACACGGACGACACGGACAGAGACAGGACGGGGACACTCTGATGGGGTGGTGGGGTGTGGGGGGGGAGGGGGTGCACAGACTCAGCACAGAGTTAGTCCACAAGTCAGCTACAATGACTGAAACCCATCTCGGTGCGGCACTGGCGTGGCATCGTGTTCTCTAATAATAACAATGGAACGGTCTCAATGCCCACATACGCTCCACTAATGACCCACAGCTGCAGCTGGTCACAGCGCAGTGGGGCGCTGATGGTGCATTTGGTTATAGAGGGGGAAAAAAAAGAAAATGTTTCTTATTGTGGATCCATGAGGAAAAGGTCTGGATTATTAGGGATTCATCCAGTGGGGCAACAGCCGGACCGACATCATTCACAGAGCCGCTAAAACGAAGAAATGAGTGTTTGGATGTGAAATGTTGAGTGAAAGAGACGCGAGGGCTTCCTTCCAGACAGTAACTGGGACTGGGCCCTGTTACTCACACTTGTGAGGGGCCTCCCGGGCTCTGAGCTCTGCCTGTGGGATCCCTCTACAGCTTTCAAAACACTTTTTTTTTTTTTTTGTTGAAAATCTCTGCCGCTCAACTGCGAGTCGTCGTTGTCCAGCCGGGTCGATAAGGCAGCTGTGTGTGGGACGAAGCTCCCTTTTCCTCCTTCACTCACATCAGAAATGACATTTATTTGGCCTTGCTCTTGAGGACGTCACACCGGTGGATCGTTTAAATAACTCGGGAGTTGGAAGCTCCCTTAAGCGGCACTCACGTTTCCTAAAGCAGCCTTCACAAGACGCCTCATTTCAAACGCGTTCCCCTCCCAACGTCTCCTCTTAATTATAGATACATCCCTGATGCTAATTTGACTGTCTGATGAATGCATTGACGGTGAGAAACAAACTTGTCATCAAAGCGGGAGGGGAATGAGGTAAACGACTTCCCTGGTGGGTGACAGTCTTCTGAGAAGTAAAGTAAACATTATCGTTGCTGCTCTAGATATAATATGAATGTGACTCATTTAAACGCTGCCATACAGAGATATTACACACGCTTCAGTAGTTGATGTTTTTTTACGATTGATAAGAAAGGAAATCAATTCGGCAACAGTTTTCGAGGCCTCAGAGAGGTAAGATCAACCTAAAAGAAGTCTTCCTGGTATTAAGGCCAAACAACCCCAGAAAAAAAAATAGGAGTTTGAACCAAGCCGATGACAGAAGTCGTCTCAGAAACATCCTCAGAGTTAAGTTCCATCAACACTGACCAAACACCAACATAAAACACAACATATGGGCCCAATATGCAAGAAGAAGCCGAAAAAGATGCTAATATATTATGAATGTTTTCAGACAGACGATTTCAGCCTCGCGACTGTGATGGAACACAGTTTTATGGCGTCTTTGTCAAAGAGCCGTCCCTCCTTCTGCTGCGTGCCGCAATCACCGTCTTCTGGGACTCTGACAGAAACAGGGCCGGCGACTGAAGACAACTCGTCGGGGACACAACTAGGAACATACTTTGTGTCTCACTTCCGCGAGCTAAATCGAGTCAGACATGTGGGGTCGGACTTCTGGGGCCTGGCCCCATTGTTTTTGAGGCTTTGTCCTAGTTTCTGTAAGGGATCTCTAGGACCGGCCCCCCCTCCAATCAGGCTGCCGAGGCCACCGCGTCCGGGTTAAAAGGAGAGGGGCGGAGCGATGGCGTGATGAAGAAAGGTGGGCTGAGGAAAGCGGATACCCTGACATTAGGCTCTTTGAGGTCCGTGCAGAACACGTGGAAAGAGAGAGAGAAGAACAATGGAAACAAACTTCTGGCCCCAGTAGGTTTCAAACTCAAAGTCATTATTCAGTCTCTTCCCAGAGTCAGACCCTTTAGCTGCTGGCTGCTGGCAGCTCGGTGACGGGCATAATGCTAATGCTAATGCTAACGAGAGCCGAGGGAATCCCCAACCGCATGGTCGCAGGCTGTTTACCAAAACAACGAGCTGAAGGACCACGCATCGCCACGGGAGCCTGACGTGCACTAAAGAGTTGGGTTCTCTAGATTTGACAATCGGCGTTTTAGTCATTGTTCAAATCAAAGTGCAGCTTACAAAGTCTGTGTATAACATAGAAACCACTCGCTCTCTTCCTTGGAAGTGGCAGAGGGAAGGTTTGTGCTCCGTCAGGTGGTTTAATCAAACTTGTTTGTGTTGTCATAACAACGGGCGCCGGGGGAAGAGACAAAGCCAGTTAGGGAGGGGAGGATACGGCACGTCAAAGATTAGCCAGCTCCCAGTTCATAAAGCAAACAGTGACCGACACGCTACAGCAGCACGGCCCCACACACCGCAACACACACACTGCAACACACACTGCACCACACACACTGCACCACACATTGCTTCACACACCTTTTTTTGTGAAGCACAGCTAGCTGCCGCTTTATTTTTAGACAAACCCACGTTTCTGGCTCTCTTGTGTATTTGTGCTAGGGACAAATTCTGCAGCGCCAGATTAACTAAATATTATATTAGAAAACACATCTTCATTGTGCATACTTACAGCTGCATTATTTATTTATTCTGGCCATTTTGAAACAACTCAAACAAGTGGGAAATGTACAGCTGACTTGTTGTCAGATAAAAGAAAAGGCGCCGTTCGCTTTGAGTCATGCTGACAAGTGGGAGTCCTTCATTCCCCCCCCCCCGCCCTTAGCGATCTCCTGGTCTCCACTTTTGATGCCAAACAGGTTCGGTCAGTGGGTTCAGCGGATCCTTCGTTGATAACCGCCGCCTGCGGCCGAGGGGAATGAGCACGATTTTACACAATATGATCCGTCATTTTATCCATTTTTAATACAAAGATATCGAGCTTTAACCACGTCTTAAATATTCAAGGCTGTCACTGTGAACTGTGTTATGCCACGAGGGGAGCGCTTTAGAGAGTGATTCATTGCTCTATTCCAGCTACAGCGTTCCATGGCTGAAATGCTCCAAAGACGTATTTGCTATTATCGCCACACATCCGGTTTCTCGCTCTCCAAAACAAGCAGACCAAGCACAACAATAAGATTCAAGCTTTGACAGGAAGCGACGTGGTTTAACGCACTGCCTGTCTTGGGGTAACAGTGTATTTCTTTCATATGTGATCTAGCATGTACGTCTCATCGGCTTCAGCTCAACTGCTTGACAAAGCCACCAGATGACAAATGACACTTGACAGTGAGATTTGAAAGAAATCGTGACAAAATTTCAGCCTTAAAAAGCCTTGTTGACATTTCAACACATGATATGTCCTCAGCTCATCCTGCTCTGCCGTGTGTGTACATAATGGATGTTGATCTAACATTTCTCATTATTGTAACTCCTATTAGCTCGGTGTGGTCGCTCATTGATCTTTTTCGGTGTGCATGCTGTGTGTATCCAATTAATTAGCCACAGGAGCTGTGATATTTTAGGAATTTAAGGCTGCACGCTTTGATAATGGTTTTAGGATGATAATTCTTCAAGATGAACCACAACCTGAATAAGCTAAATGCACAGGTTTGATGGCTCGGCTGAATGTCAGTTAAGACTTAAACAAAGTCTTTAAATAGCTCAAACTCGAGATTGTTTCCTTAAACTCTTGTAAGGAGATGTGATACTTTAATAGAAACAATTGACATTTAAAATGCATATTGCCATTTGCCTTTATAATTTACTTGAATTTGAGTAATCTCTGAATTAAAATAAATAAGTCATGTTAATCGATAATTGAAATAATTGTTTCATTTTATCATTGATTTTGCAGCGACAATGCACACCAATAAACAGTTGTATTGTAAGTGAGTTGGTCAGAGAGGCTACTTTATTTTCTATTTTGCGACCATGTTGACACAGAAAACTAGCTCTTGCATACATGAAAACCTTAAAGGGGACGAGGTGAACTGAAAATTAAAATTTCAAACTTAAAACCGTGAACGAATCACACGACCAGCCGAAATGCCAAATGACCACAGGGCCCCTTTTCCACTTTTTAGCGCAACGCCTCCGGCACCGCTGCTCGGACCGCGGCCATCTTCAAATTCGACCTTCACCGTGAACTACACCTGCAACGGTCCTGCACAGGTGCCACCCTTTGTCCCCAGACAGAAACGTCTGTAAGGAGTAGTACAAAGCGCTGCTGTGGGTGTTACTGCTAAAGTTTGGTGTCTCCGGGACCACATCTGGCCACCATGACTCACGCACGCAGACTCACTACAGTGAAAAAATATATACCACTGATTATTGAACACCCAAAAAAACAAAACATCACTACGTCCCTCGGTCCTCTAAAATGTCGGACCAAAACCACTTCCTGCTTCCTATGGCACCTCGTGATGTTCACCCAACCTCACAAGAACCGACAGATCCTTCCGCCTCCTACTCGCTGTCTAAGTTCCACATTTGTCTGTGTGGCCGTGAGAAAGCTTTAATGAAATGAGAGAAAGTCTAATGTTAAACTACACAAAAATGCAACACTCCGCTGTGGTTGAAACCAAATGAACCAAACTCTCTGTGTTGCTGCACCAGATGAGTCTCCTGCTGAGTTTCTCAACTCGGTGGTGGTCTAGTCGCCCCGTTTACAAAAGCCAGTCTGCAACTCTCGTTGTCCTAAGCCCTTAAAGCTTTACAGGTGGCCTAGTGGTTCAGATGTAAACCATGTACCGGGATTGCAGCGTTGCAAGGTTTAATATTGGCTGGGAAACTTAGTTGTATAATTTTCCATCCATCTGACACCTCGTCCGCTCTCCAGTGCCCACTTATAAACAAAGGCGTCATTCCATGTGAAATGTGGCAGAGTACATTCAACACTTTAAATCCCGTAACAGACCAAGCTGCATATTGATTTATTTTGGGAAAAACAACTAAAATGACTGCAATAAATTATATTTTTCTAAACACAGCTTTATATTTGGAACCAAAAAGTTTTAAAAATGCTCTCTATTACTGCAAAACAGGCCATTATGTGCGGTCTTTGGGTGAGCTTTATGATATTTAAGCTAATTGAACACCAAAGCTGCTTTCGACCTGCAAAGTTACACAAGCAGAACAAAGGTGTACAACCACATATCTGTGCGGAGGCTAACAAACACACACAAACACACGGAAAATAATCCTATCACGCAGAAACCACGAGCTGGACTCGGTACTTTGGATCGCACAAAGCCGAGAAGCAGGGCTTCCGTGCCGGGTGTCAGTCCGTCTCCAACACGGGAGGGGGACAGAGGGGGGAGTTTTCTCCCTCCGACCCAAGTTGTAAAGCATCCGCGAGAAGGAGAGTGTTGACGCAGGTTCGGTCACCGGGAGAACAGAAAGGAACCATTCGGTTGTTTCTCGGTGTCCGTGAACGTTACGAGGGCGACGGAGCGGAGCTGTCCCTTTCAGCACCAGCGTCTCCCGCGCAGGAGAATAAACCCCGCTTCAAAAGAAATACTAAATTAAATTTAAATAAACTACTTCCAGCGAGCACAGCCGAACCGTTCTCCCAAAGTCACGTGTGGTGTTTTTATTTATTTATTTATTTTTTATTCTGAAGGATTCACCCGTGACATGTATTCTTTTCCAGGCTGTAAGTTAATCACTAAGCAGAGGAGAAGCGTTATTTGCCTTACTTACCATCGATCGCCATGATGTTCTGTTTGGGCTTCCACCAGACGCCGGCGATGAAGACACGGGGGGGGGGGGAGCGGCCCACTGTGGGGCGGTAGGCAGGGGAGGGGAGGCGGGACTCGTGTCGTGGTACAGTCCGAGAGGCACCGGCGGGAGGTTTCTCCTCAGCAACGACGCCGGTTCAGAGAAAACGGCCGAAGCCCAGTCGGGTTAACGTCATTACATGTTTCGTGGCAGCTGGTCTCTCGTCATTGATGTAATGGTGTGGCGTTAGCTTAATTTAGCTAGTCCGCTAGCGTTAGCTTTGTTGTATAAGCAAAATGCTAATAAAACGTAAAGGTGTAAATTAGCTTAATTTGGTCAATCGTAAAGTTGTCTAACGAGTATTGTTGGATCTCACTGTGATTTCATATTTTTTATAAGTTTCAGAAGAAGTAGATTTTAATTGAGTTACTTTAATAATCGTTTGTACAGTTTCAATATAACGTTAACTTGATATATTTTGGATGCTAATAGTTCAACGAAATAGCTAATCATTGTATTAGTGTAGCTTAGTTGACCAAAATCAACTTGTATGATAAAAGCAGGGTATTGTTAATGAAAGTTTGTTTTAGCTAACCCTGGAGTTAAAGTTACTTTAGCACGGTTAAGCTAAAGATCATTAAATCCTAACGTAACGTTAATACGGCACCTGCTGTAGGATGCTAACACTTCCGTTAGCTAACTACTAGCTAGCAATGATTCATTACCGGACACAAATTTAATGTGTTTTTAGAAAACCGAAAGATATGTCGTTTTTGGAAACACTTACATGATTCATGTTGAAACTAACGTAACGTTAATTAGGTCAACAATCACGCCCAACTAACTTAACGTTCAGTTACTTTAATTGAGACCAGCCGGGACGTTATTCCGCAGTGCGCGTGCGTATTGGGCATTACGTTAATCGCGTGACTTCAAAATAAGAGCAACAATAAATGTCACTGAATGAATAGATGACAAATTATACGAAATAAGACTTATCACATGAGAACTGTTTTTCAAGGAAAATGTAATTCCATTCATGTGAATTCCTACTCAAATATATCAATGAACACGACCAGAGTAATTTCAAAATGACCATACACTATATCACATTCATAAAACTGAAGGCTACAATAAGTGACGTAAGGCTGGTGCATGGTTCTGCGTCTTTACGCGCAGTTGTGTTAACGGACTCGTTTCAATTCATGGTTATAAATGTTCTCATTGGCATTGACGGAGATTGTCAGATTAAAAGCTGTTCAAACCGTGTATCCTATACGTACGTGTTGTCTTAACTGATCATTGCGCTGCAAGAATGTTTTTTAGTGACCTGAAAGGATCAAAAGAAACAATAAAATATTAGATGAAAGTCAGATTTTTTAAACGGTGTACGACCAGCACGTCAAGTCATGTATGATATAACATGAGCAGGGATAAGTCCACGTGCACGCACACGCGTGTAAGGTCCTCCTCTACGTTCATTCTCGTTTACTTCGTTCTATTTTTAGCCGCAGCTCGACTCAAACGCCCCCTGCTGGGCTCATCACAGCGGCTCCTTTCCGTTGCCATGGAAATGCGCGTCTCCATCTGCGAGCGCTCCAAAATCACGCTGAGCAGCAAGTGCCTCGGAATAAACGTAAAACTTTTGAAAATAAAAGTCCAACGAACCGAATTGAAGTCCTTGTCGTATATAAATAAAGCTCGAGCTTCCGATGGAGGTCATCATAACCGCGGTGCTAGTCACGCGGAACATGTATTTACATCCACGGGATGTGGAGAGTTTCAAGAAGGCCGACCCTCTGTATGGGTTTGACGTGGGGAGCTACCGACTGATAGAAGATTTGATCCCATGTGGTTATTCTATTGTATTATTAAGCATTGAGTGTATGATGAATAAACGCCTCTATAGTGCAGCATGATGATCAATGTGTGTTGTCTCTCATAAACCTGCTGATGGTGTTTACCGTAGAATATTATTGGAGGTGTGCGTTTTGTAAACATCTTAGAAAAACAACACCATGCCAAACCAAAGTAGTCACACAACTACCGTGTCAAATAAAACCCAAGGAAGACCAAAGTCAAATATGCAGATAAAGTAAGACTCACTTTTAAAATCGGTTGCCGTTTTCAACCGGAATATATCTTTCAATTATTACTATTTAGTTTTAGTTTTCCTCAGGTCTTTAACTAAAATACAAATACACACAAGCATCTTGACGGAATTTCATGAAAACAGACTTACAAGCGTGTTGTTGAATGAAACACTTTCCTTTGACGTCTCTCTGATGCAGACAGAACAGTGAGAAGCGGTTTCCATGGCGATAACTTCCTACACCCAACACAGATTGACTGAGCTGAAAAATGTCATGTGTTGGTGAAAGTGTCACAAAACAATTCAGCACAAAAGGTGCTGAATTGTTTGGACTCTGTGAAAGTGAGCAGGGACACCCCCGTGTGGGGAAAGGCCGGAGTTTGACTGAGCACGTTAACCACATTCACACCTCAATAACTATATCATTAGCTCGTAACTTAAGAAATATCATTGCATTTTCACATTTTATGCAACCTAAGAATGACACCACAATAATTACATTGCATGTTATTTAGCTGACGCTTTTATCCAAAGCGACTTACATTGCATTACAACCCGTGCATTACATCTTTGCCTGGGGAGCAATTAGGGGTTAGGTGTCTTGCTCAGGGACACTTAATAGAATAGCACCACATTTCTTAGGTACCAACATTGTAAATCACAGATTTGCCTCTAGACTAGATAGAAGAACTGCAGTTCTTAGTTTTAATCATCATTGTTCCGCTCCATCATTCACTGAACTGTTGCTGACACTTTAGGCCTGCAGCTTGTTCTTGAGGTGGGTCAGCTGCTCCATGTCGATGCTGCTGCCGCCGCACACAATCACCACCAGGGGGCCCAAGAGAGCCGGCAGCCGACCTAAAAAACGGAGTGGTGCAACAAAACCAATCAACTTGTGGCACTGATGAGGAGGGTTAGACAGAAGGCCGGGAGGGGGGCGGGGGGGGGGGGGGGGGGGGGGGGAGATGCTGACTCCGGAGCGGTTACCTTCATCCTGTAACCTGCGCACCACCCCGCTGTAGACGGCTGCCAGCGCCGCGCCGCACGCCATCTCCACCAGGACGCGCTCCTCGTCTACGGCGTTAATGTTTTAAAAGAAAGGGGATCAGTCAATTTTCTTACATGCCATTTGGGCTGTATGTTCAAGTCTTTACCGGTTCACAGATAATTAACACACACACACACACGCGCGCGGGCAAAAACACACACACACACACACCTAGGAATGTTTCCACAGCTTGGAGAGCCTGCCGGTCCGTCACCAGTTCAGAGATGATGGTGAGCTCGCTGCACTGGCTGTATTCAAAAGCCTTCTTGCACACCGTCTTCGCTCCGAGACACCTTGCCTCACTGTGGGGGGGGGGGGGTCAAAGGGCGGAGGGGGGGTCAAAGGGCGGAGGGGGGGTCAAAGGGCGGAGGGTTAAAAAAGACAACTCACCCGGCGAGCAAAGCGCTTGAAACACCCCGTCGAACTCTCACCTGGTGATGTCGTCCAGGGTGACCAACCTCCCCGCCTTGACCGCGGCGTTGAAACAGTCTGCCCCCGCCGTCTCCATGGCGACGACGGGCACGTCCGCCCAACCCGCGTCCCTCAGGCCCTGGACGACGCCACAGAGGAGCCCGCCTCCGCCCACGGACACCAGCACGGCGCCGGGCTTCTCGCCGGGGCCCAGGGACGCCGCGACCTCGGCGATCACGCTGGCGTGGCCCTGCCTGGGCAGGGGGGGGAGGAGGGTGTGTGTGTGTGTGTGGGGGGGGGGGGGGAGACGTTTGTTACCGCGCGATGCATCGCGGGACGCTAGGGGCACCTTGATTGCGACGACGAATGCGCGTCTACCAGAGCAGCGGGTGATCAAACGGAGGGACGTAGGTGAGCCCTTCGGTCCGCTGCAGCCTGAGAGCCTCGGCATTGGCATCGTCCCAAACCTTCAAAAGATTTCAGACTTCATTCTCTCCCTCTTAAGCGAGAGCCTGCACACGTGATTCACGTGATACTTTACCCTGCCTACGGTCTTGACAGTAGCGCCTTGATCCCGGAGTGCCTGAAGAACCAGCCGAGGAGACGAGGAGGGAACCACGATGGTTGCCGGTATATTCATTCGTCTGGCCACGTAGGCTGCAGCCATACCCGCGTTGCCGCCTGCAAATGAAAAAAGGCCAAGTTTTGTTGTATTATATAGACTAAAATAAACACAGATTGATCCTGTAGCATGCACGTGAACATGTCACCTGAAGAGCAGACGACTCCTTTGGACTCTGCGGCGAGCTGCAGAAGACAGCGATGACGTGAAAAAGGGCCGGCCAGTGTCTTTTGTGTGTATGCTAATGTCAAAAAACCACCACCACAATCTGTCCTCCTGACGGGGACATCGGGTAGTCGGAGGCGACGTGGAAAGCAGAGACAGAGACAGTGACCGGAGGGGCTCCCACCTGCTGGCAGAGGTGTCCGATGCCGCGGATCTTGAAGGAGCCGGAGGGCTGCGAGTTCTCCATCTTCAGGTACACGGGGGTCCCGGTGCGCTTGGACATGCCGGCGCTCTCCAGCAGAGGCGTGTTCAGGTGGAAGGACTTCGCCATGTTGCCCCCCGCGGATTCACGTGAACGTGGAATGGCAGCTGTGGTGACCGCCGACGACAACAGGAAGGGGGTCAAAGTAGAAAGTCAGTTAACAGTGCTTCAAGCAGTATACTTACATAACTACACGGAGGCAGGTTTGGAGATTAACAGGTGATCCAAAATGAGGGGAAAAAATCAGATGTTATATATTAACAGGTGGTCACGTTTATTATTATTATAATTACTATTAGAGTCATTTAGGCTGATGATCATTACATAATTAAAAAAAACACAATTAACATTAGATGAAAGCAGGACAAAGATAAAGCTGAGTGAAAACTCATTTATGTTTGATACATTGTTTGTATTTAAGATATGATATCAGTCAGTGGACATTTCAGAAAGGGGTCTATCTCTTTCAATTATTTCTCAGGAGAACATCGGCCTCAAAAGTGTCACAAAGTCACAAAGTAACGTTAAAGCAGCGACTTCGTTACGTCACACCACTAACTACGTCACGTAACGGCGCGTTTAAGGGATAAAATGTTGACTCACGTTTTGAGGACACGTCCGGTTGAACTTGAAATGCTAAGTTTGTTTATTTGTAACAAAGGGAACCACAGTTTGTGGTCCGCTACGTTGTGCTTAGCTACACGATGCAGCCCAAGAGTCACGAGCAGCTCGCGAAACACTACCACTTCCGGTTAAACTTCAAAATAAACTTAGCACTTCGATTCCTTTTTTTCACAAATAAGAGTAGATACAAGACATCTTTGGAATATAAATATTAATACTAATAATACATTTTAACATAATAATATTGTATAACATGCCCTCAATTTAGGATTTTGTCACTTTGTATGGGCTCAACTTGGGTTTTCTTGAGTTTAAGTTTTGTCTTTTGCAAGCCGTCCACATTTTTTGTTGTTGTTTTATTCCACACGCTCGCAATATCTCGAGTAAGTCAGTCACAGCGTTAATTATCGGTAGGGATTAAAATATCTTTATTGTCATCGTTATTATTATTATATACATTAACTGAACAGTTACAGGTTGCTTCTACACCAAATGAATTTGGTTTGCACTCTTCACACCGATGTGCCATTCACACTCCAAACGTCACTCAACCTATTGCCTCATATTTTACACAGCGTGTCAAAGGGAAAGTGTCAGAACCTCCTCCTCACCACCGGGCGGCAGCAGTGAGTGACGTCACCACTGACAGAAAGAAACCAATCTGGGGATTAATACATTTCATCAATTAGCAAGGTTTGTGATGAAAAGATGTTTTCACACTTCATATGTTCAAAATTTGCTTGTCTTATAATATTGTTATTGTTACCCCAGAGGCTGTAGAAAACACGAGGATAATATTGATACTCCATTCCTCCTCCTCTCCACCTTGTAGCTGCTTTGGTTTCGCAATTTCATTTCACAAACACATTTCTCACTTTCTTGTTTCCGTTCATTCCTCCGACCCCCCCCCCCTCTCCTACCAGCAGCAACCATGTTGAACAGATGACAGCATGCAGCGCCATAAATACATACTAGTAGTAGACGGTTCAGACCTAAACCATTCACATGTGGAACATTTTAAAAAGACTGAATCAAAATACTCTTCTGATGTCAGTTCAAACAAAAACTTTTTTTTTTCTCTTTACCATGCCATGATATTAATATTGTCAACATCTGTTCGTGCTTGCGTGGGTTGACGTGGACCTGAGCCGCCATGCATCAAAAGCTGGCTGGATTTTGTTTCTTGGACACGGGGTTGCATCATTATCATCGTTCTCGAAACGCCGCTCTGTTAAAAAAACCTGAAAACACAGACTTCCTTGAACACACCGTCAGAGTTTCCATCCCCTCACTTTCCTCTCCCGTTCTTCACACCTCACACACACACACACACATTCTGCTGATCCAGTTACTGCACTGCATTTAAATCTTCTCAGCACAGTGGGAAAGTGGTTCCGTAACAACATACTACGTTTCAAATTAACACCGTACAAAAATAAAGTGGCATTATTGAGATGAATGTCGGACGGAGCCTTGAGGAATCCAAACTCATGTCGTCGTGTTCTGAGCTCAAAGAGCACGAAGCTGCATCCGAGCAATAGATGTTTTTTCTTCTTCTTTTTCTACTCAGCTCCTCTCATGCGGCTGAAGTCGTGTGAAGTTGCCAAACTACCGTTGCTGCAAATGAGATCGACGCAAATTTCTTTTTACTGCTGCAGCTCAGTGAAAATATATTGTGATTCTACCATAAAGTGTCTCCGTTGATGTTGCAGCATCCAAACAAACAGGAAACGCTGCGCTTCATTAGGGTGGTGAGCTCCGGCTCCGCCTCCCGACTACCTCCACCCTCTGTCCTGTCCTCCTCGGCCGATGCCTCACGCCCACATGCCGCCGTGCCTCCTCTGCTCGGTGTGCGTGCGCCCCCTGCGAGCGTGCACGTGGCTCCTGGTCTGGGCTTTAAGCCAGTGAGCGTTGTCTGGGTTTGATCCTTGGATACAGCTGGAGAGAGAGAGAGAGATGGGTCATTGCATCATGTTAACATTGTTCTCAGGGTGCCTGAACATCATGGATGCTGATAATAATATGCCTGCAGTGCCTCGTTACTGATGCTACATATATTCATATTATTGTGTTTTGATGGGAACTACTTGACCCCTCATTTAACTGTTAGCCAAACTCCGCCCCCTGACGGTGAGTGTCCAATCTCCCAGCAACAATATCGATGCATGACGACATGTGATAACAAACTCTAGTCTTTAGTGTCCGTCGCATTAGCTGCAACGTCAGTGTCCTCTCACCCCCAGCAGGTTCCTGGGTACGTATCCCTCGCGGTCGCTAAGTCGCGCCCACCACCACTCCGTCTCAGTGTCGTCACGCCGGCGCAGCACGCTGAGGGCGTCGCCCTCGCCGAAGGACAGCTCGTCGGCCTGCTGGCCCGTGTAGTCCCAGAGAGCGTAGACCCGGCCTTTGTTCATCACACCCATCTTTTCTTGGACGCCTGCGAGGGACACGGAGGACCCTCAGTGACACTTGAAAGTGGAACCTGGGCGCTTTAGTCCACTCATCGTGGGACCGCCTCTTGACTACCGACCGTAGAGGAACTGAGAACACTGCGCGTAGCCCTCCTCCATCTCTTCACACTTGTCCGCCGCCGTCTCCACGTCGCTGATCGTTGTGGCGAAAATGGCGGCGCCCGACTCCACCAGCATCTTACAGAGGTGGACGCTGTTGCACGACGCCGCGCAGTGCAGAGGAGTCCTGGGAGGGACGACAACAGCAAACAAGGACTCAATGCAGATGTTGTCCTTCATGCTATTCATAAAAGTATAGCGTTATCCAGTGAGGCACTTGTATCAAAAATCGAATAGGCCAAAACCGGATTCATTTCACCATCAGACAGGCCGACAATGAGCAGAGAGAGTCAGACGTCATCGGTAATTAAGTAACCAGGCTTCTGAATGCGGATCCGCATTAGACTGGGTAATCTCTTCCGTCATGCAATCATCTCCGTCATGGTTGCCTCCGAGGAGCGCGTCTTTATTACCCAAACAGCCTCCAGCCCCGCAGCGGGCCTCCGTTCTATTATTAGTCCGCTCTATTGAATGCATGATCGAATCGGCCGGCCCGAGAACTACTGACCATCCGTCGCTGTCGGCCGCATTTACATTGACTCCGAAGTCCAGCAGGAATTTGACGATGTGGTGATGGCCGGCGCAGACGGCGTTATGAAGAGGAGTGATGCCTTCGTCGTTGGGCATGCTGGGATTTTCCACCTTAAAGACAGAGATGGTGAGATATAAGACTTTCAGAAGGATTGTGTATCACAGTAACCACGGCTTTGTTCTTGGGAGCTCTGTGCTGTTGGGATCCGGCGTCTAACTTTCCCCCGACTGGGGATGAAAGCCGTTAATGCCCTGGTGCTTTTGAAGGTATCGCAAAGCTTCAAAACCATCTATCTGTTGAGGGACATTTGTGAGGGGGTGTACAACACTCATCTGTTCTTCTATTGCGTAAGGAAATGTGTTGCATTCGTCGACACAGAGATGTGTGCCCAATGATATTCAACTAAGTTTAAGTTTATCTTTATTATGACGATACAAATACAAAACACTGTGCAGCCTTTGCATTCAGCAAGTGTCTCCACAGGGTTTCTACGGGCCGTCTTTACAAGGCTGTAGATGGGTTTGAAGCGCTTGTAAAAACCCTTCGGCAACAAACATGCACATCAAATTAAAAATAAGAGAATGTATCAGAATACAAACGCGGTGACAACAACATAATCTCGTGTTACCTCGTATATAATCCTTTGCACCAGATCAAACTCTCCCTCCAACGACGCGTCCAGCAGCAGAGCCAGCGGGTTGAACTTCACTCTCAGGCCGTGGCCCGTTCGCTCCGACGACGGCTTCTTCAGGTTCGTTCGCTTCACCTGCAGCGCGCGGGGGGGGGGGGGGGGGGAGGGGGGGGGAAGGGAAACAGGAAGTGGTGACGCTGCCGAAATCAAAATTCTTAAGTGTGTACCTAATCTGCCACTGGAGCTTTCACAGTGAAGACTTATTTTGTTCCGGGTTGGGTGAGTATCGTGTTAAAAAAACAAAACAGTTTTAAGACGTGTACCCCCCCACCAGACCATCCATGCCTACCTTGGGCAGAGAAGGGGGGGCAGGAGGAGAAGGGGAGGGGGAGGCGGGGCCTGCAGAGTTTTGTGCAGGACTGGATCCTCTTTTGTTGTTATTTTTCTGGTCCTCTGGCCTCTCAGGTGCTTGCGGAGGCCCGGTTTGGGCGGGCGGGGACACACTAATGCCGTTGTCTGCTTTTACCGCCGCTTCTTTGGGTGTTTCCGTAGCAACGGGAGGGGACGAGCGGCGGGAGCCCGAGTTTCGAGCCTCGCTCTCCGTGGCTCCCGTAGCGACGTGCTTGTCACAAGCTTCTGCATTTCCATTGGCGGAATGGAAGTTGTCCATTTCGCCCAAAATGCAGTCGGGCTGGTAGAAAGTATTGCCTGTAATCAAAAGCGCAAACAGACGACTTCAGCATCACCCTGAAGATCAAAGGGAAACCTACGTGGCGTCAGCGTCTCACCTGAGCCTCCTTCCATGCCTCCGGCCAATGTGTTGAACCTGCGCGGCATGGAAACAAGCATTTTTAATACTAAAGCAAGGTTTTACCATTTCTTTGCCCATGGAGCTTGCTTGGACACTAACGTGTATACAGTGAAGAAACGGACCTTTGGTACAGCAGTTTTTGGATGTTGGGCCCTTGTGGGCCCTCGGGCTCCGTGATCGAGCTCCGTTTCTTCAGGGGCCGCGGAGCGTTGCTGAGGCGACGGCGCAGCACGTCCAGGTCAGCGTCGCTCTGGTAACGGAGCTGCGAGTGGGCTGTGGGGGACAGGTGGGATTCTGTGTTGTTTCAAAACTGCACATGGTCCTCTCACACATTGAGTGAACTCCTTATACTCCGTTTACGTTCCGATTGGAAACAAGAATAAGGTGTAATCTCTGGTACCTACCTACTGGGGTGAGCTTAGTGGGACTGAGGGGGCGAGGGATGTTGTCCACGGTGGGAGGTGGGAGGATTTGACCGTCGCCGCTCTCGCCTCCGCCCTTCCCCCCTTCTTTATCCGTCAATTCCTCTCTCCCCGCTCTTCCTCCCCCTCCTCCTCCCCCCTGGAGGAAAGGGACGGGGGACGGAGAGGCGGAGTGGGTGGGGAGGATGGGTTTACCGTAGACTGCGCAGAGAAGGAAAAGCTCAGGTGGACTATTCATCGTTGACATTGTTTCACAATAAGAAGAGCACACCTTTACATGTGGAGTCACCTGCTTTGACAGTAGTCCGGTTGCTGAGGGAGCCGTAGCTTTTGGCCTGAGGCTGCTGGAGGTACATGCTGTAGATGGAGCTGCTGTTCATAGTGGCGGGGCCCTTCCTGGGGGACTGGGGTCTGGAAGGGTGGTCCGGGACATAAGGGCGTACAGCCACCGCCGGAGGGGGATCCGTTCGCTCTGTTTGCGGGGACAAGGGAGACAGCTGGGAGGCGGAGCCTAAAGGGAAAGAGAGTGTACGGGAAATGTGCAATTACATAATAACGTTTATTACAATTCCTTTTACAGATGCAACACTGACATCTCCATTAAAGGCATTATTTACAGTTCATTGGTTTCCTTTCAATATTTGTAATAGCTTTGTCATTATTTTTCATGATTTGCTATTCATCCAAAAAAATGTCTTTTAATCAGTGCATTGAACAAGTGGGACCAAACGGTTTGATATGATAAATGAGTTGTGTGTGCATTAAACATCACCGCCATTCCTGTGAAATAGTACGGAAAGGCTACTGCTACTGAATGTACAACTTATGAACATTATAATGGATACAATTCAGTTTACAAATCTCAGGAATAATTTGAGCTGGTCATTAACCGATGACTCGTGAGACCGTAGCAAAGCAGGGCGGTTTGGAAACTGGTGTAGATTTCAGTAGAAATGGAGAGATTAACGAGACGTGTAAAACTGTTCAGCAGTGAACGGGCAGAGTTTCAAAAAATAATAAGGACCTAGTTTTATCCTCCCCGGATGCTTTGCTTCAAGCTTGAATCGCTCCCTTCAAAGCAGAGGAAGTGAGCGCCGGAGGGGTGAAGTGTAGGAGAACCGTCTGAGGAGGCCACGTGAGCATAAAGCTCACTACCTGAGTACACCCTATCAGCTGAATGAGTGTCAAAGGAAAGTCCTCTTATTCTTCAAGCAGCCATTAAACTAAACATTAAAAAAAATAAGATCCTATTTTTTATTTATTCACATGACATGCTTTCTAAAATTTTGGTGTGTAAAAGACCTCAAAATCAATGTGACGTTATGAAAGCCTTTTGCTATTTTTAGGAGCGACGTGGATGTTTTTCTGAACGGCCTGAAAATGGATTCATTATATTATTCCAATACCGATTGTACTATTTCAGATGTGGGATGTGAATAAACATACAGACCGACAGCTCCCTCCTCGAACGTCTCTGTCAGTAAGTTTTATTTATGTGAGGAAAGCTCAGAATGATGCACGCTCGCTTTCTGTAGGGTCAGTCTGCTGTCTGCAGTCTACTGGAATGAACCCAGGGTCATTTCAGGGTATGAAAGGTTTAAGGAAGACGTTCCCCCCCAGTCATGTGATATGTAAATATATAATGCATTTGTCCACCATCGTCAAAACACTTTCGGTCTCAGTGACTCTGTATTCCACCTTGAATTGGACTCGGAGAGATGGAGGCGCGTTGGTGTATTTCTTGTAAAGAGGAGGAGGAGGAGGACGAAGGGGTGTTTGCAGCATTGGATCGGGGCCAGCCCAGTGTCCCGGGGGCGGAGCGGGGCAGGGAGCTGGTGGCGCACTGATGCCCTGCTGCCTGGTGGGTGGCACTGGGGAACGTTCCGTAACCAGAGGAAAGCTGGGGAGAGGGAGAGACATTTAAATGAAATCAACACAACGGGTTTACTCTGAAGCCTGGCGGCTTATTGCTGTTTCTTCATTCGTACGTCGTTGTTTTCATGAAGGCTCTCAGTAGTCTCTCCCCGTGTTCGGTGTAGAGACGGAATCCGTACCTGTTCGGGGCCGTTGGTCCTCCAATCCGACGCGTTCTTACTGATGCTCGGCCACGACGCTTCGTTAGCTAAACGAAGAAAGAGAATGTTTTGAGGAAGGTTGAAACAAAGCGGTAATTTGGTAAAAAGTCGGGGAAAACAAACAAGTACCACTTACATTAGAGAATGTTAAAGTAGGTTAGATGTAAGATAGGGTTGTTGCGCTGAGAAGAAGTTGGAAGATGCTATTGGTATGGATGCTAACTGGTAGCCTCAATATTATTATTATTATTATATCAATATGTACTGACGGTGCTCGTTCTACTGCACTGATCCACCTGCTTCTTCAACATATCATCCATCACTAACTGGCTCAAACCAGCCCACGTATCCAACACTCAACGTCCCGCAGCTCCACAACGAGGCCTCAGTGGAGTTGGACACCACTCACCCACTCAGCCGCTCACCCGCCACCGCGCTGCCCTGCATGCGCAGGCGGAGAGCCAAAAGGAGGCATTTAAACATTCAAACTGGTAATTGCAGCGATATGGTATGAAAGATACCGGTTCTCTCTCCACAGAGGTGGTGTTGCAACACTGAGGTCACAGCAGGTCGAGCACAAAATCGTTAACCACTGCTGCCTATTAACTAGGGGCAGTTAAGGGAAGTCAAGGGCCTTGCTTAATGCTTTACAGTTTATCCTCCCTTTACCTCCAACTGAAGACAGGCTGAGTGAAAATGGCCTCGTTAATGTTATTGGGAAGCTGATTTGTTCTGGAGAAAAAAGGAATTGTGCATATGGGCGACTGATACTGATACCAATGTTGTCCTGAAGCTTTTGGCTGCTTTCATTTCTACATTAGTACCTACAAAGTGGTGGTGTGAGCAGGCTGAGGAGAAAAAGAGTCCACAGGAGTCCACACGAGTCGACCCTCCTGCTGTACTTTGGCCCGGTTCTCCTTTGAGCTGGATGGTGATACGGTAACGATGAATCTGTTCATCCTCTGGGCTCAGACTGTTAGTTGCACGGCCCCGTCACAGTTTGCGCACATTTCACACTGATACTGATTAACCGGAGAGAAGCCGGGAGTCCTGCAGTCAGGAAGCTGCTGTACACGTTTGACCTCGGGATGAGCGGCGCTCACGGCAGGGGGGCTGGCCCTCTGCCCCGTCGCGTGGTTACAAGCGGAGTCCTCGCCGCTTACATTCTACTAGTTATGTTACATAATGATCCTCAGAAAATGTTGTTAAGTGACCAGCAATCGTTATGTACTCTAAACATGGCTAATCGGCTGGCTGCTGCATGGCTAAACATTAAGCATAACAACAGGGGGGGGCCTCAATCTTATCAAACTTTTTGCAAGAAGGCAGATAATAATTTTTTCAAAGCTGTCTAACAGTTCTTGAAAAACCTATTAATATTTAAATATTAAGAAAAAATAAAAAGAGCACGGCCCGATGGGTTCTGGGACAATCATTATAGCAACAAGTGTACCTCAGACTTCCTTTCTCCTTTTCTTTGTTGTGTTCTATTTGTTGCGTCATTTGCTGAACTGTTGACACAATTTACTCCTGTGCGTTTTCCACATTTCGCTGGGACAAAAACAAACACAGCTGTGGAATTTGCTCGGGCATTCAAGAGCTCAATGGGATTTGCATGTAGTAATGGGAGTAGAAATACTACCAGTCTGGGTGTTCTGACGCAGAACTTTTATTAATAACCAGACTAAATTGCGTATGTGGCGTTAGCTTAGCTTAGCGTGAACCAGCTAAAATTGACCTTCCCACAGCAGGGAGCAAGACGAGAAGAACCGATTCAGTCCAGACGGAGGTGTGCCCTGGGTTCTGTTTTCTTACGCTGGGCTTCCTAACCCTGAGCAGCTGCCGGCTATCAGATGTCATGTGACTCCTGTCTGTGTCCCTGTGCGCATGACCCTCACATCCTGAGGTTGTTTTCTGTACAGCTCATTCAATTACGTTCCCAGAACCATCTGTACCGTTCTGTTCTTTTGTTCCTTATTTATTCTCGATTTGAACACCTCTGCCTCTTATTCAGGCTCAATGAGGTGAACTGAGGAGCCACTGTGAAGAGACCCAGAACACACCAAAGTGCAGAAGCAGACCATGCTGATCCAACACAGATAGAACTAAATGGAGGAGAGGGGTGTGGGGGGGGGGGGGGGTTCTCTTGCGCCTTAAAGTGACTCACTGTTGTTACTGTCTCCCCCCTGCGGGGGCCGAGGACCCTCCCACGTCTCAGGGGGCTTGGACAGGACGATGTCTAAATCTGACTCTTTCCATTGGCCGGGAGGCTTCCTGCCGCCACTCCTGTCCTCTTCTGCTCGACCACACCCGCCAGGACGGACAGGGACAATAGCGAAAACCCGGGACATCAACACGAACATTATCGGCGACGCCACAACACAGGAACAGGGGACAGCGAGTGAGCGACAGCAGCAACGACATCCACACGGGGGACAAAACAACCGTCACAGAATCACCGTCAACATCCAGACGTCACGTGTGAGATGACGACAACAGACAAGGGGGAAGGAGGGAAAAAAAGAAGTCGACGCGAACAAAGAGGAAAGAGACGGAAAGTTAGAGCGCAGACAGAGATACGAGATAAGAAACCCTGAAGAGAACAACAACAACAACGGGAGCGAGGAGATCCGCCGACCTGAGAGGGAGCGGACGTGGCCGAGCGGCGTGGGTTTGGGCGGCGGGTCCGTCGGCAGGGCGTAGCCCGCCTCCTGCCTCCCCTCGGCCGGCACCTGGATGTAGGGGCAGACGGCCGCCACTCGCCCCGAAACCGCAGCGCCCGGGTGGGCAGGGGCCTGAGGCGAGGACACGCCTCCTCCGTTCATGCGGCTCAGCTGGACGCCGGGCAGAAGGGACAGAATCAGACCGTCGCAAAACTTCAAACCCAAGCGAATGAAATGAAAAAAAGGAGTTCGGTTTTAAGCCGCGCACTTCGGCCCTCTTCTTGTGAAGTCGCTCCCTCAGGTCGCCGATGCGCTGATCCATCACCGTCACCTGGGCGTTCCTCTTGTTCAGCAGCTCCTTGTTCTGGGCCAGCTTGCTGCTCTGCTCCAGGTTGTGGCGGTTGCGAGCCTGGAAGGCAGAGCGAGCTCCGGTGAGGTGAGGAATGTTTATGCTTGTATTGTTGTTTATTTCAACAACAAGTGCTTCACATGAAACCTTATAAACCATCAAAAAAGCAGGACGAAGAAAAGGAAATTGAATACAAATTAACAACATAAAAAATAGAATAAAGGTTGCAGTGAAGTTTCTGAAATAAATGGCAGTAAATTTCAGGAAAGTCTTACTTGCAGCTCTTGGTAGAGTTTCCTCAGCTCCACGGCCGCGGGGCCGGACAGGTGGGATCCCTTCTGGCCGGCGGTCGCCCCCTGAGAGCCGGCGTGCGGCCCCTGAGCCGGCGCAGTGGGGTGCAGCTGAAGGCGACCTCTCCTCAGATCCTCCAGCTGCTGCGTCAACTAGTGAGACCATTCAGAGAGAGCTCAGCAGATCCACCCGACGCCAACTCAGTTCTGCTTGATTTACACGGTCGTCCTGAGAGCCAACTCCGTCTCACAGTGACCAACAGCCCCCTTCCTCCCTGCCCCCCTCCTCCCACCCCCAGGCGTTACCTGGTCGACTCTGACCACGGCGGACTGCAGCTCGGCCTGCTTCTCCTGGAACAGGCTGCTCACATGGTTGATCTCTGCAGCTGCACACAGACACAAAGACGGTAAAAAATGAGCACTGACGTTGTCTTTGCCACACTATTAGCATGTAATAATGTGTGTGTGTGTGTGTGTGTGTGTGTGTGTGTGTGTAATCCTCAGGCCCACTGTGGTGTCTGCGGTGCGGCTGTTCTCACACAGGTTTCCGTTGATCAGTTTGCTGTAGTCCACTTGTCCTCTCATGGCTCGGATCTTCTTCAGCTTGGCTTCCTGAGTCTCCACCCGCTCCTTCAGCCGCTGCAGCTTCTCAGCTTCGGACTGAAGAAGAAGAAGAAGAGGCACGGGCTTCATTTCTCATCTTGATTTTAGTCCGCATTTAAAGCGGCAACAACAAATAATTACCACGCTGAAGTATAAATGCAAAATGACTTAAACAGCTTCTAGGGGCTTTTTCTTTTGTTAAGGACTCAAAAAAGACAGACAGCGCACCTGGGTCTGTGCCTGGTTCAATCTGCCTCCCTGGTGAAGGTACCTCAGTCTCTGCTCCTGGAAGTAAACATAACAAAAAAAACACAATATTACATACTTCATGCAGATTTATTAAAGGATGCGGCCACAGAGGAGGATCGGATGGGAAAAGAAGCCTGTGTGATGCTGATGCAGTTTGCACCTCTCTCTGTATCAGTAAAGAGAGTCTCTTTCAACACACACACGCGCACACACAATAACGCACAGAGAAAGAGGGAAATGGAATGTTGGCAAGAAGCGTCCATTCACACACAAGCACACACTCTGATAGGCCACAACGTCACAGCTGTTTGTTTCACTACGTTCAGCGGCGGCGTTTTGGACTCTTTCTTCCTGGAAGTCGTCAATAAACGACGTGATCGTTGCCTCCACGTTGCAGCTGGGGGGCCTTTTCCGTTCAGGAAGCCTAAGCAAGGACGCTTACGCAGTGGAAGGACACACTGAATAGCTGCCAATTAGCAGTGTAATGTTGCCAAAGGAAATACAGCAGTGTCAGTGTGACTTTAGACGAATTAACGAAGACATTTTTTTTTAGGTTGACCCCCTCTTCCGTCTGTTTCCTCGAGTGGTTCCACTTCCTGCAGATGTCCTAATTTCCTGTCAACTCAAAAGTAACTTCCTAGTGTGGGAATGGCCGCGGTTGGTGTCTCACACAGACACACACGCACACATACACAACAACCTGAAGCTGAACGGTTGTCTATTTGCTGAAATGGGGGCGTTCTTTCCTGACAATCCTCAAACTCTGACCTGATCACATGTCGCCAGACGTATGGCCCGAGATCTTGTGCACTCACGCATGCACAGACACACACACACACACAAACTCACACTCTACCAAGGACGAATGGTGCCTCAAAGCCGACCTTTTCAGACAGACTCTAAAATAGATAACCTTACATCAACTGACAGGCAATCCATCCAGCAGCTTTGTTTATATGTGTGTGTGTGTGTGTGTGTGTGTGTGTGTGTGTGTGCGTGCATTACCTTGGCGACCAACATCTGTTGCTGAGCCTCTATTTGTTGCTGTTGTCTTGTGGCCATTTCCTGGAGCTCAGAGAGGGTCAGCTCCACACGGGGAACCTACACACACACACACACACACAAATATTAATGTGGTATAGTCATTAAAAAAAGTGTGTTTCCCCCTCTGCATGTTGAGGACTGTTGCTGACCCAAACTGCCAGGAGATGAATGCTATATATCGCCTCGCACTACAGGTCACAGAGCACCTTCACTGTGCTACAGAAATGCTATTAGGATAGCAGCTGGTGGCCTTGGCCGAGTGGGTGAATGATAGTGACGGTCCGGGGGGGAGAAATCACCGTAATCCCGTCTGATCTGCTCACTTCAGGGCTGTGACACGGACGTTGAATAAAAGTCGGATCTCGCTGATCGTTTCTCAGCAACCCGGGCGGCCAGTGGACAAAACGTTTCTACGGTCCTACTTAGAAATGTGTGCGGGGCTGGAGGAAAACGGAAGGTTTCTGCCTAGTCGCATCCTGCTATTGTGCACTCATGAACACGTACGCACGCGCACACACACACACACACACACACACACAGGCACTGCATCTGTCTGTGATAAAAAAAAAGAATCTTTTTGTCAATAGTCAACCCATAAGACCATTAACTGATTATCTAAAGACATCGGGCAGATCTTCGTACTCAGTGTGATGACACATTATCAGTTCAGCTTATTGCATAGTGTACAAGGGGTTAAATTTGTGACTTGATCCAGACGAGTAACTCTAATTGACGATGGCACCTAGCGAATGAGATTCTTCCCTTTTATGAGTCATTATGAAACTAATCATTACGCTTGACCTCATATCTCATATGAAGGTCACATGGTGTGAATATTATTAGTCATAATGTCAAATTGTAGCACTCACTTACTTATAATGGCACTTATCTATAACATGTTTTGAAACTTCTTATTTGACAAAAAATTGTTCTTTTGAGTTTGTATCTCTACGGTCGAAATGCACTTATTGTAAGTCGCTTTGGATAAAAGCGTCAGCTAAATTAAATTAAATGTAATAATGAAAATTCTATAATATCATCTTGCTTTAACCGTTTAAAAATATGTATATAAACAACAACATGTCCACATTATAAAAATGTCAATTAGCTCCCAATTCAACGTTGTGTGGGCCTGCTTATGCTGTGGGACACCTCTTTACATAGAAATGAGGATAAGAAAAGATTAGCCCTCTTTAAAATAATAACAAACATCTCATCTCAAAGTACAGATTCCACACAGTCAACACACAAACAACCAAAGGAGGGTCAAGAAACACAGGTGTAGGTTGAATAGAATTTCCCTCCATCGCGCTGTTGTTTCTTTTAAGAATGCAGATAGATCAGGAAGGGGCCTAAAAGGAAACCCTGAGGAACTCTAGAGATGGCGTCACGCAATGGGACTGTGCACCTCCTAAGAATTTAATGTGCTCACTTCCTTCAAAGTCTCTAAAGGTTCACGAATAGTCCGTTCACCCACATTAACACGGGAATGTTTTAGGAAATCTGAGAACCGACCCTTCAGCAAGAACTTGGTCCGATGAATCGAGTTGCTTCAGCAGTGTGCAACTGATCATTAGCGAGGCCTATCATCATCAGGATTTAAGGGGTTTGGGCCTCAGGGTTGAAGGGTCTCAAAAGGATCTGAGGCTTTGTTAAAAGTGGGATTGGAAGCAGGAACTCAAGCTTCATTATGAGCGTCAGTGATTAGCGACGGCCGCACTGCTCCCACGGCCTCCAGACCCAATTCATTCTCCAAAACACGATGCCAACGCACAGTTTGAGTCATATTTTCAGGACCAAGACACTACTCACATTACATTAGATCACTGCTGACCAGTGGGATTCCGCAGAGTCTCACATGCACGTTCATTATGGAGAGTCTGCAGGTACTTTAAGCTTTCCCCTTAAAGGAGACCAGGAGCACCAGTAGGACCAGAACATCCCTGGCATTCTGTCGCTTCTTTATCTATTATCATAAAAATGTCACTTTGATACGCTCATTTGTGAATGCACAAGTATTAATTACAATATGAACTATGTGAAAATGAAGTACCACTGAATACATTTTAACAAAATAGGGTTGAAACGCATCGAGGTGAATTCATGTGGTTTAAACTCGCCTTTAGAAAATATCTTTATGGTAATTTTTATGTTTGACTGAAATGTTTTTGGTTTAAATTGAAAACTGAAGTGCCTTTGAGCTACGAATCTGGCTCCTCCTCTGTGGTCCAGATGTTTAAAAAGAATTATTCTGAACAGCTGTCACCGCCTGGAACAAAGATAACTTGCTGTGACGTTTGTCTCCATCCGAGAAGTTTAAACCGTCTCTGCGTCCCCCCGACGACGACCCGCATCCTAAAGTTAACAACCCACCCGACAACGCAACAAAACACAAATGCGTGTCAGCTCACGATCGCATGCACACCCCCGCGCCCCACGCCCGTGCTGTGCATTCACCTGCAGGCTGTCCCATGTGATCCTGCAGGAGCGGACTTTAATTTTGCTGCATTGTCCTTCGACAGTGAACTCCTGCACCAGATCCACCTCGTTCCACTCCATCCTCGCCAGGGAGCAGGGAAACGCCGCAGAGGAGGGAGACACAAAACCGGAGCAGATCCCGACCACAACTTTCCCTCGCGTCCCCCCCAGCCGATGTGCTGTGATTTACGACGCTCTCTCTCTCTCTCTCTCTCTCCCTCACTTGCTCGGCGCCCACGCTCCCACCCTTCTCTCTCTCTCTCTCCCTCTCCCTCCCTCTCTCTCTCTCTAATAGAAACTCTCTCCAATATGACGCGGCAAACAAACATGTACACCTATGAAGCGGGAAAAGTCCTCCCTATGGCCCCTTTTCCCTTTGTTTTCTTTCTACACCTCCTTCCCATCCCAGCAACACCTCTCCTAATGTTCCTGTATAACCCCCCCTCCCCCTTTCTCCAACCTCTTTTTCACATCTGCATTCCTTCATCTCTTTCTTTCATTGCATTTCACGCATCTCCGCTGTTTTTTTTTTTTTTTTTTGCTGCAGTGACATTTCCCTCTCTCTCTTTCTCTCCCAAACACACGGACCTCCCTTTTTCTTTCTCCCTCTTTCTGTCTCTCATTTCCCGTCAGAAAGGGGGAATCACTGCACCACAGCCCTGGCGGAGCAGCAGCAATCAACCTCCTGCCTCAGATGTGTGTGAGGAAGATGACGACGTCGGCAGATTAACACACCCGGGACACACCGCGGAATTAGAGCTGACTAGTGCAGAGTCATATTTTTCCTTTATCTCCCTCCCTGCAACACACACACACACAAATACACAACGGCGTGCCGCCTCACACCTTTTAGGGTTTCGTTCTGTGAAACAGACACACAGATAGAGGCACACACAAACGCTCACATCCAGTGATGAAAGCAGGGTGTAATTTCTGCTTGTGCTGCTGTTCTGGACGCAGACCGTCACATTCATATTGATGAGGTATGACTTTGCACATTTCATATTCACAGCGAGAACGACATCACGCCGTTTTCTCGTCGACGCTTACGAAAGCAAAGAGTCAGGTTTAATGGTTTTTACTTCCAACGCGACGGTCGGCCCTCAGAACCGCGAAAAGCGGCAGAACACACGAGGATCCCCGAGCAGCTGTTCGCCGGTCTTTCACGGCCGTGTAATATGTGATCGCCGACATAAACTCAGTGAGAGTATTCCATTTCCAAACAGTGAGTGCGCATGCATGCAGATAGGAGGCCTACACACACACACACACACACACACACACACACACACACACACACACACAGAGAGACAGGTTGTTCTGATCACACGTCCTTCCAGAAATGAAACCCATCCCTTTCCCATCTGCTGTACGCCCTCAGTAAAAATATTCCTCCTAATCTGCAACAACAGGCTCCAGACATTCCTGCAGAACCTCGGACGAAACCAAAAGGGGAAACTCTGTCATCGAAAGCACTGCGGAGGCCGAGGGTTCACGCTGCGGGGCGGCCCTGCCAACGCCGAGCTGAGGGGTCGTGTCTTTGAACCCCACCGGAGACTCTGCTACAACTACGGAAGAATTACATTCATAGATTTCAAAGCTTCATCCCAGCTTTAGCGAGGTGAACTGTGGTTACTAGTTACTAGTGAAGTCCCTGAGACCCGCGGTGTCATGTTACCAAAAGGAGGCCCTTCACTGTATGTGATGACATACAGTGTCACACAAACGCACATCTGACTTCTTAATATACGCCGCGGCACGCGGGTGGAGTTACACGCCGCAGGACCGAGGGACTCGATTCGAGTCCTCTGTCGTTGTCTCTTCACGGTCTGCAAAACAAGGACACAACCCCCCACCACCCCCCGCCAAAATAAAACATGGATCTCTACTACCTTGTTGAATACAAGAACAACATCAACACAGCCTGGCTTCCCGTTGCACAGACGGGACGGTGATTGCAGTCGTATAAGCGATATTGAACACAAGATGAGACATTCCGCCGCCGCGAGTAACGTCGTTAGTGTCGAGATGAGTGATGGAGAACAAACTAAAAGCAATGTATCCCCCTCACAGACGCACAATTGTCAGCATTGTCACGTTAACATCATTATGTGGGAGGAAACAGCATCTGGTGTGTGTCACACCCTGACTCGAAGTCGTGCATCCACAACCCCAAAGAAACACACAAACACACAAAATAGCGCCGTCGGGCCCAAACACAAATGAGCAGGAGACGCCGCACCTCGCTGGCACAAAGCGTCCCGCTTAAACCACACTGACCTAAAACACACACTGTGCTCTGATTGGGTGACACTGAGACACAGGCACACACGTTGAAGAGCACTGCCAGCAGTCAACAGACAAACTGCCTGGTCTGCCAGTGTGTAGTGTAGCTTGGATAAATAAAAAAAACAAGTCAGAGAACAACTTTCGAAACGTAAAAACAGGGTGAAAAGAAAGTAGGAAACATTTAATAATAATAATAATACTTCATAGTGCTTTTCTTGGTACCCAAAGACGCTTTACAATTTAAATCTAAGTGAGGGAAAACACACTTACTACTCTCACTCACATCTCCAGGAGTCAAGTGTCCTATTATGATAGGACACTTGATGGGGGGAGAAAGCCAAAGGTTAGAGGGTGGGTAGAAAGTTTAGGGTTTCACACGCACACAGTCTGCCACACACACACACACACACACACACACACACACACACACGACAACAGAACAGAAACAACGATTTCCAAACTCACCCCCACACACCTGTCTCGTCGCAAACTCTGCGTTTGGCCTTTAGACCAAATGTTTAGAGATGGCAGAGGACGAAGGAGGACGGAAACCTCAAGACGACTGGGAAGAAGTGCTCGAGGTGAGAGGAAGAGGAGGAGGAGGAGGAGGAGGAGCTGTTTGGCTAGCTAACAATCCTCTTAGCCTGGTTATGTCATGGGACCAAGCTAATCCTACCTTCACTGGCTGACCGACACATACACACGGGCTGACTAACCGGCAGACTGACCGACACACACACACACACACACACACACACACACACACAGTGACAGGCTGACCGAGGCCTCACCAGCGTGCACAGGCCAGTCACGGGGTACAACACAACAGCTCCAACGGTTAAAAACAGCTGTTAGCGATGAATAAAAAGCTGCTAGCATGAAGTCAGCTTCTCTTTTTACAACCTGACTCATTACTCTGGAGTAGAGACAACAGGATAAAGCAACGCGTTAGTCAGCCCCGTGACAAACAGCTAATTCCTATTCTATTTCTTTACGCCACGTCTGTGAATACAGTAATTATAGCGTGTTATAATACTGGGTACCACATGCGTGTGCTAAGTATGTGTGCGTGTGTGTGTCTGTGTGTCGGTTGGAGAACTATAATCATCATTGTCACTAATCCGTGGGCTAATCCGCTAGACTACACATACAAACAGACGTGCACATGCGTGGCATTGTATACTCACACACACACACACACACACACGGAGCAAAATGCTTAAATTATTATAACATATATTATCTTTGGAATTTTAGGAAACCGGGCCGGCTTACCTGAGTTTCCAATCTTCATGCTAAACTAGACTATTATTTTAGTATTTGTAGGGGAAACTGAAGAGGCCTTGTGTGGGCAATCGGCCTTTGCCATAAACCTTTGGCCTATACTGTCTGTGTGTGTGTGTGTGTGTGTGTGTGTGTGTGTGTGTGCGCCTCCAACTACCTTGTCATCAGCACTCTGTGTTGCCTCCGTGGCCCAGCTCTGCTCCGAAGACTGCGGACTTCCTGCATATAAATGAACAATGACAAGAAAGCCAAAGCATGAAATATTGAAACAAGGTACGGGTGAGTTGGTCCTTGCGGCCTGGGGAAGATAATATGACAAGGATGGGCCTGAAAAAAATATATTGCAAGTACCCAAATCTCAGTATTCTACAGTGTATTCTGGTGCTGTGCTGTACATGTTACTGTGTTGAAGTGTCGTTATTTATCTCCAGCCTCTCTTAGAGAAAGTTGCTGGCAACTTGCCTGAGCAACAGAGAACAAGGCAATAAGATCCACAGCTCAGGCAATGTGGCTTTACTGAAAATCTATGTAATGACACAGAATAAAGATTAAAACACAAAAGTGAAATCACCCCCATCTTATCTGTACCCGGCTCCAGCCTTCTCTCTGCGAGTAATCTATAAATAGCATAATTCCTATTAATTCTGCTAAGACCAGACAGGCTTAATGTGGGCTAATCCCAGCCAGCGCGGAATCTCACCTCCAGTCAAGAGAGCAGCCGATGCGGTAATCAAGCCGAAAAAATTGTTTCTTACAATCAATAAAGAACTCAAAACCAATATGTACAATGAGTTAAGAAGCTACCGTTGAGATGGTATGCTAATAATCAAGAGTAATCCATGCTAAGGGGTCGACATACTGTGGCTATCGTTCACATCTGTCAGGGTCTGGTTCTCTAAACAGGAAACGCGGTATCTTCCCTCCACAGCGCCAACTTTTTAGTTTTTTTTCTTCCCGTTCTAAACCTATTACACATCCGCTGGTGGAGGAACTGTGACCGCTCGATGGGAATGAGTAAAGCATAAACAGGAATCATCCACTGAAGCTCAGATCAACCCAACCGAGCGGGGGGGAGGTAAATCTGACTAAAAAAGTCTTATTATTAATTTGATATTCACAATATACTACACAGCCCACGAGCATATGGTAGTGATGGGATTGTAATGAATAGTAATGAGTTTTTAATGAATAGGGTAGAGTGGGCATGCACCAAGTGGGGGGGTTGTCCCGTCCCTGCAGACACAAAAACACCCCACTGCTACAGCTATGCACAACAACACACTATGCACGATATTACATCATTCTTTCATTCATTACTTTTAAAGATAAAGGAAAACAAAACATTCCTTTAAGATCAAAGCTAAATGCTAAATCCATTGTGAACTGTCTGGTCTTCTCCCTGCCCCCCCCCTGTTCATGTTATGTAACACTAATCATCTTATCTGGCTAATTACTGGCCGAGCTCCAGCCCTCACCTTCTAAACCTCGCACACAGCATCGTGCATGCTGGGTTGTAGGTTTTGAGTTAAAATAATCCATTGCTAAGCTGCAGCATATATTCATATATTCACATTAGAGACCTGGGCGGTATGCTCTTGTGTGTGTGTTTGTTGTACTGTACCTTGCGTCCAGGAGGGGCAGTGTCGGAGGTAGAAGCTGACCTCCGGCCTCCTGGCTCCCCACTGCTGGAGAAGATCCAACAATAGCACCTCCTGAGGGAGAACTCGCTCTGAGGAAAACAATAGCAAAGGCTATAAGGGAGAGTCACTTATTGTGATTCATCCAGAGAAAAGACGATGATTTCATTCCAACGATGAATGTATCTTATCTTTTTCACCCTCTCAACCTTTGATACGAGTTCTATTCATCAGCACGTTCACAGATTTACTATAAACAAATTCATACATAGTTGTTGCTTATTCCTCAAAGCCCTTTCCATGAAAAAAAATATGATTAAAGCAGCCATTGCATTGTAGTGCTTTCAGAAACCCGGCAGCGACATTGTTCACAGAGAAACACGTCAATCCAAAGCTAACAATACACACGCATGTTGACAGTGGCTTCACGCCTAAACACACACACACACACACACACACACACACACACACACACTCACTCACACCCCGGCAGTGAGGCCGGTTGTGGCCTTGAGGCG
Source organism: Pungitius pungitius (assembly GCF_949316345.1). Lineage (NCBI taxonomy): Eukaryota > Metazoa > Chordata > Actinopteri > Perciformes > Gasterosteidae > Pungitius > Pungitius pungitius. Next base: position 3,810,348 of record NC_084913.1, read on the forward strand.
CGGCCTGTCGTCACACAAGCCACACAATTCATAGCGGTATTTATGATGCGCTGCCTCGCAGTATTAGTGGCCTTTAAAGCCTCCCTGGCCTGTGGGTCACGCCGCGGGGCTTCACAAACACGCGGCGCTGTGGAGCGTGTTAATAGACACCGTGGCTCTCAGTGTGGCGGACCGCTCTATTCACTTTTTTTTTCACAATGGCGTCCAGTGTGCAGCGGGCAGCTCTATTGATTTCACGAGGCGCGGACGTGATTTACGTCTGACTTTGTTTCCAGTCGGCTTGAAAGCAGGCGATCTAGGCCAGAGCCCCGCTGAGGTTAGCCCGTCCAGATTATAATCATAAATACTCTAATGCCCTAAAAGGACCGTCAAGAGGATGTCAATGGTGATTCTATTAGTAATGGGCATGGTGATGCACCGTGTGTGTGTGTGTGTGTGTGTGGAAGCACAGGTCAGAAAACACAACACAACAATAACCATTATCATCACCACACTTTTTTTTTGGATGGAGCTTCAGGTTATAAATGGTCACAAATCGAAAAAGAGGAAATATGTGGATATATTTTGACTTCCGTTAAAAAAAGTGATGTCGTCTCTCCTCTTAAGAATAATAGATGAGAGTCAGGTCATTTTAATTCTAATCGTCGCCTTCTGTCTTTAGAAGATGTAATGATATTCCAACGTGATGATTCAGATGAGCTCATCACAAACGATCTCCCATATGCAGAAGCATCGATGCGTGTATTGAGGAGGACTCACCGTGCCCATTCCATATTTCGGCCAGGTGACACTCCCCCTCCCCGGCTTCTTTGCAGTATTCCACAACGTCAATCACCCTGGTTGCCGGGGTAACCGGCACCTCGGTTAGCATCTGCTGGGTGTCATTGAGGTAAACCGTCAGGATCACCTGTAACCACAGGAGCAAACACGTTCATTGTCTTAAAGGTTGCCACATTACCATTTGGGAGCATCGGTGACGCATTTCTCATTGATTACTGATTAGAATCACATATGACTAACTAATTAACTTCCCTAACTATTGTCTACACATCTATTAAGATCTCTGCGAGGGTGAAATAAGGAGACTTTTTTTCAAAAGCCACCGTTGTCCAAACAACACATTGATCACAGTCCCTCTGAGGTTTAGAACAAAGGTCGACAGAAATCTAGAAAAGTTTAAAATTGGCCAGTTATTATTAACTTATTGTTATTTTCTTATTAAAAATAAAACTTTCGTTCGGCCTATTATTTTTTTGACATCTCGAAAAGCCGCACGGGACTTAAAACAATCAGCTGTGTAGATGGTTCTATGTGAAATCATTTTGTCATCAAATTCCTCCAAATTCTGCAACCAAAAGATTAAAATAGCAATCAGAAAAGGACATCCTGTTTTAGTGACGTGACATCACCAGTGTCCCCGGTGATGTCACGTCAGACAGTCAGCCGGCAGATAAATTGAGGGTAATCTGGGATAGGAGCAGCCAGGCACACCGACCCGCACGTCAAGCCACGGATACACTTTTACTCCCTCAACGTGTGACACAAATCATTCACAGCGTTGCCAAGTGTCTCTCTCACATGGCAGAAAACGGCGCAGAGATGAAAGGTTTTGTATCATCCAATCAGCAGATAGCAACGAGATACTGTGAATTTAAAAAAAAAAAAGAGTAAAAGGGTTATGGCTATGACTGTAGCACACACACCTTACCCTAAGAAGCCAACACTATCTATTTCCAGTTGGTTATATGTGGCTGTTGTGAAACAACGACTTTCTTCATGTTAATTTCATGGCCGTTTTCACAGCAGTTTGACCCTCAAGGAAAGATCAAGTACAGGCTTTACTAATAAGAAGACTTTTAGTTTCCCTAATACATGAAGACACAACACCAGGAGCCTGTCACTGAAGCAGCCTAATGGAATTCCTCTTAAAGCACTCTGCGCTTTCAATATGGCCGCCACGGTGGCGATTACCATACTGACTACAAGCAGGGCCCCGTGTCTGTATATGACTACGTGTCAATATTTAACCCTGCTCAATATGCCTAAGATGACATCACAGAACAAATCACGAAAGACCAATCTTGAGTGCTGATCGTACTCGGAGGGAGGGAGAGGAGGGAGGGAGAGGAGGAATGGATGATGGGAGATAGGAGAGACGCTTTTTACGGCTGTTACTGGGAGTTGACTGTGATTTTGAGCTGATTACTGGTTTCATTAGAAAAGCACTCGTCCCCACCTACAGTTGGGTGTGACATCAGACGGGATTTGAGTCTTTACTTTACTAACTTGTCATATATTTGATTCACCTTTTATTGGTTGAAATCTTTGAAAAGATTTAGTTTTTCTCAAATATTTTTGTCAGCATTTCTTGAATAGTTCGTTCACGTGACACCGGATGAGTCGAGCCTTAAATTACAGCCTCAGAAGCTTCAATCTCCAAACTTTTTTTAGCCCTGCGTTCAAATGAGCCGTCCGGGTCACTCTGGGTCAAGGCTTGACTTAAAAAAGCATGAATACTGGAACATCATAAAGGACTTTGTTTAACTTTCACTCGCTTACAAATGATTTATGAGCTTTTCATTTAAACGTGATAATGTCATAATTGTGCCTCATGAGTATGTCTTTGGGAACAAAGAACTTCTGGCTATATTTAACTGTAATTTAATGCTGTGTGTGTGTGTGTGTGTGTTTGTGTGGTGAAGAGTGACTGAGGCTCTCCAGAAGCAGCAGCGGTAATGCTGGAGGGGGGAGATTAAAGAGACTACACTGATATAATGCACATACACACACACACACAGATACACACAGAAAGGATATACAATTCACATAAAATAATTAGATGTTAGATATCAGATTTATGGCAGAAGACATGTTGCATCATATCTACACTATAGTTACTAAACCATGAATAATTCATCAAGGCACCAACAATGAGAAATAAAGTCTTAAACTCTGTTTTCCTTTCCTTGTCACTTCCTTCCTGACCTTGTATATGCTCACACACGCACTCACTCACACACACACGCACTCACACACACACACACACACACACACTGTAAATCTTCACTCACAGATAACTTGTCGCATGAATCCGACTGATATTTATGTCCCTGTGCTAGGAGAAGCCACGGTGAACTCTGACCCTTTACTTGAAGCCTTTGACAAATCTGAATGGTTTTTAATTAGTTTTTATTTTATTTTATTGAGTTTTAGAAAATTTAGGGGAAATAAATTAGCATTAGATTCATATTGAACCAGTAATTAGAGTAGAGACAACAAGTCGTTAATCAGCCCAGTGACAAACAGCTAATTCCTATTCTATTTCTTTACGCCACGTCTGTGAATACAGTCATTCTTGACGCTGTATTTATTCTTACAGCCTCACAGTACAAGAGAGAGTGTGTGTGTGTGTGTGTGTGTGTGTGTGTGCGCATATGTGTGCATGTGAAAGTGTGTGTCCGCACAAACTGGGATTTTTAAGAACAAAATGTTTGTCCACAGCAAGTGACTGTGCTGTTCTTCCACCCACCGAGACCAAGACAATTCAACCACTTTGTGACACACTGATAGTCAGATTCACACACACACACAGACCCACTCAAACAGCAAAATCAGTCCCAGGAATAAGAACATATTTATAATTCTATGGTATAAAAACACACATTTAGGATAAGAAGCTTCAGCCAGTCAGCTGACCCGTGTCAACGTGTTTCTCGTGTTTCTCGGTTGGGGAAACTAAAAGTGTGTGAAAAGGTCAGATGGGTATGACACCATCAGCTGTCACTGCACACTGAAAGGACAACTGCTAGAGGGCCGAGGTCACGCCTGAAAAAAAAAAGCCCACTGACGCTTTAACACAAACCAACAAACGAAAAGAATCCAGAACTGAAGCACAGGAGTTTGGACACAGAGGGCGATGACGATGGTTGTTTGTCACGTCTGAGCTGAGGACTATTCGGTTGATTAACCAACGGCCAACACACATCTACATGTTGTCCATTGTCTTCCCAGTGGGTTTCGTTTGCACTTTCCTCAAATAAATTGCTACAAGACCTCTCGGGCCACACCGGCACACCCTTTGGTCTAAAATCGAATCAGGAAGATTGTTGAAAAGCAGCTGGTTGGAAGCCCACATCGTCTTAATTGAATTTCCAGGACATTTTAAGACAACGGGTTTGCTCACTGATGTTGCATCATGGGAGGGTGCAGAGTGGCTTGTGTGGGCCTTGGTGAAACAGAATTAGGAAAGTATTACACACTGAGGAGAAAATAGCTCCGTCACGCTGTGTTTCCAGTGAGCCAGCTCCAAGTAACGCCGGGCTAATAGGAGCCTATGTTGCATTACGACTACGCTTTAGAAAATAGACCGCGATCACGTTCCGAAAGTGAATGGGCTCCTTAAATCTGCAAAATCACAAACAAGATGACAATGCGTGCTATTCGTCTCCGACGGGCAGAGTGAAAGTGAGGAAAGAAGGGAACACGTTTGAAGACATTTAGGAGTTTCACGATGAAAACGGGAGGAGTGAGGAGTCGTTGGTCCTGTGTGAGCGAGAACACGGTGACAGCTGGAGGTGATTTGCGTTTCAGACACCCACCCACCGCCCACACCCACACACACACACACACACACACAGCGCCGTCTCTATAGGAACCGCATGAGTGCGGGGAAGCACGAGCTTCCCGCTCATTGAGAAAGAAACAATCCTTACACTCCTGAAAAAGTGTGTACAGAACATCCTACTGTGTGATTATGGGTTTATTGGTGATTAAAGGAAAGACGTTAGAGACAGTATGTGGAGTACATGAATCAGTCAGACGCAGCTAAATGCAGGCAGATGAGGGTCAACCATTACCATCATATGATCATGAACACACTTAAACCGCTTTCAACATGGAGGAATGAGAGCGACGACGGCCTCCTTCTAACAGGACAATAAGTGTTGGCTGATAACATTTTAGAAGAAGTTGCGAAGGCAAAAGTGAAGGCAAAAGCTGAGCTGAGAGAGGTACGGAAAAGTGCTTGAGGAGCCAGCTACAATTTCCCCAAAGTCTGAAGAACAAAGTGAACTTGTGGACAGCAGCTTCAGCTAAACTTTCACATGGGAAGTCGGGGGAGAAATGCCCCAAAAACTAAAGCGGACCCTGCACAGTAGAAGCTAAAACTCCCTGAACTTTAAAAGAAGGTCCGAACCAGATAAGAAGGGTTCTCTGTCTCTCTCTCTGTAAACACATCTCTATATCTTCAGTGTATTGTCCGCAGCTGACAGCAGCCCAACCGAGCCACAGGGAAATGTAGTGTTCAGTGTGTGTGTGTGTGCGTGAGTGTGAGAGAGAAAGAGAGAGAGAGAAGGATGTGAAGATTGAGATGGAAGCAGGAATATTGAATGGTTTACTATTTGAACAATTGGTTTTCTGGTAGAAGATCTTAGGAGTGTGAGATGCTCAGAGACTTTTCCAATAAATGCCCTTTATTATTCTTTGCAATTATTTCTCTCCAAACCTAAATATTTAAATGTTCAAAACTCAAAAACATTACACATACTGTATAGACACATACACACACACACACACACACACACACACACACACACAACGCTCCTTTAATAGTGTCATGTCGGAGAAGGGAAGAGAAGGACTTCTGATTGGAACCTTCAAAATAAAAGCCTCATTGATAAATGTGCAATTGTTTATCTCCGGAGTAATGCAACAATTGTGAAAACCACAAATGCATTTGTTCATTACCAAAAATAACAAGTATAAGGAGATGAACACTATCCATTGAAGGTAGCCTCAAAGCTCCAACACTTAACTAACTTAACTACTAAACCTTGCATAAATGAAGTTGTCATTTGAAAGCACAGCGCACAACTTCCGGTTTTAAACCGTTTAAAATTAATATATTGTCCCCGCTCAGACTCTGCACGAATGTTGATCTGTTTTAATGCGGTTGAAACGTCTGCTTCTCCATTACTTTAATACACAATAACATCGAAGCTTCTCGCTTTCACTTATGTTACTTCTGAGAAATAAAACCTTTAATTCCGAGGAAGTTACACGCGCCCTACATTCATGTCCGTTATTTTGGGAAATATATATATATATATTTTGTTTCCATTCATGTAGCTGGAGAAAGTGTATAAAACGTCTTAATAACGCACATTTCAAAATGTAAAATGACATAAAGTAACGGAAGAACGTCGTCTTTCCGTCTAGCTCAACGTGACGTTAGTTAGCTTAAAGCCCTTTCTAATAACTGTAACTGTAACGTTAGCTAGCTTTGACGTCTTCCAGCAGTCATTACGTCTACGATACATTTCATATTAAATACAAAACAAAAAAAGGTGTTGTACATTCCACCAGTGGGAACTTACCGGTAACATTCCTGCTGGTCAGCTCGTCCGTCCCGTTAGGAAATATAACTTAACGTTAACTCAACGTTAACTTCGTGCTCCTCTCGAGTCCTCCGCTCTTCTTCTACGGAGCTTTTTCGGTCTTTTCCTCTCATATGAAGAACTTTTCTATACATCCATAATTCTTCTTCTTCTTCTTCTCCTTCTTCTTCTCTGCTGCCAGATGTCCAGATGCTCACACGGCAAAAACTCCTGCTCCACTTTCCACGTTCAATCCCTCCCCCTCTTCCTTCCTCTCTCACACGCACGCACGCACGCACACACGCGCACGCTACGTCAAAGAAAACTGGAGACACTCATCGTCGGAGTTTCATTTTTTTTTTCCTCCTTTGGTCGCTCAGCGGGAGGTCCTCCGGTTCGGAAGGGGGGGGGGGGGGGGGAACTGGGTCAGCGTCCAGATGATCCCTCCCATCTGCTCCCGGTCTCCACCTTCTCCTCCTTCCTCCTCCTCAAGATGTGAATGTAAAAATCGATATTACTTTCTGGAGATTCTGACAGTTCAGTGCTGAATGGAATGTAGCACACTTTTAATATGGAGCTTTTTTTCTTTTTGCATAACGGCGTGTTATGACACGCGAGGGTTGTATTAAGCGGACACCACATATTGATTTGTGCGTCTCTATAATACACAAAACTCTTACGTATTCCTATTCATTTTAGTTTTTGTCTTCATGACCATCTGTAATAAATAAAAATGTATTAAAAACATTGTTAAACACACACACACACACACACACACACAGACACGCACGGGTCGTGTACCGCGAGCTTAGAGATGTTCAGCTGTCATATATTCAGCAGATTATCACAGAGCTGTCCTCTGCTGCCAAGGACGTTATAAACCTGTGTGTGTTTGCGTGTGTGTGACATTGTAGCGACCATGATAACACGGTGTGTTACATTGCAGTACAGTAGTAACTTCGTCCCACGCTCTGTGCAGTTGGGACTCAGTCGGGAGTTGAATTCTTATCTTGAGAACAGTCAGTTAAAAGATCTGAGATGTATTTATTTGTTACTTTTGAACCAAGCTGCAAATAAATCAATCTCAGAGTTCACTATTTTAAAGGACGGCACCGCCCTCTGCTGTCCACGAGGGCCACAAACACGCCACCGGACGAGGAAACCTTTCAATAGACTAAACTAAAATATCGACTGCCTCGGTGGGAATTATGAAAAATGGCAAGGACCAAAAACGAAATTTGAATGAGTAAATAAGTGAGGGGAATTCACTGTTATACGGGTATAAATATTAGTATTTCTCCTCTCAGTTCAGGATGTTTTGTGAAATTCTCCCTTCATAAACGTGAATATGAAAAGCAACGTAATCTATTCCTCGCATATGTGTTGTAAGAACCGGAGTCTGGGGCCTGCGTTCACCTCCTGTGGCTCTTTTGTTGCAGGTTAGTTCATGCGTGCAGCCGGGTCAGTCGATAAAACCCATCACCCTTCAATTTGTCTGCTGTCACTGCGCTCCGACGTTCACACAGCAGAGCCACGGCCAGAGGCAATCTCTCCCTGCGCCTCACACGCACACACACACACACACACACACACACACGGTTCACTGAGGGTGGGTTGGACTCAGCGTCACGTTGGGAAGCTTCCATGTCACGGCTGCAGAACAACGACATGGTCCTGTCCTTTGTTTCCACTGGCATAATGCTTGAATTCTTCTTCACTGTTGTCCACTTCTTATCGGATATATGTGTCTTCATGTGGGAGACGTCGGTACGACATTAGTTGTTTTGTGGCTCTTGATTAGAAATGGTGTCAGAATTTGTAAAAATAAAGTGTTGCAACTCGTGCTCTAAACAAACCTACCTAAAATGAGGGGGATTAAATAAATTCCTAGGAACTTTCATTTTACCATCAAGATTACTAGATTTATTGTTTCCTGGCAGACACACAATTAACACACGCAAAAAAACACACACACAGTGGAATCAATGAATAAATACAAATAGTTTAAAGGGTACGGGGAGAGAAAAGAAAACAGAGAAGAAGAAAAAAAACGAGAAACAATAACATCAAAAAGGGCCAAACAGCAGAATTTTGTGGCTTTTTGTTAAAAAATTTAGAACGTTTTCAGCAGATTGTCCCGTTTGTACAATCAACTGTTCCCGTGATGAAAAGGACTAATGTTTATATCACATTTAGCCATTCTAAAAAAAGTACATGCTCATGTGTTTAGAGCCTACAAACAGGAAGAAGTTTACTCTGAACTGTAAATACCCCTCAATGTTATCTACTTATCTAGTGTTCTGTATGCTGGGGGTCAATGAACCTTTGAGGACACGTTGATCTGCTTTCCAACAGGACAATCTACCAAAAACCTTAAAGCCTTCCCTTCAGCGAGCGGGCTCCCCGCCTGCCGGCCCTCCGACGACGCCAAGAAGGACGGCGTCAACCGTTTACAGCCACGCCGGCTTGCTCTGGAGCAGCAGGCGCCCTGTGACTCTGACACGGGACCTACAGCATCGGGCTGAACCACTGTGTGGGTTGATTGAAAGCAGCCCGGCCCTCTAAAAGCACATTTAATTCTGTGTTGGTTACTCAAGAGCTTTTGACCAATAGCTAGCAGCGGACCTCCGTGAATCTACAGACGTTCCATCACGCCGGATCCCAAAGTCACGAGGGGGAATTTAAATAAGAAGTACTGTTCAAGGAAGGCGTCGCCACTGAAATAACTTTTTACAACTTAACCCGCGCTACCTTGAATTCTCAAAATAAAACATTTAGGTCACACGTCTCTGCGTGGAACCTCAAAGCCGAAAACACCAGAAAGCTCTCAAACAAATTCAGGTAAACAGGGGCTGGATTTGACGGCATTACAACGACAAAACGGTTTCTACATCCGTTAATAAACTCGCACACAACCCTCGCGGTGAAATTAAAAGTCTCGTTTCCCGCATTAATGAGTTGGTGACGCTTTGTAGAACGCGGTATTCCTTTAACATCGAAGCCGCATGTGTGATGACTTATTAACAGCTGACAGCTCTAATTAAGTTTTGCTGCACACTAAGGTGAGGTCGGAACAAAAACATTTTTTTTTATGTGAAGTCATATAGTCATATAGTTGTCATATGCATATGTTCTTTTTTCTAGAACTTGACACCAGGTCCCTAAAATTCTTCTAAATACATGAAGCACTTTGATTCATACCTGCATACTCATAAGGGGTGAAAAAGGTGACAACTGGGGTGGGGAGGGGAGGTGTAGGATAATAAATAAGTAAAAGGATGAAACATTGGAGGTGAAACGCTGTAGAGTTGCCACACTTTGATCTTAGAAACCTCGCCGGCCAGTTGACCCCCCCCCCCCCCCGCTCCCCAAAAAAAAATTGGATTTACACAATTGACATGGATGGCATATTTTGATTTTAAAACAACGAATTTCGCCAAAAAGCAACAAGTGTGCACATGTGATTGGATTTGATGGGCCTCGATGTCACCGAAACATTTATTTTCAGTAAATGCCGACTTTTCCAGTCAACATCAAACGCCGGGAGACTCCTACGAAGGTTTCCTACTGTACGGAGCAGCTCTGTCCGTTGGCATCCTTGGAGCGCAGACACAGTTTGGGCTTGTAGCTCTCCAGGTACAGCAGCTGCTTGGAGTTGAACGCTCCGCGCCGCTTCCTGATATCGGCGGGAGAGAGGGGAGTTTATTTCTTCTTCTTTTTTGTGCGTTGCAATGATGCCGCTGAATGAGGAGCGAGATAGGAGGGTACTCACAGCCTTATGAAGTGCACGGCGTCTTCGTATTTCATCCCGCTCTCGATGAGAGCCAGGGCCACCAACACCGGAGCTCTGGGGAGGGGGGGGGGGCGGACGACAAAGAAAAACAAAACTTACAACGGGCTGCTTGGACGATGGCGCAACGGCTCCGCGTGAAGAGCCAACAAGATTATTCAGACTCTGCTTGTGCCGGCGCACCTTTTTATCCGGTTAATGCCTAACTTTGACCTTGGTTCCCGTGGCGACAGATCCACTGTCGGACACTATTTTTAGCTTTAGATCATGCAACACCTCTACAACAGCGCATGCCCGGTTTAAAGAACAGGCTTTATGGATATTTCATGAAATAACTGAAATGAATAACTGACTTGGGTGGATATGAATACATACTGCATGTGATGAATGTACTGACCTTCCTAATCCAGCCACACAGTGCACAGCCACACAGCTACCCGGTTCCTCACGAAACTTTGTTTGCAGCAGGTTCAGCCAATCATCAACCACCTGTTCTGGGGGGGCAGAGCCATCGTCAAACGGCCAGTCCTGGAAATCAAGTCGTTATTTTAATTCATTTTTCATTCTCATTTATTTGCAACACGCTTTCAAATGGGAGCATTTTTTTCCCACAGTTATGAAGAACCATCAGGGTTTAAGAATTTAATTTCTCCTTCCAAACACCTCCAGCGCCGGACACCGGCCGTTGCTGACTGATACTTTGCTCTGATTGGGTAGTCTGTATTTAAGAGGTGGGACGGAAATAACTGAGTAGGCTTCTAAGGCTGTGTATCAATGCCACTTACCAGGACTTGGATACCTTCTTGCTCCACTGGTGTCTTGTCATATGTGGCGGCACACACTCTTACCAGGGTGTTCACTCCATATGCCTTCAGATCCTGCACATCAAACCACACTTTAGACACAGAATGTCACTGGTGCTTCCTCTGTTACTGAAAGAAAATGAATGATGGATATGCAAGAGCTATTATAAAGGTGCGCTACCTCTATAAACCTCCCGAGTTGTGCATTGGTGGGGTTGTGCGTAATGAGAAATCTCAGGCAGTCATGAGAGATCTCCACCGGAGCCGGTCGGTTCATTTTTAGACCCTCGAAAAGGTTTATTTACACAGAAAGAAATGTGAGAAAGGTTCTTGGCATATAATGGGCCTGATAAAAATAAAATGGGTCCTCAAACAAATCAAAGTGATGGTCTGAAATGTAAATACGCAAAATAAAATCCAATGATAAAAGAAAGAAAATAACTGTTCACAAAGCCAAAGATGCAAAAGTAATTTCACTAGCTAATTATTGGGCAAAAAAACTGATGCTAGTCAATTCCTTCGATGACAAAAAGTGGTCGATTAAAAGAAATTCAAATTGCATAGAAATATGATGGTGGTTTACACTTTTCTTGGCAGGGAAAAAATAAATCAAAATTGGCTTAGTTAATAAATATTTAACTCTAGCAGATGAGAATCAAAAAGACTGGACCAGAAGAAGAAAAAAAAAAAGATGATAACAGAAAAAAGATCAGTCCTTCCTTTCTTTCAAATCGGCTAGCCCATTCAGAGAAGACTTGGCCGACTCATGGGAGAAGAAAGGAAAAGCAGAAAAGGAGAAGAGCTGTGAGGAAACTCCTGGGTTAAACCCGAAGGCTCTTCCACTCCCCGGGACAGATGACAGGCTGAAGGTTGGCTTGTCTTCATATGGATTGAACCGGATGGCAGTAAGGACCTACGAGGACATGGAGACGGCCATTAAGGTTCCCTTGCATATTGCTTTTTTGTTTTGTTACTTCGCTACAAAAAACAAGAGACCTTTTCCCAACAAGACGTTTTATCCGAGCGTGAATACGTTCTGATAACCACAAACCTGTCTTTTAAGATAACTTGAATAAAACCAGCTACATATATGGAGATGAAGTCACATGACTATCTCTGCTCTCGGCCACCCGTCCACTGTAACAACTTGTGTGTAAGAAAAAAAACTAGCAGCCATCATACTACACACCTGTGCACGTCGACGGCAGTGTTAGCGCCAAGCTGGTGTCTCCTCTTCACTTGTCCACGATGAGCAGCAGGTGCTGGGCTTGGCAAAACTCCCCTCCGAGCCTCGCAAACGCCATACATGTGCAGCCTGGGGATAGGGGGGGGCAGAGAGAGAGAGAGAGAGAGAGAGGGACAATAACAATGCGTTGCTAGGGAGACGTGAGGCCAACCGGCCCCGGGCTGAGCAGAGGACACTCGCTCACCGTGCTGAGAGCTGGGGAGATGCACCATCGAGCGTACACAGGACGATGTGTCGGCTCCGGGATGTAGACACACCATTGATGATGATGCTGCTTTTTTTATTTTCTGTTTATTTTCTGTTTTTCTTTTCTTCGGCTTTCTGGGCCCTGGCTTGACAACGGCCCGCTAGCGTGCTGCTAACCTGGACGTGACACAGGAGAGGAGGTGTTAGTGGTGACGCTCGGGGTCGCGCCGTGAAAAACGTCGCCCTCAGGTCCCGGCGGGAACTCCCGCCGGGGTCGTGTTGGCTAAAGTGTTTACGTCGACTCACAATGAACCACTGAGCGCCAACGACAAACGGCTCACGGCGTCGCAGCGTACGGCTAGAGGCTCGGCGTTGCTAGCTGTTCATTTACGCCCCGGACGACCACAGCCGACGCGACCCCGTTAACGAGGCATCTCGCGTTAAATGGCAGAGGCTAGCGCTCACAACACAGTAGTGCAACTGCATACCACAAAATGCTATTACGTGACCCCCCCCCCCCCGTTTCAGTCCATGTGAGTTGTAAAACCACCTCACACGCCATAGGCCATATTAGAGGCTCAATACCAGGTCAACCGCGATGTTCCGCGATTAAAAGAGAAAGCTAACACTAACAGGCTAACGTTAATGTAGCTAACGTTACGTTATATGTCAGGCTAATGACAGCGGGGCGGTGGGTTAACGCAGGTAACTCCGGTTACACGGTAGTAACGGCTGATATGGTTAACGTTACTTACAAAACGCAGTTGCTTCCCGGATAATCCAGACGTTACTACTGGCGGAGAAGGGTCTGCGAAGGAGACATGGTCAACCGGGGTGTCAAGCTACTTCCGGTTGCAAGCTATCAACAATAAAACTGATTGAAAAAATACACGCTGTATCGTTTGGAAGATAACTCCTGATGTTTTACTTTGTTAACTTACTTCCGGTATTAGTTAGTTAGTCTCTTTCTACTTGATGGAAAATCCCTCTTTCTTCAAATTGTTGGTATACTAAAATGAACAAAAGGGCTTTTTTAACCCTCTGTAGCCGAGGAGAGGTTACGTTTTTTAAGGCCAGTAGTAATGAATAAGTAAATCAATTAAATGGATTACTGTTGTCTCTCCTGTGTCACTTTATGTTAATCCAGGCAGCCCTGAACATCCTAATTGTCTGAATCCTGTTCATTTAATTACTATTACTGTATAATAAATTAAAGTTGCAAACTAACTTTCAAGCAGATGTTGATGTCATTGCTGCCACCTACTGTTTGAACAAAGTAAACCCACACACAAAATAGAGTTGACACTTTTAATAAGAAAGTGAAAGTTGACAGTGTTTTCTGTCAATTTATGGAGTGGCAGCCAGGACTTTTGACATTTACAACATGACCTCCAACCTTTGACAGCATTTTTTAAGATGTTCTAAACAGCGTTTATAAATAATTTGCTATAGCATCAAATTATTGTTTGGTTAAACCGAACTCTAGATTTCCTCTAATGTCTATAACTCTCTTGGCTGAATCTCTGGAAATGTGTTTTTCTGGGGGACGCATAGTGGTCTTAATTTGAGCGCATCAAGCCGCCTCTTGTCACACAACCGGAGATCAGTTACCCGATCAGAGGCTGATCGTCAGGGATGAGAATACCGTCATGTATTTTACTCTAATCCAGTAAATAGTTATAAGTTACACAACGCTTAAAAAAAAGTATCATTGCTCACTGTGAAAACACATCTGGATTACTGGCCAAAGGGTGTGGTGGCTTCCTCCCTCCCTCTTATTTTCCTACACACTCACACAGACACACTCATACACACAAGCATTCTTTTTGGGGGAGGATAGATGTGTTTTTTCCACCCTGCTCAATAAAGGATATGTTCCTTGTTTCTCTACTTACAAGTTATCAGGATACGTTGCTCACAGGCAGAGGACCGCCCCGGTATCACCAAAACTGAAAAGACAGTACATGTGAGGTCTGTGCATATGGGCGTGTGTATGTGTTGGCATGTGTGTGTGTGTCTGTGAGGTGACGCAGAAGCCTCTCGGGTTCGGCAGAATTCTTTAGGGAAGAGCGAGAGAGACAGACGAAAGCAGTGGAAAAGTGCAAGCTATTTTTCACCAAACAACATTAAACTTTAAAGCTGTTTATCAATCTTCTCCTGCTGGTGTTAACTTACTTGGATTTGTATTTCCTACTTGGCTTCGGCACTAGGTAAGGTTCTTTTTTTTTTTTCAATTTCCATTAACTTTGTATGAGCACTAAACAAAAAACTGTAGCCAGCGGCGTTTAAACTGAACACAGACTTAGTTACAGTTGTGTCTTTTTTCCTTATTTACCCCAAAGCAGGACAGAGGAAATAATTTATGCCAACATATGCAGAAAACCTTGAGACACGTCAGGAGTAACATATCCTTGGGCTATGACTAAGACACACACAATGTTGCCCTACCGGTATGAAGAAAAAAGTTTTTTTATGTAAACTGTAGGCTTCTCTGAAAGGAGTGCATGGAACATGTGGCTCCTGGTTGAAGATTTCCACACAAAAACACAGGATATGAAGTACATCAAGCAGTTTATAAACAGCAAACCATGGAGCTGGTCTTCTAATGTTTTAAGGTTTCTTATATTTGAATCATTTCGCTCGGGTTACTCTACAATGATGCAGGTTAAAGAAAGAAAACAATATGGATGTTGAACCTGAAATCATGATCACAGCAGTATGTGTTGCACTCAATGGACAAGTCTCAATGCTGCAAAGGCTTGTTTTATTTAAACTAGTGGAGTTATCCCAGAGTCCGCCGTGTTGAACCACTTCTGTTTGGTGGAATCTAAATATTTTACTCATTTCCGAGAAGTTTGTGATCCTTCACTGCTGCAAGAACCATGCGATGTGCTGGGACTTCAAAGAAAAATAAATGGGAAACACACATATTTTTAACATATGTTCTATGTAAATATGTTAATGTATTAATTCAACTTGATAGAAGCTTAAGTGGTTGACGTAAGCAAACGGGAAATATATGTGGCAACATACTAATGCTATATTTACTTAAGTCAATGGACGTAATTATATTTTACATTACATTTTACAAAACATGAAGTATATCGCACAATTAAAAAAATGCCAGCTCCATGTTACGATGAAAAACATGATTCAATGGACTCAGCACTGTGTAACACAGATTAGATGCAGTTTGCAAGGAGAAAGACACATTTGTTACACACACACACACACGCACACACACACACACACACACACACACACACACACGCACCCACACTTAGTATCAAGCTAACATAAAAATCTGAAACCGCTGAGTTCCTTCAGAAACAGCAGCGATGGTTACTGTTAACACACACACACACACACACACACACACACACACACACACACACACACACACACACACACACACACATACAGCAGCTGTGCATAAAGATAAATAATGACTGTTTGGGTTGATAAAAATAACACAGGGCTGTAAGTAATAATGTGTGCAATTTCTTAGAGCTTAAAAAGCTAAATTAAAAAGCTAAATCCTCATCTTCATATAAGTTTGACATTTCTGCGTGCACCCCCCCACCCCCTCAAACCGGTTTGTCTGCCTGTCGCAGGGCACATAGGTCACGTTCAGAAACAACTTTGAAGCTATACATAGCAAACGTTTTTATCTGCTATAATTTGCATCGCTTCCCGTTAGCACATGTACGCGTTGCATAGAAAAGGAGACTAAGCTAGCTCAAAACAAAAGGTTTAAGGGTGTGTGTGTAGCAGACTACTTCTTGGTTGGGCCAGGTAACCAGTGGAAACACCAGGAAGTAGTCTCACCCAGAAACAGTGGATCCGACACATTAACCGCAAAATGAAACCATTGCTTTAAGGGTGCTGGAAGACTGCTGGACTGTCCCAGGCTAGCTGTTCTTACCCATTTCCCTTCCTTGTGCTACGCTAACAACGTCTTGTTATGGCAACCAAAGCATGGACCTTTATTAGAAACGTATACAATAAAGTAAATGAAGGGGTTTTTTTTTTTGCAGCCATGGCAAAGAAAACCTTAACAGACAAGAGATAAAACTTTCCAAATGTCACTTCCCTCTCTCCGGATCTGATGTTTAGTTCAACACATTCAGACAAGCCCATCAAGTCAAACCAGTACCATTCCACATTTTATGTTATTGTTGGAAGTAGTTCACGTCTGGTGAGTTTTCATGTCATATACAAATGTGGAAACATAAGCCTTTATTGATAGATTTGTGTGTGTGTGTGTCTGTCCTAAAGCCCCGTGCAGCAGCCATGAACTGGATGGGATGGGAGAGTTTGTTGAGCGGAGTCAACAAATACTCCACTGCGTTCGGGAGGATTTGGCTGTCCATGGTGTTTGTGTTCCGTGTCATGGTGTTTGTGGTGGCCGCGCAGAAGGTCTGGGGCGACGAAAGCAAAGACTTTGTGTGTAACACGCGGCAGGTATGTTTGGTTTTTAACCTTGAGCACTATGAGGATTGTAGTTTCCTTTGCTGTATTCTGTGGTCAAACTTATTTTCAATAAGAGTTGTTGTCTGGTCTTCTGCTCTGGTTCCAGCCTGGCTGTACCAACATCTGCTATGACCACATCTTCCCCATCTCCCACATCCGCCTGTGGGCGCTGCAGCTGATCTTTGTCACGTGCCCGTCCCTGATGGTGATGGCTCATGTCAAATTCCGCGAAGGAAAGGACAAGAACTACGAGGAGCTGCACCACGGCGCCCACCTGTACGCCAACCCCGGCAAGAAGAGAGGGGGGCTTTGGTGGACCTACCTGCTGAGCTTGGTCCTGAAGGCTGGATTCGACATGTCCTTTCTGTACATCCTGTATCGTATATACCACGGATATGACTTGCCCAGGTGACGCTAGTACCTTTCGACTCTTCAGGCGACTGCGCTGAATCATCTTCAGATTAATTGACGTTAAGAGACGAGCATCCATCGCCGATTACCTACTGAATCTCCATTATTCTCCGCTGTTTTTCCCTCCAGGCTCTCCAAGTGTTCGCTGGAACCGTGCCCCAACACCGTGGACTGCTTCATCAGTCGGCCCACGGAGAAGAAGATCTTCATGCTGTTCATGGTTGTCTCCAGCGCGCTGTGCATCCTGATGTGCTTCTGCGAGATGATTTACCTCATCGGGAAGCGCGTCGCCAAAAACATGAGGGCCCGCAACGACAACAGGAGGTGCCAATTTGCAGAGGAGCACGAGCTCACCAACATGGCCCCACCCAGGTCCCAGTGCCGCCGGGTCGATCCCACGCTGACGGACAGCCAGCTGGATTTAATCAAGGCGGAGAAGGTCAGAGACAAAAGTGTAATCACGAGCTTGTAGGACTCCAGAGGTGGTGGGAGGGGTGAGTTTGGGGGTTGTGGGGGGGGTTGTTTCCAACTTACTCTCTGCTGGAAGGAGAAGACCTGCAGGTGTGGCCACGTTTGGATATCACAGTTCCACCTCTGCGCCTGTCCTCCAGCGGGACAAAACGTCCAGGAGCGGGCTTTTGAAATCGCCAACCTGACCGAGGCCTGCTGTAAAGGGGAATCGTCGATTTGATTTGAGGAACCAACGCCGGCGGGTCAGGTGTGTCAGGTTACATGTAGCCTGCCTCAGCCATCTCCACGGCAACGCTAAAGTGCTAAATGATTTGTGGACTGGATCAAAGAATTATTGTTCTTTCATAAGGTGGGGGGGGAGGGGGTGCTTTGAGCGGCGCTAAGAACAGGAATGAGGAGTTCTGGGACACGCCTTCAACAGTTCACACAAGGGTGCTCGGAGCAGACCTCCCCCCCCCGCAGAGAAGATGCTCCATATCCATCATGTGAACTTTTCATCCCCAGGTCTACTGAAATGACCAGTTTCAATGTTTTTTTTTAAGGCTTATTTTTATTGATCCACTTAGATCTATATTTAATTGCTTTTAAAATAAAAATGCTGATCAAGCCAATGTCGCTCAGAAAGGTATTTTCTTTTCACACACAGGGTTTGTAAATTAAGTACACTGCTTCTCCTGATATAGTAATAATATAAATATGTGCTAAAAAAGAGCTAAATTTGGATCAGAACATTTTCAAATTGTGCTCATGAATGTTTTCATTAATACCAGGCTGTAATGGGAAGTAATTCAATGTGACATGAAGTTTCTTAAATCCAATCAATAGTCACCCATTTTACTTCCTGTTATAGATGATGCTGCATGATCGTAATGTTTTGCTGTTATGTTTTTTATTTTTCCTCATAGATGCATATAGAGTACGCCATTTTTCCTGGACTCAACCTGCTTAGAATCACTCAGCAGTTATTTTCCAAGCTGCCTGCAGAGTGTTTTGAGAACTGCTTTAATTTGACAGTAATGTGAAAGTAAATTCATTAGCATATTCACACAAACTTAAGCAGATCTTAACAGGCTTACATTCATGATTATATTTTTTCCATTTATTTTAACTTATAGTTTACTTTTTGAAAACAGTGTTCTAATCATTAACTTTTTTTTCAAAATAATTTTTAGCTATTTAAAAAAAATAAGTATAGTGTTATTTTTCAACCTAATATATTTGGACTTTTCTTTCAAGCTTATATTTCTGGGATTTGTTTCAAATGGTTTAAAAAAAAAAAAAAAAAAAAAAAGGGAGTCCGAAGACGTGGACATTGCAACCTTTGATTTATTGATGGAATAAAACGTTTTAATAAAAAAAAAAAAAAAAATTGTCATTAGATCAAACACAGCCTCACAAAATCAAACCTCTTTTGGGGACATTAATGGAAAGTCATATTAAACAGAAAACTGTCTATTTACAGGTTCAGCTCAGCTGTAGAAATGTTAAACTCTTGGTGCACCATAGTCGTCAGGCATCCGTTCAATATTGTACCTTTATGAAAAAAACAAAAAGCAGAAGTGGTTACGATGAAGCTGGTACTCAGTCCCGAATAGAAACGTTAAATAAAAAAGGCTCATTTAAAAACTGTAATGTATCTGGAGCAGAAGTCGGACCAGTGTTACCTGTGGCTTGAGATGTACATGATGGGGACGCCGGGGATCTTCCTGATTCTTCTCTTCAGATCTCTGTCCACAGTGGCCAGGATGTAACACTTGTGCTGCGGACATATATAAGCGTACGCCATTAATAAACCATGACGCGCGACTTGACACAAATTTACATATACTCCACATATTGAGGTATTTATTCATCCATGGTTCGACATTATTTTGAAACCTCACAGCTTTTTCCCTTTAGCAGTTATTAGATATGCTACAGTGCCACGAACAAGTAAACTGACGCCATTCAGTCCTTTAACAAATTACAGTTAGATGCCTTTTCTCCATCAGGTTTATGTTATTTTTAAAATCAATAAGAACGAGAAAAGATATAGCTTTAGTAATAATGCCATGACATTTTCAGAGACCATTATTGCAACGTGAAGATCTCAGACCGTTAAAGCGGCAACTAAACATTAGAGTATTTTACCTGTGTTACTCTTTGGACTAAACAGTCATCGGCATACGTCCCCTTGTGTGTGCACGGCAACCGTTCAAACCGTGGATCCTTGGCTATCCTGGAAAGTGAAACCAAGCGGATGGTGTAATTGTAGGGGAACCACAGTCACTTGAGAGTTCATACCCGTAGTGCAGTTCTATTGTCAGCAGCTTGTACCTGAGCGCGACTCTGTACTTCATTCCGAGCTTTTCGATCTCAGCCATCACACAGTCAGTGATACACGGGACACCTGGATTGGATAAAAATGAATTACCACGACTCGTTTTAGACATACACACACTTCAATATAAACCTCATTGTCATTTACTACTTGACAACAGTCCTTACATTTGGCATACAGGCAGTCCATCATGGACTGAACAATGTCCAGTTTTGCCTTGATGGAGAAGTTGATGAAATTGGTGTCTACTAGGACGTGGTATGGTGGACCGAGCTGAGTGTTGTACTGGAAAAACAGGCATGATGGGTACTTTGTCCTGTGGAAGAAGTTACCAGACAAATAGAAAAGAAATCAAGCAGCCATCCACCCTCATTGTGCTCCATCGCGTCTCTCAAACGGTCAAAAACGTACACTTGTCTCTCCTTAAGCGCCGCGGGATCTTTCTTCTTTTTCTCTTTGGCTTTGGCCCGGTCTTTCTCTTTTCTGTAAAGTAAACAAAGCGTTATAGTGCTTGCACAGACTTTTGAAAGCCCATCATTTTAATATTAATTTAATATTTTGTTGAATTGGTATCAGATACTTCGATTTATAAGATGAACAGAGTTTACAAATAAGTGGTTAAACTTGCTTTCGACGGACAAAAACAGAGCAAATATGAAAACTCACATTCTGTGATCTTTCAGATTTATCATTCTCTTCATCGCAGCAAACTTCTTGGTTTTCTGCTTGCCCTTTATTGATCAAGGTAAATACAGAGCCATTGATTAATATTTACCCACCAACAGTACCTTTCGTTTTATAACAGGAGAGAAAAACTGCTATCACCCATTATCACACGACATTATTGAAGCATTTATTTAACGGTAGACGGGAAGCTGAATCGTACAGTAAACGTGGACTAACAGAAGTTGTTGTGAGTTTTTTAAGGTAAGCTAAACACCGAATCTCCAACTCGGGCTACATTGTTTGTGGCGACATTTTAAGGAAATCAATGCCATTCAGATCCTATCAGTATTGTCACCACGGCCTTTGGGTTGATTAAATCTAGTTGGTATCTGTAGACAAACACATGACCCCTTTCCGTAGCTGATGTTCAAACTTAGGCACGCTAACCGCTAACGTTGGGTAAATTACGTTAGCGTTAGGCGCTAGTCAAGCTAGCTTCGCTTAGAGGCTTGCCTGCTATAAAGCTTCATCGCCAAATTAATACCAAAATATAATTCTAAAGTGTTTCACTTAACAACAGTCGTGTTGTAACGCAGTAAGATAGCACATACCATGGTTTATATTTGAGATCACGGATCCGAGTGGAATATCCTCCCTTTCCCCTCGTGCAATGTGTAGATGCAGATACGGGTGACGTAATCAAAAATCGACACGTTTTCTGCGCATTTCCCGGCTGCTAAGCTAATGCACAACAGACGAAGGTAGATGTAGTGTTTAATATAACGATATTTGTACAAATGCAATTTTAGCTTGTGTTGCTGTGTTGTTTCAAGCGGTGTCTTGTGAACATGTTGTGACGTGCATCTGAATAACCGCCATGGGTTGGCGAGAAGCTTCCTGAAATTACGTTGACATTGTTGGCTAACTGGGCTAGCTGCTAGCATTGCGGTTTCGTTTGCTAGTCAATGCTAATGTAGCAGTTTGTGGGCACGATGCTAACAGTTGTTAACATTAGCCTCCAGCTTACCTCAGCGATCCAGGTGACAATAGACCAGAGATAATTTACAAGCTTGCCGGTAGTCGGTTTATGTTCCGCACCTGGTGTTTTGCGGGTGTTTTAAAACCTCATTTAAGCAACTTTCTGGTAAAGTTACTTATAGCTGACCTTTTTTTGTAAGTAGTTTATTAGCTTTTGGGTTGTTTGTTATTTATAACAGTGGCAGCGGATGTCATTTTCACTCCTTAGTTCATCATTCGGCACCATCACCTGGACTCTTGATGTTGGATTGGATCAAGAGTGTAGTTTTCACTTTCTTTGACTTGCATAGTTTGTGCGGGTTAATCCGAGGCTGGGGAGAGCTTTGTGAAGTTATTCATGCATATTTCAGTGCTGATGATTCACTTACATGTTAAAGCCATTATCTCATCAGCCATCACTTCTCCAAGGTGACACTTAAATATTCATGTTATTTTTTTTTGTAACCAAGCAGTTTCTTATGACCAATGTTCCTTTTTCCAAATGTATTTGTTGACACTTGAGCTTTTTGTTCTTCGTTTTAGTCTGGTCGTGCTCATCCTAAGCAGTTTCTCTCCTACTGTAGGAAACTCGACTTTGCCCCCCTCTTTAGAGGCAGTTTTTCTTTTGAGCGCTGAGGGTCTGAGTGAAGGCTAAACGATGGTCTGATGGACCGCCGCTTCTTCCTGACCTTCCTCCTCTGCTCAGTGTCGTGGATCTTCTTCTGGGAGGTACGCTGGAAGAAAGGAAAAGAAAGTCAGATTGAGGAATGGCTCCAAGGACATAGCCTCTCTCAATACAGGCACCTGTTTGAAGGTAAGTGTGCACATGGCCGCTCGAGCACAGCCGCTTTGGTTGTTGGTCTGGTCCCTGGCGAAGTCAGCGCTTGTGGCTTCAGTGACTTGCACAAGGACACGTCTGGCCGTGCTGAGCATTTCTTGAAACTCCCTGGTTAGGATGGCTTCCTCTAACAACGAAGTCATCCAGTGCCCTTCAGAGCTTTTGCAGAAAATACTCAAGTTTTAAGTTGCACGTCTGACTGGACCTAAGCTCGTTTCTTGCACGGAGATTGTGTTGCATCGTGTTTGGTCAATCAATTATGAGATGCATGTGGCATGCACAGACAATCAACCCCTAAATGTTTGCTAAAATCAACTTTGATCAGTATTTAAGCCTGCCCTGGGGCATTTCTGAAGCTGATTTGTTGGCCTGCTGCATGTGATTTGGGGATTTTGAAATGCTGTTCCTGTGTCATCCAGATGTACAGACACTGGAGGAACTGAGTCTGAGTGTACTGAGCCGTCTGGAAGAGGTGGTGAAGGAACCGCAGCGCTGGAGGGAAATTGCAAAGGCCCACATCCAGCTGCTCCGAGACTTTGCCTTCCAGGAGTGGCTCTGCTCCCAGAACCTGGGGCACTATTACCATACGTAAGCAATGAGACGGCCTAACTTAAACACGAGTAGCTTTTCTTTTTCGGAAACTATTTCTTCTTGGCATGTCGTAAGTTAATTTATCTCGGCCCAGACCTAGCGTCTTGTTCTTGTTATGTTGTCATGTTTACGCCAGTTAACACGAGCCATATTCACGTACGTCCACTTGAGGGCAGCCTCTCCATTCGGAGCCGGCCCGAGTTTGCTGACACTGAGCTGCGGAGGCTGCAGCGTTTTCAGAGGGTCACTGCAGTAAAAAGAATTCTCCATAGGCTGTTTGTGTGAGACCCTGCAGCAATGCAGATGTGTAGGATGTATTGATGGAGCCCAGTACCTGGGATGATAAGCAGTTGCTTTATTATCGAAATGCTGCCTTATGGTCAACTGTCAGGAAACGGTTTGATATTTGTAAAGGGCCACCGTTTCTGAAGGTCAAGCTATTGCTCCCCTCCTATTGTTGTTGTTTTTCTATCAAGTGGACTTTAAACTTTGAATGATTACCAAATTAGGACAGGGCTACATTCAGTCACTTAGTGTCCCACTGTGTAGTAACACAAGATATATTCGAGGCACACGGCTGTGTGAAGTCCTTTTGGGGAGGATAGCTAGGGCATGCCACACTGTCTTGCTGCACCCTGTTGACATATCTGACGAGTTTAGCTGATAAAGTTGAGGCTACTCTCAATTACGAAATCAATTGTTTTCGTGTGCTGTTGTGTGCCGTCATCAGTCTTCAGTGGAGTTATTAGGAGTCATTTTAGAGTTCTATTTATAAAGGTTGTACTTGTACAGTAATTAGTAATTTCTACCTTTCCTGTCAATGCTCTACTTAAAATACTTTTGCTTTTGTCATCCTCTGCAGGCTGAAGAATTTGCGTTGCAGGAATCTAGATGATCTGGCTCACTTTGACAGTCGACTGCAGCTGTCTCTAGCTGGCTGGGGCTATTACTACGAGGACTACCTCAAGCTGTCCACCGGCATCAAGATCCTCCAGAACTCTAGGGGGAGTCGGGACCAGGACTACGAGATCCGGCTGGTGCACAGCCTC
Source organism: Pungitius pungitius (assembly GCF_949316345.1). Classification (NCBI taxonomy): domain Eukaryota; kingdom Metazoa; phylum Chordata; class Actinopteri; order Perciformes; family Gasterosteidae; genus Pungitius; species Pungitius pungitius. The sequence goes on from NC_084913.1 coordinate 3,834,583, forward strand.
GCTGTGAGGCGTCTGAATGAGAAGTGGACCATTGGTGAGTTCCTGATCTTTTTTCTGTCTAAGACTGGTTTTTAGTTTGGGTAGCTTTCCACATTATTAAAATGCATTTTGAAAAAAGATAAATGGATTGTACCACCGGTGTTGTTGCAAGAAGACGTGGATATCGCTTGAATCTAGCTCAAGGGTTGTTATGGAGTTAAATGTTGCTTGACCTCATAGTACAGACCGACACTCTCTTTTTCACTAAACACGGTAGTCAAAGTTCAGGAAACGATGTAAAATAAACTGGCCCCGATGTCCATCCATGGCTTATGTATTCCTGAAACAATTAACCAGCAGTCTCAAAGCAGGAAGTGCGCATTGTCTTCACTTTATTTATTCACGTCCAATTGTCTTTTCAGCTGGAGCGCTCCTATTCGGCTGTACTGTGGCGCTGTGCTTCTTGATAAGGGACCTCATGTTTTACGTGATTGGTGAGTTCCGGCGTGAGCAGTTTGGATTGGGGCGTGGTCTCTTCACTAAGCAGCTCACCCGTGTGGCCACAAACCAGTCAAACGTGAAAACTTGGCTCGGAAGCAAACAAAAACACAGTATGACCAAAATGTCTTGCCAACTACTCGCCTCCTGTGCCTCTCCCCTTTGTCGGCGAACAGGTGGAATTACTGTTTCCATCATAGCGTTTGTCTTCACCATCAAGTTCCTCTGTGAGCTCGCAGCGAGGGTTGTCAGCTTCTTGCAGAATGAGGATCCAGGGAGACGAGGGGACCGCAGCATCTACGACTACGTCCGGGGAAACTACCTCGACCCGCGTTCCTGCAAGGTGTCTTGGGATTGGAAGGAACCACAGGAAGTGGGCCAGACCATGAGCTTCGGAGTCCAGGTGATTCTTGGCTCCTAGTGGGCCCGAAGCGAAAAGGCGTTTTGTACGCCTCGGTTCCGGTCTAATTCACTTGTGGCTTGCGCATGCTGAAGTGTGCTTCTGTCTTCTCAGCTCTTCTATAAGAACGGCCAGCCCTTCCCGGCCCACCGGCCCGTGGGGCTGAGGGTCAGCATCACTCACATCGAACTGGCTCTGGACATCCCCGTCACGCAGGAGGTTCTGCAAGAACCAGAGTCCAATGTGGTCAAAGTGGCCTTCACTGTGCGCAAGGCCGGACGCTATGAGGTCGCCGTCAAGCTCGGTGGCCTCAACGTGGCCTACAGCCCGTATTACAAGATATTTCAGCCAGGTATTACTTCTGTGTGTGTGTGTGTTTGAGAGCCAGCTCGTATTTTCCGGCGTGCCGATTTTCTGTTCTTTTATCTCCTTTTTAGGTACAGTTGTCCCTTCCAAAACCAAGATAGCCTACCATTTCTCCACCCTGGTGCTAACAAATGGCCAGCAGCACACCCTGAAGATTGAGCCCAGAGACGAGTATGCGAACCCCACCAGTAACTCCACGTCTCTCACGGACGAAGACAACTACAGCGTCCATTTGCACTCCGTAAGGGAACAGAGCCCCTTTGTCATGTCCCCCAGTGCGCCGGTCATTTTGAAGATTAACCTTGTGACGGAGGTGAAACATCCGGATTCATTTCGGCTCCCCTGTCCTCGCAGCTCGGCACGGCGGACGACGACGGCCTGGAGGAGCACTGCAGTAAGTCGGTGACCCTCAACAAGCCGCAGTGCCAGGTGCTGCTGAGACTGACTCTGAGGAAGACGGGTTGTTTCAGGGCCCGCATCTCCTACAAGGACCAGCCGCTCAGCAACGGGGAGTTTGACATTATTGTTCTCAGTGGTGAGCGGAAAACACACAGGCAGAAGAAAGATGTTGCTGTTTCTGTTCTTCAAAGCCTAATCCTCGCCCTCTCCTTGCACACTACAGAGAACGAGAAGGCCTGCGTGGAGAAGAATGTGTCCACTCCGGGCACAAGCATCTACTTCGAGGCGTACCTGTACAGCAGCGGGAACTACAGTTCTTCGTGGCAGTTGCCGGCCTCGTCTTTGCTGGCTCCCCAGAGGAGGCCCTCCACGGGAGAAGAGGAGGACGAGCACGACTCTCCTGTGGAGGGGCAGCCTGAGAAGGTGAAGAAACCAAAAAAGGTCTACTGTTACATATCGCAAAAGGTACGTGGCCGAGCGCGTGATCCTTCATTCGTAGGGTTTTTTGTTTGAGTGTGTGTGTGAACATAAGGATGGTGACGTGACATGATGCTGACCCCGGACTTTTACGCGAAACAGCAACTGTCCGTGAAGGAGTTCTACCTGAAGATCATCCCGTGGCGCCTTTTCACCTTTCGGGTGTGTCCCGGAACGAAGGTGAGCGGGGCGCTTTGTGTCGCTGTGTCTCCGATGTGACGCGGCGATCTCACCTGCGGCCTTCCGCTCTCTTTTCAGTTCACCTATCACGCTCCGGACCCGGTTCACAGGTACTTGACCCTCGTGGTGGACGACGGGATTCAGCCCCCGGTGGAACTCAGCTGCAAAGACCGGAACATCATGGCCGCCACCTTCATCCGCTTCCTGCACAAGAACATTGGTTTGTTTCATTGCCCCCCCCCTCCCCCCCCACGTGGGTAAAATCTCTGTCTGTGCACACTGCAGCGGTCCTTCTGACGGTGTCGTCCCCACAGGCGGCTCCGAAACGTTCCAGGACAAGGTGAACTTCTTTCAGCGCGAACTCCGGAACATCCACTCCAAGAGACCTCGCACCAAGACCTGCCTAAAGATCACCCGACACACCATCCTGGACTCGGTGAGTGCTGCTCCCTCGATGTGCTCGTTGTGGTTAACGGGCCGCGCGGGTCGTAACAGCCTCTCGTTTTATCTGCCCACCCCCCCGCCCGCCGCTCAGTCCCTGAAGGCCACGAAGAACTTCTCGGTGTCGGACTGGAGCAAGAACTTTGAGATCGCGTTTCAGGATGAGGAAGGTAAACCACACACCTGGCCACCGTCCAGCCTCATGGTGTCTTTTAATGTGTGACCGGGGGGGGGGGGGGGGGTGGGGGGGTTAGAGCTCCGTTGGAATGATAATGACTCCTTTCTCTGCAGCTCTGGACTGGGGGGGGCCTCGCAGGGAGTGGTTTGAGCTGGTCTGCAAGACCCTCTTTGACACCTCCAACCAGCTGTTCACCCGCTTCAGCGACAACAACCAGGGCCTGGTGAGTCGGTCCTCCTGCCGTCTTCCACATTCGAGACCCCCCGCCCCCCTGATCTTATCCCATTTGACTCCCTCCTCCAGGTGCACCCGAACGCCGAGCGGCCGCCCCACCTGCGCGTGAAGATGTACGAGTTCGCGGGGCGCGTGGTGGGGAAGTGCCTGTACGAGTCGGCGCTGGGCGGCGCCTACAAGCAGCTGGTCCGCGCTCGCTTCACGCGCTCCTTCTTGGCCCAGATCATTGGCCTCAGGATGAACTACAAGGTATGGAAAAGCGCACGGTCCCGCGGGAGATCTGTTTTCCCCGGACGTCGGGAGGTTTTTGGTTGTTTAGCCCGGGTCTGTCTCATCAACTTCTCAACATTCCTCACGGAGCCAATAAACCTGATTTGTTGCTTGGCGTCATTTTATTTAATTGAAAACAAGCCAACGTGTTTCTCTGCTTAGGGTTTCAAAGCCCGAGAAGCCGACCCAATCATCTTCCTCTCCTTCCATCAAGACGATGAAATGCAGTGTTTATTTAAAAAACGCCATTTTCCTGTGTTTTTGTTTTACTTTCCCCACACAGTACTTTGAGACGGACGACCAGGAGTTCTACAAAACCAAGGTCTGCTTCATCCTAAACAATGACGTGAGCGAAATGGATTTGGTGTTTGCCGAGGAGAAGTACAGCAAGTCGGGACAGCTGGAGAAGGTGAGGCAACACTTTGGAAAACGAACCCACCCCCCCCCCCCTCCCACCCCGATGTAAGGAGATCGGAGGAATAAACCAAACAAAAGGAACCATATTGCGCTTTTGGCAGGCGACTTTCTTGAAGATGGAGAGTTGCGAGTCTACATTAAATGTGCACGTGGAGACTTTGCTGCCCTCAGCTGTCTGTGTGACGTCATCAGTTCGACCCGCTGCTTGTGATTGGGTACATTCGCAGTACGCTGCTATTACGTTAGTCACTTTTCAGATGAATTGTCCGTGCCGATGATGTCAAGTGCACGGCACCAAAAATCCAACCCCCCCCCCCCCGTCTCTGCCGCATTGTGCCGCAACGCTGTGTCTCGCATTTATACGCCGTGCCACGTGCTCTCCTGCAGGTGGTGGAGCTCATATCGGGAGGGTCTCTGATCGCCGTCAACAACGAAAACAAGATGCATTATCTCAACCTGCTGGCGCAGTACAGGCTGGCCAGCCAGGTGAGGGACGAGCTGGACCACTTCCTGAAAGGTGAGGATACGAGGACACAGCTGCGGTCGGACCCTCTGCGTGTGATGTGCGTGTGATGAGCGCGATTTCCTGTTCAAACCACAGGCTTGAACGAACTGGTTCCAGAAAACCTGCTGGCCATATTCGACGAGAACGAGCTGGAGGTAAGTGTGAGGATTCCAATAAAATCCCGGTTGATATCCAAAAACACTCCCAGAGGGTGGAGGGGGGGGGGGGGGGGCGGGGGCGATTGTTAATGGTGTTCCCTCTTTAATCTCCCCAGCTGCTGATGTGCGGCACCGGTGACATAAACGTGCAGGACTTCAAGGCGCACGCCGTGATCGTCGGGGGATCGTGGCACTTCAGGGAGAAGGTAAAAGGGCGCGGGGGGACGGGGGGGGGAGAAACGTGTCTCCAAAATGAATGAACGAATGAATGAATTGGAAATGAATCGTCCGGCCGTTGTTGACAGGTGATGAAGTGGTTCTGGGCCGTGGTTTCCAGCTTCACGCAGGAGGAGTTGGCGCGTCTGCTGCAGTTCACCACCGGCTCCTCTCAGCTGCCCCCCGGGGGATTCAACACCCTCTGCCCCTCCTTCCAGATCATCGCTGCCCCCACGCACAGCACCTTGCCCACGGCGCACACCTGGTGAGTCCGTGATCGGGTCCAGTTGGATCTCTCCCGGTGTAAAAGAAGGCTTACAGGAAAGTACAATTTAAGTGCTACTTGTGCTATTTGTTAATGCTACGGTTTGCTAGTGTTTTAGTCAAGGTAGAGTCTAAAGAGGTGTGTCTTGAGTTTTCGATGGAAGATGAAGATGTAGAGGCTCTCTGCGGTCCCGATGTCATCAGAGAGCTTGTTTCCTGGGTGACTCGATCCAAAACAGTAGCTGACTCCCTGTTGTCCGATGTCCCCGTCTAGTTTTAACCAGCTGTGCCTCCCGACGTACGACTCCTACGAGGAGCTGCACAAGATGCTGAAGCTGGCCATCAGCGAGGGCAGCGAGGGCTTCGGCATGCTCTGACCGCCCGCCGCCACCGCCGCCGCCGCGGTTCCACTCGTGCGAGAGAGAGAGAGAGAGAGGGGGGGGGGGGGGGTGGCGGCGCCGTCCACTTCCTGCGTTCACCTACATTTAAAACAAGTGGACTCCCAATGGATTCTCTCAGGGTGAGAGGGCACAGCAAGAAGGCCCAGAAGGCTGTCCTGAAACTGGAACTCAACATATTTAACTGTAGTGCTGTTGTATGTATATAACACATCATGTTTTTGTAAAAAAAAAAAAAAAAGAAAAAACACGGAACCAGGAAATACTGAAAAGCTGCGGTTTGGGCTGGTTTTATTTCTCAATACTGAAGAGTTTTATATGTTCGAGAGACGAGGTCTGCTACAGCAGAGGCCTCCAGTCTCACTGTATTACTGCTTCTTTTGCATTTTGCAAACTGAGGAACTCTTAAGTGCAACAAAGTGACGTGGGTGACACCCGCTTCACTTTGGCCTTAATCGATCAGGGACTGATGTGTGTTTGTAAAAAAAAAAAATATATATATATATATATATATAAATATCACTCTTTTATTCCAATACCTGTACATACTAGTGTGTATACTTTGGTTTTCCTCTTTGGTTTAAAGTTAAGAAAGAAGGGATTTGTTTATCACTGAACCTGAAACCAACGTTTTTATAATTTAATGGGTTTTAAAAGAAGCCACGATATATTTCTATGGTTTGAACATGTTTCTAACTTATTGCGTCTTAAAAACATTTTTTTTTTGTGTCGACCCGTCTGTCTTCAGTTGTAACTGTTGTTTTTTTTTTTTAAATTTATTTGTTTAACCTGCCTTATTCAAGCCCTTCACATCTGTTTGTATCCAGACAGGTGCACAGCTGAGCGAAGCGTGGACGGCAACGCCAAGCAAAAGGTTCATTTGACCCGTTTCCATCGGAGCACGCAGGGGTCACTGCGGGTGTTTTGGGGGGGGCACGTCATTAACCTATCCCTTCATCCTTAAACACGCGGCACAGCCTCCTCCTGCAGTTGTTTTCGGGACTCATGAACTTTTGTCTGGTTTCTGCTTACTGGGAAGAAATGACATTTTAATTTTTGGTATCGTCAACATCCTGAGCTAACAGTTTGTTGTTGTTTCTTTGGTTTTTGCTGCATAGCGATTCCTTGGCTCCTCCAGAATTGACATTGTCCTGTATGCATCTCGTACCGGGGGTTCAGGGTTTGTACAACTCATTCAAATCTGATTGGTCTCGTTTTAGTATTATGAACATTCCCCCACAATGCACTTTTGGGTCCAGTTTCACTCATTTTTGCATTCTTCTCACGGTGACTTTACCACACCGAACTTTACTATTTGTTGAGCGGCAGAGACGACTCGTTTTTGACTGATTGGGATTCAGAGCACTGATGAAGCCGCTCCGTTGATTTGATTAGATTTGTTCGGGTTGCGCAATTCGCTCCGATGTGACGAGAACTTTCACAGAGGGTCTTCTGAAACCGCTTCATCGAGGGTGTGTTTTCTTGTTTTCAGCACTAGCAGCGATGGCGGACACCATGTTTACGAGAAGGAAAAAAGTAAACGTAGTTTAAGCTTTTTTAACGTGTTCGGTTAGAAATGTCCGTTATAAACAAATATGAAGGAGCTCTGTTCTGGGGTTTTATGTTCCTGTTTAATGTTTTGATTTTCATGCCCATTTAATACTCAGTTTTATGTTTCTCAGTTAGATGACCTCAGTGGGACTTTTAGCAATGTAGATGGTGTAAAATATTTGCCTCTCACTTTAAAACTGGGATACTTTTTCTTTTCTTTTCTTTTTTTTTAATGGCGAGCATCTGCTGGCAAATGTTTGAGATTCTCTGCACTGGAGGTCCTTTTTGTTTATGGAAATAAAAAAGAAAAACATGGAATAAATTCTTACCGCTTTCATCACATGGTTTCTGCATCCCGTTTGGGCCACACAAACCCCATCAGTGGTCCAGGTGCCACTCCGTGTCTCAGACAGAAGGTGGCAGTGGCTCTACGCGTGACATCAGAGGACAGACGCCTCCTCCGCCGCGTCTCCCGCCTCAAAAGGGGACAAAAGTCCCTGCAGACGTCTTTCGGGAGGCCTACCAGACCCACGTGTGAGCATACCCGTTGCTCCCTGAGGCGTACAGTCGCCGCCCCCGCCCCCTGTGTCTCCTGCTTGCGGTTCTGAGCGCTATCAGGAGCAGGCGGAGCGGCATCTTGAACTACTTGGAGGCAGGAGTCTGCTTATTTGGTCTTGGCCGTGCACCTGTGGATTTGCATAATGGTCTTTCTCAAAGCCCCCCTGCCCCCCCCCCCCCCCTCCTCCTCAGGAATGCTCGCTAAAGAGGTACCACAAATCAGAAAGTCTACCTCTGGCGCTCACAAAGACTAATGGGTCACGCTGGAACGTCCCCCGGAATTCATCGGCACGCTACTAATTCCCGGGGAAAACATGTTTCTCTGACAAATGCTCCGTGTGTTATTAAATAAACATCTCCCGGACCTGCCCCCGGGGAGGGGGGGGGACGGGGGGGTTGCCAAGTCTCCGGTTGAGTCAACCAACAGGACTTGAACAAAAATACACTCATGCCTCATTTCCCGTGTGTGAGTCAGACACACGCCGCCTGCGAGGAGACGTCCATCGGCTCCTGTGATCAAAGGGACGTCGTCTTCACGGGCCGCAGGACCATCGCCCCCCCCCCCCCCCCCCCCCAGCATCTTCAGAGGTTTCAGCCTCAGCTGGGTAGCAGGTCGCGGGCCCTTTGACTTTGACCCTTTGACCGCCGTGGGGTCGATGTTGTTGAGAAGAAGCACGGTGATGACAACGGTCTAAGTGCAGGACACGGGGGGCGGGGGGGGGGGGAAGACGTGTGGATGTGATGCCACTGCTGATTAAAGGCGAGTCCTAATGCTCCTCCCGGGGTCTCTGGCGAGCGATGAGTCGATGGCGCTCCGTGTTTCGTGGTGGATGTTGATTCGCGGCCTCCTCTGCTGGGATTGGCGGCTGTTCCGGATCCTGCGTGTCAAAAAAAAAAAAAATTAAACCAAAATATTTGAGCTCTTCTCGTGTTTTGTCTGGAAAGACGAGGCATCCGATGTCCCCCCCCCCCCCCCCCCTAGCTGGCCGAGAGACACCGTGTGATCGGATTTGGTGTCCCCCCCCCACAGCAGGTTTACGAATAGGCTTTGAAGCGAGATTCATTCCGATGGCAAAAAAAACCATTTCAGTAATTGCTGCAAAATTTAAAACACACATTTGTGAGCCTCAGAGGACGAGTTCAAATGGATTTATTTTGATTCCTTGACTTTTCTTTTAGCGCCACAATGAGATTTTTTTTTTTTTGTGTGAAACGTGTGAGCAACTCAAAACAAATTTTGTCAGCCTTTTCATTTGTTCAATTCTGTTCTTTTTTTCGTTCCGGCCACAAAGCTAATGATGCAGCATGCGATGTGTGTGTGTGTGTGTGTGTGTGTGTACGTTCTTGTATGTACAGCTTCGCCGGGCTCCTCTGCCTGTCTCCTCAGATCCGCGTCAAATTGTCCCTTTGACCGTACATGCATGTAAAATGCTTCGTATAGTTCCCTGAACCGCAGGGAAGAACAGCGTGGTTTACAGCACGCATTCCTCCGACGTGGTAAACGGCCGCATGCCTAAGAGTCGCTGTCATTAATCCTGACTCCCAGGATAGGAATACAAAAACAAGCGAGGCCTGATGGAGCGCCCGCCACCCAAAAAGGGTCTGGAGCGTGCCAACGCCTGACTGGCAGGGGCCAGCGGAGCCTGGCACCGGATCCTCTTTCCAACCGCGAGCCCCCCCCCCCCCCCCCCCCTTTTTGGTCGCTCCCTCGCCCCCGTGAGACTTCAAGCAAAGTCCGGCCTTCGACATGTGGGGGGGGGGGGGGGGGTCCAAAGAGAGATCCTCAACAAAGATCTGACGTCGCCATGAACCCAATGAAGTACCTGGACTTGAGTCTTAAAGAGAACCCCCCCCCCCCCCCCCCCCCCCGCAGCAACGATGGTTCCATATTTGACCGCATGGGTCTGTGGTTTGGGTCACACCAATGTAGATGTTTGTCATCTTTTGACTTAAAAGTTTTTTTACTCTGACTGCCTCCAGTTAGAGGATGAGGTTTTAAATGAGTTTCACTGACCACAGCTGTGCAAGCACAACAATGGACACATCTGGCCGGCACATTCGCCGTCTCCTTTTGTGTACGGATGGGCTCGCGGTGTGTTTACAGCCACACATCACCTCCACCTCCCCCCCCTGCCCTTCACGGTCCACAGAGCATGAACCCTGTCGTCTTTTTGGTAATCCCTCGACTTCACATCCACGATCATCCTTTCAGCAACGGCCACGGCGTCAGGATTCTCAATTTTATTTTATTTTTATTTTTTTTACACTCTGTTGAAAGGTGGAACCGCCTGACGGCAGCATCAAAGAGGAGCTTCGCCTCAGAGAAGAAGTGTGCGACCGGCGGAAACAACCCCCCCACGTCATGCCGCACATACTGTTGCATTTACCGGAGGGGAGCTGCATGACACCAGTGTGTGTGTGTGTGTGTGTGTGTTTGTGTGTGTGTGTGTGTGTTCCTGTCTCCGCTGCAGCGACCTGCGCCAGGTCATTGTGGATGGAGACGGTCTCTTTACAGGACGGACCACCCTGTTGAGACAGAGGGGGTGGGGGGGGAGCAGGCCGAGGCTCTGTTTCACTTTTCAGATGAAGGCCTTCTGGAAGATGGTGGAAGGGTCGGATTCAGTGGATCGAATCGCGAGCAACACGCCGCACATGATGCTTCTCGCAAGTCTCGTCTCCCCCCCCCCCAGTCCTTGTGAAGGCTCCCCTCTGCTTCCCGTGTTGGCTTTGCAGGAGGCCCTTCCTGTTGAAGGGTGTCAGCCACCCAACGGGATGATGAGGAAACCATCCAGGACACTCTGGGTGGGAGGGTGGGGGGTCGTCGAAGGCCACAGACAAGCGAGGACACGAGAGGGGGGAGTGTTTGCTGCCCCCCCCCCCTTTTGTGTTTTTCTTTTCACGGTGACTTGTTGAAACGAGGGTCATCCCGCTCTTACTCTTACTTTTTAATACCCTTCTGCGTCCTTCTCGCTCGCGGGACACATGACTTCACGGCGTTGTGACAGCACAGCTTTCAGCGGACGAGGGGAACCCGAGGACGGACCCGTGGGTCGGTTTACTTCCTTTGGACGCACCTGGAGAGCGGGACGAGACGCCGATGACCTCACAGGACAAACCTCCTGAAAGTCACCGTGTCTTTCGTGTAAAAAAATAAATAAATAAAAAGCAGCTCCGTTACTTTACTCCAAAATGTTCCAAGCCGTCCATTCCAGACCACAGTGGTTGTTCGGATCGACCCAGCCGCCGTGCGCGGACTCGGGGGGGGTTGCAGATACTTTCCATCCACCGGAGGATTAATCTGGAGATCTGCATTACAGAATGCAACAGCAAGATTTTTTTTTTTTTTTTTTTTGTGGCAAAGTAAACATTACATCAGCAAAGAATTTGCCCAGAAAGACCTCTCCAAGGACGCGTTGCAATGGAAATGAACTTCCAAGTAAATATAACGTGCAACTCAAGTTTCCAGCCTGAATCCGCAGACACTCTGTGTTTATTACCACATTAATATGAAAACCTTCCATTTTCTTTTTTTTTTTTTTTGACATAATGAAAGCTGTTAAGCAAAGATGAGTTCCTGGGTGTTTGCGACAAGGAGATTGAGCTATTTTCTGGTTAGCGTTGTGATTAACAGCCTCCAGGTTGCCTCCAGATGTCGCTTTGGCCTCAGGCACCACGTCGAGTGCATTTTTTGATCAATTCCCCAAATAACAGAGTGACCCTATACGACTCGATCCATCATCGTAAGCGATGACGCAGTGATCTAATAAGACGACCCGACTCCCTGCTGCAAACATGGAACCGTTCTTCATGCTAAATGGTGGACAGATGTTTGGGCCCCTCTGCGAGCAATCACAGCCAATGATTACCAAACTTCTAATCGCACACTATCAGCGCGCGAGATGAAAACAAAGAGGGCGGCGGCGGTGGGGGGGGGAAACGGTAGTAGGAGGTGATTCGACCATCGCAGACCCTGATATTAGCCAGTTGGAACGAGGCTTCGTTGTTTTTACTAACTAACTGTTTTGCTTTCGGTGGGAGGTGAGACCGATCTAACGGCAACAAACAGAGGGCTGTTCATGACCACCAGCTGCAGCGTCCCCCCCCACCCCCCACCCCCCCTATTCGCAGCCTTTTAAAACACACAAAACCCTGAACGAAATGGGCCCGAAATCCATGAGAGCATCCTACGCAGTCTAAATACACAACCCCCCCCCCCGCCCTGTGATTGATTGCTCTGGCTTATCTCGTGTCAAGGGTCGACGCAGTAAAGTAGAAACGGGTTGAAGGGTCGTTTTTACGCGTCTTTTGATTATTGTCACGTCACAAGACGTGTTTCCTTAGATAAACTCTGCTGTGGATTCTGCCAAGACTGTCCAGGAAAAATGGAGCCCGGGTACTTCGTCTGCAATTTGAGGGGCACTTAATTACAGGAACACTTAATCCCTTATCTCACTCAATTCACTCCTCAACGACAGAGTGGCAGCTCGACCTCTGCGTGCACTTGTTCTCGTTCTTTACTTTGCTGCCGTCATGCTTCACACACACACACACCTGTCATAGCCATCGAATCTTCTCTTGTGTTGTGAATTTAACTTGCTGACGCATATGCTCAAGAGTATTTTTCAGAAGCAAATGTAAAGTTAAATACTTAATTTCCACTGTGCTAATTATATCTCACTACATCTAATGAAGGAAATGCCTTTTTTTGTGTGTGTAAATAGGAAAGCTAAAAGCCAAGAATAAGTCTAGCAAACGACCTTTTCTTACAGATGTAACAAAACAGAATGTTATTAGGGGTACTAGAAGGCTTCCTCCAGGCCAGTTGCAGTTGCATTTTCCAGTCTTGACCCACCAACATGGGAATGCTACCTGTGTGATTCCTCCACCTCGGATGACAGACGCCATCGAGGAGCGTAGCGTTAACCAGGGTTCGTCTGCACTGCCATGTGCTGAGCTGCTAAAGGGCGTCCTGCCATGTTCGACTTAAAGGCCGAATTAACAACTCAAACACGGTGTCCGACACCCCCCCCCCCCCCCCCCCCTCGCACACGTGAAGGCTGTGCGGCGAGGGGGGGGGGGGGGGGGGTAAACTCAACCTCTTCTGGCACTTGAAGCTGTTTAGCAGCATGTCTGTCTGCGGGCTTATTAAAACTTGGCTCCCTAACGAACGTCGGCCCTTGAAGCCCGCTGAGTGCTTAGCGGGGCTCGGGGCTCGGGGGGGGGGGGGGGCGACGCTGTGGACACGCGGGGGCCTCTCTTCCTGCTCCCCGCCGAGCGCCCGGGTGTAAAACTCAGCCGCATAAACACTTCTGCATTACGGGGAACTGGAATGTTAACAAAAGGCAGTCCGCTGGGGTGAATCCTTCCTCCTTTTTGTGTTTTTATTTTGGAGGAAAATAAAAATGTAAAAGCCGACGGGGGAGAGCGGTTTTATTGGCTCGGCCATTTTTTGTTGTTGTTGTTGTTGTTGTTTAAACGTTTTTGTCGCTGTCGTGTTGTCATCTTCGCCTCGGGTGACTCAAAGCACGCCGCTGCGGCACGGAGGAGAGCGAGAGGAAAAAGCGCTGACGTCACTTGATTGATGTGTGTGTGTGTGTGTGTGTTTACACTGGAGTGTGGCGTAGGCTTGCAACAGCACATGCAGCCCAACAGCTCCCGCAGCTCTAGGAACCCTGCAGAGACGGCACACACCCGTGGCAACCCCGCTCCGATCGATCAATCAATCAATCAATCAATCACCCATCCATCCATGGCGCTGAGTCCCATCGATTAAATGGGGCCTCCGTTTGTAGTTTGACACGAGAAGGCACTTCAAAGAGATTCCACACAGGCGCCGTGATGAATGGGGCACTTTTTCCTCCCAAAAACATCTGCCTGAGGCCTTGGTATCTGTCCGCCCTGGAGGGGGGGGGGGGGGGGGAGGGCTCAGGTCAGCGCAGTCGGGGAGAGGCTTCCTTCCTCGCCGGGCCCTCCCCTCGGGCCCCGCCCACGTGGATCCCCATGGCCACGCCAAGGCTGCGTTGGAGTTGGGCCTTGGTTGCGCGCCGCTGTTTGGTGTTACCCTCTTGACCCCCGAAGCGCTGGAGGGCTTCCCCCCCCCCCCACCCGTCCTGGTGATTAGCGAACGCACGTGGCAGAAAAACACTTTGAAGTCATCTCGGCCCCCCCCCCCCCCCCCCCCGACGCCAGTCGTCAACGCAACGTATGGCGAAATGGTTTAATGGTTTGAAAAATAACAAATTTATCATGCTTAATAGGAGACCATTCAGGTCAAATTGACCTCACGCGGGGAGGAGGGGGGGGGGGGGGTTAAATCGCATCGTAACCCCCCCCCCCCCCCCCGACCTTCACTGTTAATTGGGGGCAGCGGAGTTGATTTTGAGCACATGATTCTCCGCCGGCGGGCGACCGAGCGCGAGGCCGTCCGACGTGAGGACGATGCGCCGCCGCTTTGCGTCGGAAAACAGGCACAAACAACCAGCAGTTACGTTTTTTTTGGGGCACCCGAAAACCACGGCAGCACGCCGACCTGACGAGCTGCGGCGCCGGAGGGCCGGGGGAGGCGCGTGTCATCGGTGAGTCGACCCGGCAAATGGGGGGGGGGGGGGGGGGGGGGGTTCGTGTGCATCAAGCCGCAAAGGTTAACAGACCTTAAGCGTTATTACTCAGCAGGCTGTCTGATGTCAAAACAACTTGAGAATTACTGAGTAAATCTGGCGTGCGGTCACACTGTGGGGCGGGCAGCCTCCGGGGGGGGGAAATAAAAGTGTAGGGGCAGTGCAGTTTGTGTTTGTTCTAGAAACCCTCAAGTCCTTCCGTGGGCTCAATGAGCAAGCGAGAAGTCTGCAACGTCTCCGGCAGATTAGACCGCAAAACACACTGAGACGTAAAGGCAAATTGGAATTTTTATGTCGCCAACATTGAAAGCTGGTTTTATTGATAGCCACGTGGTTGAAAATGTGTAGAAAGAAGTAAAAAAAAAAAAGACAATTTAACAGAAAGGAATCTGCTTTCTGTGCGAGCGTATTTCACAGGCCCATCAAAGGGAAATAATAACCGTGTTTACGGCATGACAACAGACGCTTCGTTCCAGGTGTCTGTCCCAGGGTTCAGACGGGGCCCACATGGTGACGTCATCGGCGGAGGCCGGGCGGCTGGCATGAACCCAGAGGTTCCTCTTTCCCCTTTTCCCTAATTTCTAGAACAATCGGTGGAGTATTGTGCCTCGGCGTCATTGATGTGGCATTTTATGAAACGGTGTTGAATGGAGCCGTCAGTTAGAATTTCCTGGAAGATTAGCGTGTGGAGCTTTTTTGGTGTAGAGGGGGGGGGGGGGGGGGGGGGGGGGTGGGGGGGTTGATAATTGGAGAAGAGACCAATCCCTATCATCCCGGTACAGCTACTAATTCGGAAAATGCCCGACCTTGGTTTTCCACAGTCACAGAGTCACTTTCGAGGCCACGCCGATCGGGACAGAAGGTCCGGGAGGCCCCCGGAGTCCCCGGTCCCAACCAGGAGGACCAGAAGGTCGAAAGCCCACCGGGCCGCCCCCCGGGCCGACGGCTACAGAGGCTCTTTGGTTTTAGAGGAAAATAAAAAGGGAGGGAGGGAGGGAGGGAGGGAGGGAGGGAGTAAAAGCGGGAGAAGGTAAAAGAGCGATCGCCTCCTCCTGCTTTTTACTTTGTCGGTTCTTCTCTGCACCAAAGGAAGCACGACGACTCAAAGCTCAGGATCTGCAAGAATGCGAGTCATCGCCATCGACTCGATCTCCGCCAACAGTTGTTTAGACATCGCCGCCGGTATTGGTTTAAGATTTATATCTGATTTACATCTTCCAGGTTCCTCTGGCGAACGACCAGAAGGGCTCGAAAGGAAAAGTTATGGCAATTCCCAATTTGACCTGTTGGCTCCCATTGTGATCCTCCCTTTGAATAGCATCTGTCATGCAGTAGTGTGACATCATGGTGTTCATTATTCAGTCAAGCTCTAACACACAAAAGCACAAAACGGACCAAAAACAGCATGAACGCCAGAAAGCCAAAACAACTTGGCTGGTAATGGATCTTCAGGAATCTTCCTCCCGGTTTATTTCTGTTCTGACCAACTGGCTTAGTCCAACGAATTTCCCTTTTGGTTAATTGGAGAAGACAATTGGACGGTCATGATCGGATCTTCTTGGTTTATAATGTGCAGCAGCTTCCTGGAGATGTTATTTCAAACAACTGCCTGACGTTCTCATCCAGTCCCCGGAGGGAAGCAGGAGGGCAGCATCTGCCTTTCTGCTCAGCTTTCATAAATCTCCTCCGGGAACCACGTTCCCCTCCGATATTCAGGGAGCAGAACTATTCGGGCTACCGGCTCCATGAGAGCTTTGCCCCCCCCCCATCAAATAGTTTTATTACACCGGCAGAAAACACACACATCTGTCCAAGCCCCTGCTGGCAGAAGACCGTCCTTTTTGACCTCGTCTTAAACCTCACACAACATCTCTTTCTCATTCAGTACACCCCCCCCCCCCAAAAAAAAGATATAGGAAGATGGCTCTAGTCCTTTTTGTTTCTCCAGGATGACCTCTGACACCAGGCTGCAGTTAGCACCGGCACCCAAGGCCGCTTAAAGCCTTTTGTTGCCTAAACAACTCCCACCCGGTATGTGATTGGCGGATGGATCTCCGGTGCTATGATAGCCCAACGACGCCACGAAAGGAAGCACACGTCTTAACCAACGGCCCACGTGACCCACTTCATCGATACAAGGAGCTGCGAGAGACCTTGGTTCCTCTTGGCCTCTTGTTTTTTGTGTGAAGGGCCCGGTTTCGATCCGCAGCGGAACCCAGCGCCGGTTCTTCTGTAACATTCCGACCACAGCGAAAGATGTCATGTTCGATGAAATTTAAATAACAACATTACAAAAAGCACATTTCAGCTTTTATGAAGTGGTTCTCTGCCAATTGAACCTCCCTTTTCCACGTCCCTCTCCCCCCCTCCCCAAGTCCTCCCTGCTGCCCAGACTGAACAATGTTAGTATTATGTCAGCTGTAAATGGGGAAAAGAGAGCCGAGGGCTTTCGATACAAACGGCAACAAAAAAAAAGGTAGCGAGCGCGAAGTGATCGACGTCCCCCCCCCCCCGTTGGCGCCTCTTCTCCATTGAACGCCACCACAGGGGCCGATTCACGTGGGGATCGCTTAAAAATTCTGGAAGCGAGGCCAAGAAACGCTCTTGTTTAACTCGCCCACGACGAGGGCCCTGCGCGCCGGGCCTCAGAAACGGGGGTGCACTTGAGCTGCGACCCCCCCCCCCCCGCGCCGAGGAACTCGACCTCCCAACGGAGCGGATGCAAATGGGAAAAGCTGTCATGCCCCTCCACTCCAATTTAGATGTTTATGGACAAAATTCAGCTACCGACTTGTTTGACTGCTTAGTAACTAATTAAACACGTTGCTAATTGCTGTTGTGCATTTGCTAATGGATAAATACTTACTGTTTAATATAAACAACTCAAAATAATTAGAGAGCCAAAGGTCATTTATTGTTAGCATGTTTAGCAGTTAGTGAGCTAAACGTAATGGGTAATAGCCTCGCTTAAGGATTGTTTAAACGTTGATATAAGTAGCTGAAACGCAATAGATTTAGAAACATGTAACTATGATTTAAGGTAATCTATATGTTTGATGTAGTTTGCTAAAAGTAATTGATACATGTTGAAATAGCATCATCTAGGTAAAACAAATCCAATAGTTTAGTCCTCTTACTACTATACTTCCATCTGAAGGTTATACTGTTTGTTGTCTTTTAGGGAGATAAACATCATTTTCATCAGAGGCCTACATCGCAGGGTTTGAACTAATCTTCTCTAGATAACTAGCATTACTTGGCGCACATGGAGAAAGTAATGCATGGTTGAGATGTTTCCATTTCTCCTGCAGACGCAAACTTCCCCAGAACGGGGTCCAGGATCAGCTGAGCAGCAGGGCAGCTCCCCACGGGTCACTGAGCAGTAGGGCACACATTTGTCCACATGTGGCCTCCTAACCTTCAGCTGGCCATGACAGCAAGGCACCCTGCCGACGGGAGGAGGCGGGGGTCACGAGACAGATGCGGCTTCCGCATGGATTCCCCCGTGGTTTGCAAGCTGAGGTGTAATCCCCGAGTCTCCACGCAGACCAAAACCTCCGTCTCCTTCAAAGCGTTCGTTCATTAAACTCAGGTTTCAGCCCTGAGATGTTTGTGCGGCTCTGCTCGCGCTGAGGAGACAATAAACGGGCAGACTGCTACACTCACTTTGTGTGTTTTGGATGGCAGCGCAGCGAGTGGTTGTGGAGCTCTGGGACCACTCGGGGAAGAGAGAGAGAGAGAGAGAGAGAGAGAGAGAGAGAGACAGGCATCTTTGTGGGTTCCACGAGAGGAGAGAGACAGAGCTCTCTGACTCTTCTGGGACGTTTGCAGATGGGAAAGCGATGATGCGGGATGAGAGGGGGAGATGGGATGTGTTACATAACATGTTTTCTACCTTCTACTGCTCGATTAAAGGATTTATGTCAGCCTTTAAATTGCCAGGATTCACGTTTTTTTAATTTAATATCCTGTACCGTTAATATCCTCGTAAATTTAATTGCCTCACAATGGGTCCAAACGTAATTAATTAAAAAAAAATCAACATGAAAGAGACTGCGCAATCATATCCCACGTCGTCCAACAATCAGTGCTGTACATTCTTGGAGAAAAACATCTGATTCCCGAAGCTTCATGATATTGAGGTGGCCTGAAATTGAAATTGAAAATGGAAAGGCGCGCGGTAACGTGATGTAACTTGGCACAGGAAGTGCGCGGTGGGCACATGGAGCGATGCCGGGAGTGAAGCAACAACTGAGGTGGGGTGGGAGGGTGTGTTGGGTGGGGGGTGAGGGGGTGAGGGGGGGGGGGAGTTTCCTCTTGCAAAGCGCAGGCAATTCCCACCAACATTCCCGGTGACTCCAGTCCCAAGGAGGTGGTGATGTTCACGGCAGCACGACTCAAACGCTCTCACTTGGAGGACAGGAGGACCAGAGGACAGGAGGACAGGAGGACCAGAGGACCAGAGGACAGGAGGACAGGAGGACCAGAGGACCAGGGGACAGCCTCAGCAGCCAGCGCGCCGCTCCTTTTGCGCCTCTTTTCCCCCGCTTTTTGTTTTAACATAAACTAAAACAGATGGAATAATGTTTGCCTAAATATAATGCCGGCAGGACGAAGGTTTTTTTTTAGGAGGGGGGGGGTTGTTTCTCACTTTGGGCTGTAGCTCGCGAGGCGCTGATTGGACAACCTGAAGACATTCTGCGCAAAGTCCTACCTGGGCACAATGAGAAGGCACCCGGGGTTTGTTTCATCATTGGGAGAGAATGCCGTCTTACTGAAGTTAAGTCGCTAAATCCGGGACTTTTATTTAATTTGTTCACATTTTTAGTGGCTCTCCAGGAAAAGCAGTTACGCGATCTGAGCTTTTTTTTCTCTTTCTTTTTTTACGCGGTACTTTCAAAACGTCGCAACCGTCCAAAATGGACCGCGTCAGATTGGCCGTTTTGGTGGCTTTGACTGTTGTTGCCCTGCTGCCAATGTGTGACGGCCACAAGGACACGGCAGGTGGGAGGAAGGGGACCGCGGGGGCAGGACGGCCGAGGACTCAAGGTCACTCGCCGAGGAGACCAAGGGACGCCGCATCCTCCGCGGCGACCGGGGACGCGTCTCCGGCGACCGACGTGTCCAGGACTCTGGTCCGCGCGCCCAGGGCCACGTCGTCCCGAGGGGACGGCGGGCACAGACCCGACGCGGGGCCGCTGCGCGCCGCAGGCGCCTCCCGGGGAGACGTCCCCTCCTCGCCGCGACGCGCCGCCAGGCAACCGAGCGGCGCGCAGCACCGAACCGGAGCGAACCGCCGGCAGAGCAGCAAGCCCAACCCCGCCGGCACCAGGAGGCTCGTTGGGTAAGAGTGGCAGACAAGTGCCGGGAAGTCTGCTGCAAACATGTTTTAACTTTTGCTTTATGAGCTCTTACTTTGAAGGGGTTTTATGTGAACTGTTTTAGTGTACACCGTATAGTCCATGTGGTTGCTGTTAAGCGCGAGGCCCACTTAAGCAGAATTTCACATTTCTGTACGACAAACTCAAGAAATCATGTATCAAGACTAAAATGGCCGATGCTCTATTTAATACAAAAGCAGTGTGGAAAAGTGGGGGGAAAACACTTCATTCATAGATGTATTTTCATTGTCACGGAAGCACCTGGAAACATCAGCTGAGGCGATCAATGGGCTGATAGCGGAGGTTAAATAATAATAAATGTGTGTATTGGCTTTTGGACTCTTTATAGAGACTAAGGCAACACTGCATTGTCACCACTTGCTTTGTGTCACACTGCAGCACGTTGAAACCACTGCTTGAATGGCGTGTGCCCCACTTTGGCGCTGTTGCCTGTGGCCATGTGCCATGAGTGGTTCAACCAGAACCTCGGCTGCAGGAGAACATCTGAGAATTTGCTTAGTGATCACAAACACCTGTTTCTCCAACGGCGCTCTTCTCAAAACTGCAAAATCCCTGTTTTTTTTTTTGTGTGTGTGTGTGTCTCTGTTGAAGTCCAAACAGGAGGATGGATTGTTTCCACATTGAATCCCCTTTCTTTTGGCTAATTGAACCCTGGTGCACACAGTGCTGTTTGTTCCATTGGGACAACGCACGATACACTCACACGATAATATGGGGAGACATTTACAAAAGGGATTATTCATAAGCGCAGTTCTTTGGGAAACACACTCACCTGAGTGAGGCCCAAAGACATAAACGATGGTCCAGTGATGCACCATCACTAACGACCTCATTCCTCCCCCATGCACCTTTTAAAAGCAATGCTTCTCATAGCACAAGTCAGCCGGGCAGTTGTGCTCCTTGCCGGTTCGCATTGAAGGGGGGCCTTTCTATTTTAAAGCGGCGCATAAAGAAAATTGCTGCCTGTAGTTTTGGAGCCGCCGTGCATCCGCGCTGCCAAAAAAAACAAACCCCAGAGTCGAGCGAGAGTCGTTTTTCTTTTTCGGGGGTTTCACAGAAGCACGAAGGTGGCGTTACGCAGCCCCTCCGTCCGCGGGCATCGGCCTAAAAGTAGTCTGCGCGGGGATTTTATCGCTTTGATTCACGAGCTTCAGATGAATCATCCGCCACTTGTTGGAGAAATGACACATTTCCCCTCGGAGTTCCCGCTCGGCGTATTTACTGCCCCCCCCACCCCACCCCACCCCCGGGAGGCACTGGGTTCACTCTCCTTCACGCCCGCGTTGACGCAGTATGACTCCCCTTCTGTTTTTCGGTGCACCTGTCAGACACGTCTGTGACTCAGATAAAATACTCCACCGGAGCATATAACCAAGTGTTAACATGGCGTTATCCTCCTCTTAACCTGGGGCAGGACCCTAATTATGCTGCGTAAGGTTCTCCATTACACACATGTGTCCCTTGATGGGATTTGAATGCGACGACTGATGCCTTTTGGCACGCGCCCGGCCTGATGTGGCGCTTGATTTACGACAGAGCTTGAGCCCGCCGAGAGGGGAGAGGGGAGAGGGGAGAGGGGAGGGGGGGGGCAAAAGCGACTGCGACGCCTCGCTGTCCAATGAGCACCATCCGTCCCGTCCGTAAGGGTCAACGGGTCAACTCCTGAATCGCCGCCACGACGTCAGACGTCCACTTACCGCGACGTCTTGTGAAAACACGATGGTGGCTCTGAGGTGGTTGTTCCCCCCCCCCCCCCCCACCCCGGGTGTCTCACATCATCCCTCCAAGGCTCGGATGACTATTTGTTTTCACTCTGGACCTTGCGGGGCCCCACACTCGGATAGGGTTTCGTGACTTGCCCTGAAATCTTGATCAACCGAAATGCAATTATAGCGTAATCTCTTTAATTGTTCATACCGAGCGCATCAGAACGACTTGAAAACTGGCGTTGGTCATGGGATCAGTTTGTCAGGCGACGGGCTTGAGGCCTTCCACGCGCTCACTGTTATTTCTCTATGGATCGGTGAGAGGCCCCTTCGTTAATGAACGCTCGGGACAGCGCTGTCAGTGTCTCATTTCGACTTGTTTTTTCTTGTATTTGTCTTCCATTTCAGACCCAATGTCTGTGGGGGTCAGCAGTGCTGCTCGGGCTGGGCTTTGGCACCGGGAACCAATCGCTGCATAAAACGTGAGTAATAATAAAAAAAAAAAATTACCGAATAACCCATGTCACTATTTCAATTTTCTATATAATAACCCTAAATGCTCATACTTCATTCAGCTGCTAACGACGCTTTTAAAGTAAACATTTCTCAGACGGGGGGGGGGGGGCTTTTACAACCTCGGACACACACAGACTGAAAACCACCAGAGTTCATTTCTTCTAATGACAATCCCGACATCGCCCCCGTGAAACTTTTTCCTATGGTTTTGTTGGCCCGCGCTTTTCCTTTTTGTTTGAGATCTGCGCGTTTTAAATTGCCATCGTTTAGCAGTTAGCTCTCTATTTGACACAAGCCCTTAATTATGGGTGGAACTGCTTCTTCTTTTATTTGACCACAGCAGTGTTGGATTTCCTAACTGCCAGATAATTAAAAGAGAAATAGAAGACGTCGTCTGGGAATGAATAATTGGCCACTTATCCCCGTCTTCAACTCGTATGCAGACTGTCTTATCGTCAAGCTATTCTTAATAAAGTGCCAAATATAATACAGCAATTAAGTAAGTAAGTAAAGTAAAACGTATTTACGGGGCTCATTTTAGACATAAGTGCTTTAAAAATCCTCATACATCATGTGTTACATGTAGAAATGACTTTACTCTTCATTTGCCTTTTGCATGTTGTGTCTCACTTCACCTTTGCAACAGACCTTTGGAAGCTCCAGGCTGACAAAGCTTTTTTTTTTTTCCCTTCTTTTTTTAAAGTTTAATCTATAAATTTAACGACTGAGGTAAAAGCCACACGCCAGCTGTTATTTTCCATCCAGCAGGTAGCGAGGCAAAGCTCTACTTCTGTTTGACTTGTTTACTGTTTTCTCTGTACCTCGCTGCTAATTATGTCCCGCTCTCTCTCTTACACACACACACACACACACACACACACACACACACACACACACACACACACACACACACACACACACACACACACAGTTGCTACACATTTCTGCCAGTCGATTACACAACGAGCTGATTGGCCCCGTCAGGCCCCTAATTAGATCTGCTCCCCTCCAGGCCCTGCGCTGAAACCTCCCCCCCCCATTTCTATCAGCTAAAGGCGCACTCACCGAGGTGTAAATTGCTTCAGATGAAATACAGAACATGTGCTAAGTAACAGGTCCAACATGGCCGTGTTAAACAAGGCGCTGCATCCGTGCGGGTCAGGGATCCGTCCAGACCCATCTGGACCCTCTTACCTCCTGCCCCCTCCCCCCCCCCGCCCAGGTCTGCTCTCACCAGCTGAGTGAAGCCCCACGGCCGGCAAGGTGCCAACCCGTGTGTAGAAGACCTCCGTGGAGGAGCGCGGGCTTGAGGGGCCCAGGACGCGTCTGAAGCGCGTCGGGCGTGTTTTGGGTGAACAGCTGTGGGATCCTGACAATACGTCCTTGTTGGCTTGGCATATGAGCTCAGAGGAAGCGGATGACAGGAATTGGACCACTACTTGTCCAGGGAGTGCGTCCATGATGCGCTCCTGGACCGGGTCTCCGTGGGTCTGCTTGGTGTGTGTGTGTGTGTGTGTGTGTGTGGAGGGGGGGGGGGGGGAGGGTGCATGCGCTCTGCCCACGTCCTGCCAGCTCCGGAGTTCACTCTCGGGACTCTGGGCTTTCAGGACGGATGGTTAGCAGACTTGTTTGTGTGTGTGTGTGTGTGTCTGTGTGCGTGTCAAAGGGCATTTTGTGTGCCAAAAATAGCCAGCGTTGACTGATAGAAAGCTTTGATCCAGAACTCTGCGTTTCCACTGCCGATGTTTATTTCTCTTCCAGTTAAGTCCCTCGCTGTGACTTCACAGGTTTTAAACAACCAATACAGATTTTATTAATGGGACCCGAGGACCTTGCGAGCAGGAGCTCCCATCAAGAAAAATGGAGCATCTTGTTTACCACTCGACAATCCGAGACCATCCGAACCATCCTCGATAGCTCGCTGTGGGAATCCACAACATCCACAACAGCAATCTGTTTACAAAATACTGACTTCCTTATCCGTGGCATTAGTGTTGCTTCAGTGCAGATACAGTAACCCCTCGCCTGAGGTGTCTCATACATCACCGCGCAATTGCTGCTTTGAAGTGTGGGTTCACAACGTTTCTCGGGAGAAAATCTATCAAAAGCAAGGCCTCGTCCAGCCAGCACCTCCATCTGCTCTGAGAGGCTTCACTGTCATCAACACCAGCAGCGAGCCCAGCGTGAGAAGTACAGCAGTGATAGTGTTTGATGAATAAATATCCATTTGGAGGGAGACGTCGCCATGGAAACCCATCCAACGGTCGAGTCCGTAACAAACCGTGCGATGCTAGCGCGTCCAAAAAAGGCGGGGCGCTGGGTGTCGGCTGTAGCTCAAGCTGCCGCGACATTTGCCCCGAGCTAACGGCGGTGCACGCTAAAGTGCGGGCTACAGTGCACGCTACAGTGCAGGGTAAAGTGCGCGCTAAAGTGCAGGGTAAAGTGCAGGCTAAAGTGCGCGCTAAAGTGCGTGCTAAAGTGCACGCTAAAGTGCAGGCTAAGGTGCGCGCTAATGGGCGAATGGACTTCACCGTCGCCGTGCGTCGCAGCCCTTTTGGGGGAAAGCGTGGCGGCGAGCGCAGGCCCAGACGGAGCCCTTTCTGATTGAAAGCGCTCGCCGTCTCTGGGACAGTTGGTGAAAGGCGCATTGCTCACATGGAGGAATAAAGTGGTTCTCAGTCTCCCGAGCACTTGGTGACTGACAGAGTGCGAAGCAGTCCAGAGGAGTTTTCTCTTTTGATTGCCCTCCAGCTTTCTTTGGCCTGCTGCGGCGCTCAGGGCCTCGTCCCAACCCTAAAATAACTCATCGTGTGGAGAATCTCTCTCTCTCTCTCTCTCTTTCTTTCTCTCTGTGTCTTGCTTACCTCTCCCATCACAAGGTACCTTTACCAAACAAAATGCATCGCACGCGGCTTGTTCCTTCCTCGGCCGTGCTCCAATAAATTAATGGAACGACATCATATCCTCAGCGAATGTGTAAAATAAACCCCTTTCAGGGTATTTGTTGAATCTACATCACAGTTGATCTTGGATCTTTGGCGTTTGATCGTTTTCTTTTTGCTGCAACACGTGCGAAGCAGCTGGTAAACTAGGGAGAACACACTCACACACACACACACACACGGGTGACCGTTTTCTGATCTCCAAAAACAGTGCCCGAAACGAGCCGCGTCGCCCTCTTCCCCCTAATAGGTACAAGCCGTCTGAAGTGGACACAATGAGAGGCGTCTCCTCTCCCGATAAAGTCCGGTGCAAACGTGCAGCTGTGAATCTGAGAGGAAGCTGCAGAGTCTACGATGAATGTGAGCAGCGTCTCGCTTCTCCCTGATTTTGCAGCACTTGGGGCATTCAAACAAAGAGAAGTGTGGAAAGAGAGACCTTACGCGGTGAGAGCCATTCCCTCTGAGCGTCACTTTTACAAGTTTAGCGTTTCTGTTCTTCGCGCGTCGTGTGTAGATTTGCACAGAGTTGCACAGTTCACGG